>NC_057799.1:395216136-395384275 GCF_018294505.1 Triticum aestivum
CTGTTCATCCAGAGGCAACGCCACGGGGTCCTGTTCATCCACCCCCACCGGGAACTGCTCATCCAAACCCCCCCCCAGCAACGCTCACTGTTCATCCAGAGGCAGCATCGATCGGCTTTAGTTAGCAGCAGTAGCAAAGGAATCGCTCGATCGGGTTCAGTTAACAGCCATCGATCGATCGCTCGGGTTCAGTAACGCGTAGCCTGCAGTGCAATCGCTCGGTTCAGTTAGAGCCCCACGCCTCACTCGGGTTCAGTTAGAGCCCAACGCCTCGCACCCACGCGTGTGCGTGTACGAGAGAAATGCGCATTGCTCGGCCCCGAACACCCACCGTAACCGGGAACACCCCGATATTTTCCTCGCCCTCGCTTCTACCACGGTTTTTTCCGTCATGGACGGCCCAAAGAATGTCATGCAGTTGCGTCTTCGGCCCGCCCAGGACGAAAAGCCCATTTTCTGTCATGATTTTTTGTCATAGAAGTAGGACCCCACCACGTCTATGATGATACCGTGTTTTTCATAATTATTGTCATAGAAGTGTCATAAGTATGACAGAAAAAAATTCGTTCGGCCCAAAATGTCACGGATGTGTCTTTTTTTTGTAGTGTAATATGCAAAACCCCAAGCTTGGGGATGCTAATACTGCTATGTCCGCTACTTATTGCAATGATCATGATTGGGGTGATAATGATTCTCGTGATCTTAAAAATTTATTTAAACCTCATGATGAATATGCTTGCGATAATATTAAAAGTGGGCTTGGAGAGGTCATGACTTTATTTGATGATAACCCCACTATATTGGAAGTGTCAACTTTGCATGCATGTGGATCATGAAAAGAATATTTTATGTGATATTTATATTGTTGAATTTGATTATGATCCTACATGTAATTATTATGAGAGAGGAAAATATGGTTGTAGAAATCTTCATGTTACTAAATTACCGCTCGTTATGTTGAGATCGTCAATGTTGTATTCCTCTTCTTTGCATATGTTAGATGTTTCTTGTCTTGATAATTTGTTTGCTTATAAAATTCCTATGCATATGAAGTATGTTAGACTTAAATGTGTTTGTCATATGTTTCATGATGCTCTCTTTGCGTTTCAATTCTTATCTTTCATGTGAGCATCGTTGAAATTTTATGCCTAGCTAGGGGCATAAAACGATAGCGCTTGTTGGGAGGCAACCCAATGAATAAAATTTATTTTTGCTTTTTGCTTTCTATTCTTGAGTGTTTGCACAATTACGCTACTGTTATGATTGTGTTTTTTGTGTTTTAATTAGTGTTTGTGCCAAGTAAAGCCTTTAGGATCTTCTTGGGTGATAGTTATTTGATCTTGCTGAAAAACAAAAACTTTTGCTCTCACGAAAACAATTCTCATTTTTTACCAGAGCGTGATAGAATTCCAATTCTTTTGTAGAAAATTAATATACAAATTACTCAGGTCGTCCTAATTTTTCAGAATTTTTGGAGTTTCAGAAGTATTCGAAATAGTCAGATTGCTACAGACTGTTCTGTTTTGACAGATTCTGTTTTCTTTGCGTTGTGTGCTTGTTTTGATGACTCTATGGTTTTCTTTGATGAGTTTTTTCCATAGAAAAGTTGGAATACAGTAGATATAATGAAAAAACAAAATATTAATTGGTTTGATACAATACTTATAGTAGTGATTTGCTTTCTTTTACTAAGGGATCTCACGAAGGTTTTCTTGAGTTTTGTGTGATCGAAATTTTCAAGTTTTGGGTTATCTTACGATGAATGAAGGAATAAGGAGTAAGAAGAGCCTACGCTTGGGGATGCCCCGGCATCCCAATCTATTATCCAAAAGAGAGCAAGCAACTAAGCTTGGGGATGCCCCGAGTAGCATCCCCTCTTTCTTCTAACGACCATCGGTATTTTACTCGAAGCTATATTTTTATTCGTCACATACTATGTGTTTTGCTTGGAGCGTCTTGTATGATATGAGCCTTTGCTTGTTTTATTTTGTGTTTTAAGTCTTGATTCCTTGCTGGACACACCTATTTGATAGAGCCAAAATTATGTCATGACTTGTTAGAATTGCTCTCTATGCTTCACTTAAATTTTTTATGAGCTATGGACTTGCTCTAGTGCTTCACTTATATATTTTTGAGCACGGTGTGCTTACTATTTTTGAAGAAATTCTCTCTTTCTTCACTTAGATTTATTTGAGAGTTATTAAAATTTTCAAGAAATTCTCTCTTGCTTCACTTAAATTAATTTGAGAGAAAGAAAAAAAATTATGCTCATGATCTTCACCTATATTTGTTTGAGCTTATCAAAAGCAACATATGAAAATTAGTCCCAAAGTGGTAGATATACAAGAAGGATATAATAAAAAATTCATGAAGATCATTGGACAAAATAACTTAGTAATAGTTTTGAGATATGATGATGTGATATGTGAGTTATGTTGATGAGTAATTATGCTTTAGTAAGAATATTGGTGTTAAGGTTTGTGATTCCCTATGCAAGCACGAAAGTCAATAATTATGCAATGAAATTATATCCTATTTGTGGTGCATTATTCGGTGTTAATTATGCTTAATGCTCGCTTATGAGATTATTCGTTTCTTGGTTGGTCGCTTCTGAATCTTTGCTAGCCTTCATTTTGCACTAAGTATGATCACTGCTTGTGCATCAAAAAACCTTTAAACCAGTTTTGCCACATGAGTCCACTATATCTACCTATATGTGGTATTCTTTTGCCGTTCTAAGCAAATTTGTATGTGCCATCTCTAATTTTCAAAATAAACTTCTCTTTTTTGTGTTCGTACCGCTCGCGGAGTGGTGAGGGGTGTCTAATATTTTCCATGCTAGATGTCTTATTCTCACGATGAGTGTTTATTCACTTGTCATTGCACGAGATTAAGGCAAAGGTATTAGGGATGCCCAATCCCGAAATGAAAAATGAATTTACTTTATGTTGTCAAATAATAAATTCCTTGAAAAGTGTTGGTATGGAAGGCACCCGTGGATACGGTTAGCCATGGAAAGTGAAAGTATGGTGGAAAAAGGAATAAACTTTAATTTTTGTTTGGCAACCGCCTATGATATATCTAGCATGGAAAGTGTTGGGAACTCTAAGTCGTTTTTGTTGGTGGGAAAGACACACCTCCCAAAATGTTTTTATCTCTCAGTTTTTCACTTTGAGCTCTGGCACCTCTACAAATCCCTACTTCCCTCTGCGAAGGGCCTTTCTTTTACTTTATGCAATTTTTATTTTCGAATTTGAGTCTCCATCTTCTGTTATAAAAGCACCAACTAGGAGGCAATTTGATTGTACTTGAGCATTGAGTGTAGCTAATATGCGAGTGTGTTTCATGAATGGACCAATGATTGAGCATAATGGGCTAGGGATAACTTATTTTATCATTGATATTTTGAATGACATGGTTGCTTCTCGATATGCTAGAGTATTTAAATTATCATGTCAAAACTAGACTATTGCTTTGAACAATACAAAAGTCCAAATGTCCATGCTATAAAGAAAAGATTACGATATGACATGATAGGCATCATTCCACATCAAAAATTCTGTTTTTACCACTTACCTACTCGAGGACGAGTAGGAGTTAAGCTTGGGGATGCTGATACGTCTCCAACGTATCTATAATTTTTTATTGTTCCATGCTGTTATATTATCAATCTCGGATGTTTTATAATAATTTTATATCATTTTTTGGTACTAACCTGTTGACATAGTGCCAAGTGCCAGTTGTTGTTTTCTGCATGTTTTTTACATCGCATGAAATCAATACCAAACGGAGTCCAAATGCAATGAAACTTAACGGAGATTTTTTTGGACCAGAAGACACCAAATGGGCCAAGGCTGCGCCTGGGGGGGTGCTCCGAGGAGAGCACAACCCACCAGGGCACGCCAGGAGGCCTAGTCGTGCCCTGGTGGGTTGTGCCCACCTCGGGTGCCCCCCGGACCGCCTCTTTGCTCTATAAATAATCAATATTCCAGAAATCCTTGGTGAGTCGACGAAAATCAATTCCAGCCGCCGCAGAGTCCAGAACCACCAGATCTGTTGGGGATATAACTATTGGGTTAACCCACCCAGGAGGTGCCGGGTTAAGTCCCTGGCGGTTTATCAAGATAAAGCCCATGAAGACGCTTAAGGCGGTAGTCTATTATGCAGACTCTTCAAGGGCCCAGAGCCCAAAAGCGAGTTAAGGCCCAAACAATTGTAAACCGTCATATATGTGTACCTTGTATGTTAAGGCATGTGCAGTTAGTCACTGGGCCAAACACATTGTTTATGAGCTGGCCGGGACTCTGTAGCCGCCGGGCGTCGACATGTGTATATAAAGGGATGACCCGGCGGCGACTTAGGGCGAGAGACAACAGATCGAAAGCTAGGTCAAGCGTATTCTCTCCCTGGTAATCGAGACATAAGCAATACCACCTCAAACTGGATTAGGCCTTTACCTTCATCTCAAGGGGCCGAACCAGTATAAACTCTTGTGTCCTTTATCTCGTTTAATCCCTCTAAGCTAACCTAGTGCGACGGCCCCACAACTAAGTCCTCGCCCTAGGACATCTGCCGTGATAATTCCACGACAGTTGGCGCCCATCGTGGGGCCAGCGCACGGTGGTTTCGAGTTATTACAGGGCAGCTTTGAAGGGATGAAGGGATACGCCATGGGCCAGATGACCAAGAGTCGTCGCGGCAAGCTCTACATCGACGACGCAGGCTGGGGCCCCGAGGCCGGCTCAATCGACTACGTGTACCGGGTCCCCTTCGGCAGAATTCACGTCTTCATTCGCAAGATCGGCGAACCGGGCCCTCAGCCGGACACCTGCACCGACATCATCGAGACGACTCAGCGTGCACGACCCGCCCGGGTTCAACCCGCCGTGAAGCGTGCCTTCGTTGGATTCATCCACGGAGGAGAATTCGAGGAAGGATCCATGTCTGCTGGTGAGACGACAATTTACTCTGATGGCGAGCTGTCCACCGGTGAGACTACTTCATTGTATCAACTGCAGGATGACAGGCTTGGGGGCTGTTTCGATGGCGACAATATTTCGGACCCTTATGAGCCGCTGAACTGGGTCACGATCTTCATGGCAGGTACACAGTCAGTGCAGAATTCTTCGACTGCAGTGGCAATGGTTTTCGGGTCAGCAGCAGCGACGGCGACCGGGGCAGGAGGCCCTGCGCGCCCGCTGGCTCAGGTCTTGTCCGACTTATTAGACGCTTTGACAACGCTGCTGACAGCGGTGGTTAACCCGGCAAACCAAGATCAGCACAACGCGGAAGTTGCAAAATTGCGAGATCAGATAGCTCAAGCTAAGGAGGACCTGGCAGTTGAGGATGCGAGGATGACGATGGAACGAGAGGTTCTGGATGCCCAGGCACAACAGATTCAGGCTAAGTCCTTTCGGCTTTCTTTGGACTAGAACGCTTCGAATGACGTCATGAGGAGAAGGCACTGAAGTCATCTGCCTCCGGTTTACGAGGGGAGGAACCTCTTCAACACACCTAGTGCGGGGACCAATGACTCGCCAGGGGTGAACCAGGCAGTAGCCGCACCTGGGACTGGGGCGCCGGTTCAACCACGCACGACGGACCTGCCTCGCCAGAATAACATCCCATCGCAGCATGTGCCGACGCCACCGGGTCATTATTCTAACCCTTTAGATAACATGATCGATGCGGCGTCATGATTGGCGGCTCTCCTAGTTGAAGGTGAGTCTCCAGCTGCGGTTGAAACACGGAGGGCTAGAGAGCTTCTTCAGATAGCATTGGTAAAGCAAGAGGCTTATTCTTACAGTCGTGAGAGGATCCATTCAACCCCTCGCCCCAGCCGGAGTTATAGCCGACACATGTACTCCCCAGCGGTATCAAGCAGTGAGCAGCATCGTAACCTGCCCCGTGGACATGACTCGCCCCGTAATAATCAGGCCCTGATGGATCAGGATAGAGCACGTCGAGAGGCCGAGATGGCGGCTCAGTATGCGGTTCATCAACCATCTCCAGTTTATCCGACAACTTCGGTGGAGGCAGGTGTGACCTCTAAAAGCACGGGTGTGCCATGTTTAGTGCCAACTCTCCGTAATGAGCGCCTGCCCAAGGATTTCAAAGGACCACGTAAGGTGCCCAACTACACAGCCGACTTACCCCATGAGGTGTGGATTGAGAGTTACGAGATGGCCATGGAGCTGCTGGAGGTCAGCGAGGCTGCGCGTGCTGGGTATTTCACCACGATGCTGGATGGTACTGCCCGTACTTGGCTGAAGGGACTACCTACCAACTCCATCGGGTCGTGGGCCGAGTTAAAAACCCGGTTTATCCAGAATTTTAAGGATACGTGCAAACAGCCCATGTCAATTGTGGATTTGGATGCCTGCGCCCAAGAAGAGGGCGAGGCAACGACCCATTGGGTGCGTCGGGTCAAAGCCATCCTACACTCATCGGATAACATCAATGCCGACTCAGCAGTCCTCATGTTGGAGAAAAATTGCCGTTTTGTGCCTCTTAAACAGAAGTTAGGACGGCTCAAGCGCCATTGCAATGATATGGGGGAACTGATGACAGCTCTAATTAAATATGCCGACTCTGATAGTACCAAGGACCCCGAGTCTGATGAGGAAAAGCCGGGAAAGGGAAAGAAGAGTGGCAACACTAAGGGTCAGCATCATAACCCGGTGAGTCAGGGAGGCAACGGTAAACGCAAGGCTGGTAATAATTCAGATTTTGCGGCCAATACCAACACGCAGAACAATGGTCAGCGTCGTAAAGGAAAACCACCTCCTCGGGCAGGAGGGTCAGGTATAAACCTGGAGCAGCTCTTGAATCAGCCTTGCCCAAAGCATGTTTCACGGGACAGGCCATCCACGCACCTTTGGAAGGACTGCCACATTATGAAGGAGTTCACAAATTCTGACTTGTTCCAGTACAATCATGGGCCAGGAGGCGACTCAGGTTCCGGCTCTGATGGACCGGGTCACGGTGGTGGCGGTTCTAATTCCGGTTTTCAGGGTCACCAAGGCAATCAGGGCGGTTATCATCAATAGTCCGGTCAGGGGAATCAGCAACAGCAGTCTGGATATCAAAGTAACCCGAAGCAATTGAATAGTGGGCATTACCACATCTTCACTATAAGTTTATGCAAGCGAGATCAGAAGCTCCATAAAAGGGTTGTGAACACCGTTGAGCCGGCAGTTCACCGTTAATTGCGATGGTCTGAGCAGCCCATTGTGTGGAGCCGTGAGGATCACCCGCCCCGGGTTGACAATCTGGGTCACTTGGCTTTGGTGGTAGCGCCTCAGGTTGGAGGATATAAATTCACTAAGGTACTCATGGATGGGGGTAGCAGCATCAATATCCTTTATTATGAAACCTTCCGCCGCATGGGGTTGACTGATAAAAATCTTAAGCCATCAAACACTGTCTTTCACGGTGTGGTGCCTGGTAAGTCGGCGTACCCGGTTGGTAAAATAGCTCTGGAGGTTGCATTTGGGGATGACTATGATTCCAGGTCTGAGACATTGACCTTTAAAGTGGTGAAGATCAAGAGCCCTTATCATGCGTTGTTTGGACGGCCGGCTTATGCTAAGTTCATGGAAAGGCCTTGTTATGTTTATCTGCAGCTCAAGATGTCGGGTCACAAAGGGACGATTACGGTGCATGGAAGCCGGAAGATAGCTTTGGAATGTGAGGAAGGTGATGCAGCCTATGTTGAGTCTGTCTGCACAACAGAGGAGTTAAAGTTTTATAAAGACAATGTTGACCCGGCAGATATGACATCTTTGAAAAAGCCAACGACGGAGCATGACCCGGTTTTGAAGTTTAAATCGGTAGACGACACCAAGCTGATTGATTTCGTTCCTGGCGATTCATCCAAGCAGTTTAGCATCAGTGCTAATCTGGATCTGAAATAGGAAAGCGCTCATCGAGTTCATCCGTGAGAACCGGGACATCTTTGCATGGAAACCTTCTGACATGCCGGGTGTACCGAGAGAACTCGCTGAGCACACTCTCAATATTGATCCGAAGTTTAAACCGGTCAAGGCCATCGGTGAAGTGGCCCAGCTCTTGGCGGTTGGGTTCATTGTTGAAGTTTTTCATCCTGAGTGGTTGGCTAACCCGGTACTGGTGCTTAAGAAGAACAACACTTGGCATATGTGTGTGGATTACACGGACTTAAATAAGGCTTGTCCAGCTGATCCTTTTGCTCTCCCTCGTATTGACCAAATTATTGATGCTACAGCGGGTTGTGAGCGTTTGAGTTTTTTGGATGCTTATTCTGGTTATCATCAGATCAAAATGGCAGTTAAGGACCAGGAGAAGACAACTTTCATCACTCCGTTTGGAGCCTTCTGCTATGTGTCCATGCCTTTTGGGCTCAAGAGTGCCCGGGCGACTTACTAGCGGTGTGTGCAAAACTGCCTTCATAATCAAATCGGGCATAATGTTCATGCTTATGTGGATGACATTGTGGTGAAATCCAGAAAGAAGGAAACCTTGATTGATGATTTGAAGGAGACCTTCGACAATCTCTGGGTTTATAAGATGATGCTTAACCCGGCCAAGTGTGTTTTTGGTGTGCCAGCTGGTAAGCTTTTGGGTTTTCTGGTTTCCAACAGAGGCATTGAGGCTAACCCGAAGAAGATCAAGGCCATTACTTCTTTGGCTAAACCGGTGTGTGTTAATGATGTTCAACGTCTGGCCGGTCGTATTGCGGCCTTAAGTCGGTTCATAAGCCGGCTGGGTGAAAAGGCTATACTGCTGTACCAGATGATGAAGAAAACAGACCACTTCGTCTGGAGTGATGCTGCTAATCAAGCATTTGAGGATTTGAAGAAACAGTTGGCTGAGCCGCCCGTTCTGGCTACTCCCATTGATAAAGAGCCGTTGCTGTTGTATGTGGATGCCAAGAGCCAGGCTGTCAGTGTAGCTATTCTGGTAGAAAGGAAGGAGACATGCAAGGAATATCCGGTTCAACGACTGGTTTACTCTATCAGTGAGGTCCTTATTGAGTCCAAACAACGGTATCCACATTGGCAGAAGCTTGTGTATGGGGTTTTCATGGCTAGCCGGAAGCTTAAGCAATATTTTCTGGGTCATCCTATCACTGTGGTTAGTTCTGCCCCCTTGGGGGATATCATTCAAAACAGAGAAGCCACAGGTCGGGTAGCCAAGTGGGCCATTGAGCTTGGGCCTCATGGTTTAAAATATGTGCCCCATACAGCCATCAAGTCTCAAGCACTTGTTGATTTTATCAATGATTGAACAAAGTTGCAGATGCCTGAGGAGAAGCCGGATAACACATATTGGACTATTCACTTTGATGGATCCAGGCAGTTGGAAGGCTCGGGGGCGGGAGTTGTATTAACTTCCCCATGAGGTGATAAATTTTCTTATGTTCTCCGGCTTATGTTCCCTTGTACTAACAATGCAGCTGAGTATGAGGACTTGCTCCATGGTCTTCGGATGGCTGAGGAGATGAGTTTAAGCCGAGTTAGGTATTTCGGCGACTCAGATCTGGTGGCTCAGCAAGTTTCTGGCACTTGGGATTCTAAGGATCCACTCATGGCAGCTTACCGTCGAGAGGTTGATGCTATTGCGGGTCACTTTAAGGGTTATCCAGTTGAACATGTTGATCGCAGGAAAAATGAGGCGACTGATGCCTTAAGCCGGTTAGGATCTCAGCGTAAGCCGGTGCCACCTAACACTTTCCTGGATATTCTGCATAATCCTTATGTTAAATTGCCTACAGAGGAAGATCTGGCTATTCCTGACCCGGAAGCACAACTCGTAGCGGCTCTTCATGGAATTCCTAATTGGACAGTACCATATTTGGCTTATATGACCAGGGCGAGTTACCTAGGATGAAACTTTGGCCAGGCAGATAACCCGGCGGTCCAAGTCAATGACTATCGTTCATGGAGAGTTGCATCATCGCAGTGTCACGGGGGCTTTTCAACTTTGTGTTTCTCCAGAGGAGGGTCATGAGATTCTGCGTGAAATTCATGAAGGTGATTGTGGTCATCATGCCGGTTCTAAGTCTCTTGTGGCTAAGGCCTTCCATCATGGGTTTTATTGGCTGATAGCTCACGCCGACACTGAGGATCTAGTCAGTAAATGTGATGGGTGTCAGAAGTTTTCACGCCGAGCTCATATACCGGCTCAGGAATTGAGGATGATTCCAATTAATTGGCCGTTTGCAGTCTGCGGTCTTGATATGGTTGGGCCTTTTAAAAGATCCAAGGATAAAAAGACACACCTCCTGGTGGCAGTTGACAAATTTACAAAGTGGGTCGATGCAGAGCTGGTCAGTAAGTGTGATGCGGCAACAGTGGTTCAATTCATCAAAAAGGTGATTTTTCATTTTGGCTTTCCCCACAGTATCATAACTGATAACGGCACTAATCTATCCAAGGGTGCTATGAAAGAATTTTGTCAACGTGAGCATATCCGTCTTGATGTATCAATAGTGGCTCACTCCCGGTCTAATGGTCAAGCTGAGCGAGCCAATCAAGAGATCCTGAAGGGTATCAAACCCCGGCTTATGGTTCCATTGCAGAGGACGCCGGGTTGTTGGGTGGAGGAGTTACCTTCCGTGTTTATGGAGTATCAATACTACCCCCAACAGATCTACGGATTACACGCCTTTCTTCATGGTTTACGGAGTAGAGGCGGTTCTCCCTAGTGACATCCGTCATGATTCACCCCGGGTGGCAGCTTATGTTGAAGCTGACAATGAAAAGGCGCGTCAAGATGCACTTGACCTGTTAGATGAGGAGCGTGACATCGCGGCCGCTCGTTTGGCAATTTACCAGCAAGATCTGCGCCGTTATCACAGCCGCCGGGTTAAAACCAGAACCTTTCAAGAAGGTGACCTGGTGCTCCGGCTCATCCAGGATCAAACTGACATGCACAAGTTATCCCCACCTTGGAAAGGACCCTTTGTGGTCAGTAAAAATCTGAACAACGGATCGTACTACCTTATCGACATTCGAGAACACAAGGATTCACGTAAGTCAGAGGAGGAGACCCGTCGGCCGTGGAATATTGCTCATCTTCGGCCTTATTATACTTGAGCCACCGGCTCTTACAATGTACATATTTTGACAATGTATGTATTATGATGATTATAATAAAGTCGGCATAAAGTAGGGCCTTTGATGTTTCATTTCCAAGAATAATGAGTCTTTATTATTTCCCATGGTCACTTGGGGGCTTCCCGTTCAAACATAGGTGTATTCACCAAAGAGAACATAGCGTTACTACCCTCTTGATCCGGCACAACACCGTTCTTACAAATCACTTGGGGGCTTCCTGTTCAAACATAGGTGTATTCACCAAAGAGAACATAGCGTTACTACCCTCTTGATTCCGGCTATCAAGCCAATATGATAACGTCATAAGAGCACAGCTCTGATTACCTTGGTAATTCGGCTACCAAGCCAATATGATAATGTCATAAGAGCACAGCTCTGGTTATCTTGGTAATTCGGCTACCAAGCCAATATGATAATGTCATAAGAGCACAGCTCTGGTTATCTTGGTAATTCGGCTATCAAGCCAATATGATAAATTCATAAGAGCACAGCTTTGATTACCTTGATAATTCGGCTATCAAGCCAATATGATAATTTCATAAGAGCACAGCTCTAATTCCTTGATAATTCGGCTATCAAGCCAATATGATAATTTCATAAGAGCACATCTCTGATTACCTCAGGATTTCGGCTATCAAGCCAATATTATAACTTCATATGAAGCATATCTCTGACCTACTTGGAGGATTAATGACAGGGTTACAAAGACCAATGACAGTCTGTTAGCTGTTGCACAACACAGCTCAAACATAGGTATATTGTGACCCGGCAGCATATGATGATACTAAGTACTTGGGAGTTTTGTCTTCTAAGTTTTGGGTTATCACCCTAACTACTTTTATATGGTAAGCCGGCAGTCTAATCACATATCACAGAATCCTTGTCATGTGTTTGTGTGCAGGTACAGTAAATAAACTCTGGTACACACAGTTGATGCAATAATAAACATACGTGGCGGATCTTACACTTAACAGATCAATAGTACCACGCAGAACACAACATGGGCGATGGCATGGCAGATCAAGAGTTTAAACTAAGGACTATTACAAGGCCATCGAGTGCCACACATGAGTGTTATTTTAGCATATTCACAGAAAGCATGCAATAAGCCGGCCTACGGCTTACGACTCTTGGCCATGTTGTGTTGAAGGTTGCGGCTCGTCCAGCACCGGGTCATCTGTCTCCTCTTCACCCAATGGCTGGAAGTTGATGGTTGACCAGTTGATCCTAGTTAATGCTCTGAATACAGCTTCATCACTTATAAGTGTGGATGGATCAACATCAGGGGCATAAGTGTGCTTACGGATGGGGGGAGCCAGGTCCGGAGTGTCATGAGTCGGCGCCTTCACCTTCTTATTGTTGGCATCATAAACCGGTTGGTAATGTGTAAGATCAGTTTCCTCAGCCAGTTTGCTAGCAAAAGTACGCATTTCCCTCGTAAGAGCGGCGAAGTCATCTGCAGTAAAGGGTGACCCATCTTCTTTTATGCTTGGGCAGCCGTTGGCCAAGTCTGCCGGTTCAAGATCAACTAGCCAAGCTTTGGCCCGGGTTAGTGCAGTAAGGGCACCGGCTCTGGCAGCTGATTTTTTCAACTCTTCAATCCGTGCAGGCAGCATAGATAGCTTGTCCAACGTATCCTTGATAAGGCTTGGAGCCGGTTTGTTTTGAGCAGTTGTGCAGATAACTCGTTGTGCGCCAGTGTATAGCTGCTCTATGAGTGTGTAAGCAGCTTTGAGCTTCTTCCGCATGTCGGAGCCAAAATGAGTAACCCGGGATCCTGCGTCATTATGGATGTTCGTAAGCCGGGAGCATGAAGGATAAACATATGGTCAAAGATTAAGAGGAAATTAGTTTACCAAAAACGGCAGCAGTCATGGCGTTAATTTGCTGCTTTAAGCCGGCAAGCTCTGTAGATACCGGTTCAAGGGTGGCTTCAGCATCTTCAGCCCTCTTCAACATGGCTGCCCTTTCTGTATCCCAATCTGCTTGTTTTGCCTTGAAGCTTTCTTTCAATTTCTCCATTGCTGCTAAGGCACTAGTCGGTTCATCCTTGGCCTTGGAAGTTTTTGCCTGTTGAGACTTGATGTTTTCTTGAAGGTCGGTGACTTGTGTTTCTTTGCTGCTAAGTTCAGTCTACAAAAGTACACAGTACATAAGATGGCAATAAATCTAATTAAAGTCCCAAGCACAATACAAGTATTATACTTGGCACTTGGGGGCTAATGTCTATTGCTTCTTCAAAACATGGCTTCATTTGCTAACCAGGACAAATGATGATGATCCACCTTACGAAGGTTATGACTGGGATTCTGGATTTTTACAAAATGATTAGTCTCGACTTAACATATTTGTTAAGCCGACCCTTGGGGGCTACGGACGCAATGCTAAATCTTTCCGAGTTAAATTCGCGGTTCAACATATTTTTTAAACCGACCCTTGGGGTTACAGATGCAGAGTTGAGGTGCTGATATTATGAAGTCGCAGTTTATATTACAAGAATAAACCGGCCCTTGGGGGCTATGGGAATTGATCTATGCAGCTATTGAAGTTTACAACACATGTTATTCTAGTCATGTCCAATAAACATGGCGGCTAAGGGGAAGGATATCCAGGTAACAAGGAATTGCAGTGTTTACCTCATAGCGCTCCTTCATCAGGTTCACTAAGACGGCTTTAAAGTCATGGCTAGTGTACAGACGATTTAATAGACCGAGTGGAGATCTTGAGTGCTGAAATGAGTATAGCTTGCCGAGTCGGTTTTCCACTTGCCATTATCTTCAGCAGAAAATTTTCCTTAGCGCTATGCTTGGATAAGACGTTAGGTTGACCTGGAGCTGTGAATCCAAAGCTGGTGACAACAACATCATCAATCTTTTCCTCGGCATGTTTGATTGGGCTTGGTGTCTTAGAGATAGTCGGCTCAACATCCACATGGTCCATGGAAGCTTCATGATCTTCCGGAAGTGAGTTGTCAATGGTGGCTTCTGCAGTTGGATGAGGATGAGGAGACTCTGGTTGCTTCTCCGGCTTAGATAGATTAGGATCGTCGGCCGGCTTAGTTAGTTTGGCTTTCTTGCTAGGTTTGGCTTAGCCCCTGATAATGAGAAATCTCAAGAGGTCAGTATAATTAACAGAGCTTAAGGTGTGAATGGTTAAAAGGTATCCTTACCCAGGTACACTTTTAAAAGTCGGGATTTGTGTCCCGGATGACTCGCTAGAGGAACAACGAGAAGTTCCCTGATAGTTTGAATCAGACGGGTTAAGAGGTTGTCGGAAGTGACCTGCCTTGGGGTAAAATATATCAGAAATTTGATGGACCTCTAGGCGGCGTTTGCGAACCGGCGTGTTTGGTAAGCCGGAAGAAGTAATCTGACCACCACAATGCCGAGTGACTCGGCGAGCTTCGTGTTGCTGTTTCTTCAAAAGAAAGTTGGGATCCAAGTGAGCTAGAGGGTGAGAAAAGCTTACTTTCTGGCTTGTTTGTCAGGCTTTCTGTGTTGGCAGAGGTTTTGGGCCGGAAGAAAGAGTAATTACCTCTGTGTCACCTGCACGGCTGGCCTCTGCGTCGTCCTGATAACAATCATTATCAATGAGATGTATAAAAAAGGAGCCAACAGAGTCAAGTTCTACCTCTGACTCATTATCCTCGTTTTCATCAGCGGACTCCGTAGTCTTCTTGGTGGTTTTCTTGATGGCCTTAGTTTTCACACGAGACGGTTTTGCCGGTTTATCCTGTGTTCTCCTCTTCCAAAATGGATCATCAGCTATGAAGATTGAGAATATCGTAAGTAGACATCAAAATATGGATTAAGCATAAGATGGGAAATTCTTACAGCTGGCGGCTTGTTGAAAGAACAGAACGGACTAAGTCCGGTTTTGCTGCACTCTTTCACAGATTCATTCAGCAGGTTTTTGGTGGCTTCAGTAATTTCCGCATCAGACAGCTGAATGTTACAATGGCGTTGAGGATGGTTTACGTCACTTGTATATTCACACATTAAGCCGAGGCGACGGCTTAATGGCAAGCTACTCCAAGATATCCAGCACCGGGAAAAGTCGACGCCAGTTAAGCCGTTGGCCATAAAGGCTCTGAGCTTTGAAAAGGCTGGTGAGTATTTGGCCCTTTCCCTCGAGTTGAGCCATTGGGGGAGCGGATGTGTGTTGCTAAGTCGGTGTTCACGGTAACCCGGCAAAGGATTCTCACCGACTGGAGATGTATCTTGACAATAAAACCAAGTTTGGTTCCAGTCTTTGGGGTGACTATGCAGTTTAGCATGGGGAAAGTTGACGTCCTTCCTCTTCTGAAGGGAGACTCCACCAAGTTCTTGACATGGCCCATTGACGAACTCTGTTTGTCAGTTCAAGTAATAGAATTCCCTAAATAAGTCAACTGCAGGCTCCTCTTGAAGATAAGCTTCGCAAAATACTTGGAAGTTGCAGATGTTGGACACGGAGTTGGGTCCGATGTCTTGAGGGTGAAGTTGAAGGAAATGCAGCACATCACGAAAAAACTTTGAGCCGGGTGGACTGAATCCTCGACCCAAGTGGTCAGCAAAAACAATTATTTCTCCATCTTTGGGTTGAGGAGGAATTTCCCCACCAGGAGCTCTCCAATGGATGATCTCTTTTTTGGCTAAAGCGCCAGTAGCAACAAAGTTGTTCAAATCTTCTTCGGTAACCCGGGATTTGACCCAATTGCAAGACGTATATGTCTTAGCCATCTTATCAATGATCTGAAAGAAAGGTTAAGCCGGTTCAAGGTTACATGATTAAGCCGGTCTATGGTTAACGGGGAAAACAATAAAGATGCATATATAGGCGTTAAGCCGGAGATTGACATTGCAGAGTTACAAGGATTCATTGGCGGCTTAAAAGGGGACTAATGATACCTGGTGGGTTATTATTTCTGAGTTAAGCCGCCCATACAGATATTGAAAGGACATATCTGGGGATGGAAAATCTAAGTGCTAGGAACAACAGGTTTCACAGATTGAGGTTATGATTTTGGATCTACCGCACTTCATTTAGTACAAAAATATTTAGGCCCGAAGTATCAGTACTCGAGCAGTTCATGATCCAGATCGATTTCCTAATACAGAGGAGATGTTCTAAATAATAAAAAGGATTGCTATGACTGCTGCGGCATAGGGAGAGCATCAAGTTCAAATAAAAAGGAGAACTATAGCAAAGAACGGGGATGAACTTCGATGAACATCGGGAAACCCTAATGAGATCTATAAGAAAGGAGAAAAGGAAGATGCACCAGGGCTGATGCACAGCGGAGGTGCGCGGACGAAAATCTGGATAAGATCAGGTTGATGCGGCGGCCGTTGTCGAGCGAGAGGTGAAGGTCGACGGTCGCGGCAGAGCTCAGTCATTCGGGCGTCACGAGGTAGAAGACGGAGATGAAGAGGCAAGAGGGGAAGTGAAAAGGGACCCCCGGCCCTATTTATGAGGCAGATGGATAAGTGACAGGCGCGGGAATCGAGGAGGCCAAAAAACGAATGTGACACGCGCAGATGCCGCATTTTTCGGAGATTCATTAAAAAGAAGATTTATTAAGATTTGGACCTTGTGCGATATTATTGACAGATGACATCACGGCGGGTTACCAAGAACCTAGAAGATGACGTCACGGCGAGTTACAAGGTTTTTGCAAAGGTAATGAGGAAGGAAGTTTTTCTAAGTATTGAAGATTGATGTGAACAAGTTCAAATCAACCTGGGGCCTAATGTTGGGGATATAACTATTGGGTTAACCCGCCCAGGAGGGGCCGGGTTAAGTCCCTGACGGTTTATCAAGATAAAGCCCATGAAGACTCTTAAGGCGGTAGTCTATTATGCAGACTCGTCAAGAGACCGGAGCCCAAAAGCGACTTAAGGCCCAAACAATTGTAAACTGTCATATATGTGGAACTTGTATGATAATCCATGTGCAGTTAGTCACCGTGCCGGACACATTGTTTATGAGCGGGTCGGGACTCTGTAAGCCGCCGGGCGTCGACCTGTGTATATAAAGGGACGACCCGGCGGCGACTTAGGGCGAGAGACAACAGATCGAAAGCTACGTCAAGCGTATTCGCTCCCTGGTAATCGAGACATAAGCAATACCACCTCAAACTGGATTAGGCATTTACCTTCGCCGCAAGGGGCCGAACTAGTATAAACTCTTGTGTCCTTTATCCCATTTAACCCCTCTAAGCTAACCTAGTGCGATGGCCCCACGACTAAGTCCTCACCCTAGGACATCTGCCGTGACAATTCCACGACAAGATCCAATCTAGACACCGTCACGGATGGGGTTCACCACCTCCATTGGTGCCTCCCCGATGATGCATGAGTAGTTCTTTGTACACCTTCGGGTCCATAGTTAGTAGCTAGATGGCTTCCTCTCTCGCTCTGAATTCTCAATACAATGGTCTCTTGGAGATCTATATGATGTAACTCTTTTTACGGTGTGTTTGTTGGGATCGGATGAACTTCGAGTTTATGATCAGATCTATCTTTTTATATCCATGAAAGTATTTGAGTTTATTTTATCTCTTTTATGCATGATTGCTTATAGCCTCATATTTCTTCTGCGATATTTGGGTTTTGTTTGGCCAACTTGATGTATTTATCTTGCAATGGGAAGAGGTGCTTTGTAGTGGGTTCGATCTTACGGTGCTTGATCCTAGTGACAGAAGGGAAACCGACATGTATGTATCATTGCTACTAAGGATAAAACGATGGGGTCTATCTCTACATAGATAGATCTTGTCTACATCATGTCATTGTTCTTATTGCATTACTCCGTTTCCTCATGAACTTAATACACTAGATGCATGCTGGATAGTGGTCGATGTGTGGAGTAATAGTAGTAGATGCAGGCAGGAGTCGGTCTACTAATCTTGGACGTGATGCCTATATATTCATCATTGCCTGGATATCGTCATGATTATTTGAAGTTCTATCAATTGCCCAACAGTAATTTGTTCACCCACCGTTTTCTATTTTTCTTGACAGAAGCCACTAGTGAAACCTACGGCCCCCGGGTCTCTTTCTCATATTATTTGCCTTTGCGATCTACTTTTCGTTTGCTTTTTATTTTTAGATCTATTAAACCAAAAATACAAAAATACCTTGCTGCGTTTTATTCTTATTTATTTTATTTAGCATGCGATCTATCAATCTACTACAATTTATTCACGTCTATTTGCCTAGCTTGAGGTGCCGCTACCCGAAAGGGATTGACAACCCCTTTTACACGTCGGGTTGCGAGTAGTTGTTATTTGTGTGCAGGTGCTGTTTACGTTGTGTTGCTTGGTTCTCCTACTGGTTCGATAACCTTGGTCTCATAACTAAGGGAAATACCTACCACCGCTATGCTGCATCATCCCTTCCTCTTTGGGGAAATACTGACATAGCTTCAAGCCGGATCATAGAGCATGCCACATCATCAATCGTGTTTATCTTCTCAAGTTCCTAAAGAAGAAATCATATGAGCTCCTGACTGGTAATAAGCCAAATGTCGGCTATTTCAGAGTATTTGGTGCTAGGTGCTTTATCAAGGATCTGCATCACACTTCAAAATTTGCACCGAAAGCACATGAAGGTTTTATGCTTGGGTAAATAAAGGAATCGCACTCCTACAGAGTCTTCAAACTCTTTCACTACAAAGTGGTTGAAACTATGGATGTGCGGTTCGATGAAACTAACGGCTCGCAAAGAGAGCACCTGCCAAATGTGCTAGATGAAGCTACAGCAAGTGAATCTATCAAGCTTATGGGTACTGGAGAAATCATATCTTCGGAGGAATATGCTGAAGAGGAAATCATCATTTCTGCACCTAATCAGCATGAAGACACTGCTCAGCCTGAAGCCAATGTTGAAGATGAAGGCAATGATCAGCAAGGGCAAAATCTTCGCCCAGTTCATCCTCGCGTTGCCAATGAAGTCCAGATTGAGAAGATAAGTGATAGCATCAATGCACCTGGTCCACTCACTCATTCAAGAGCAACACAGCTAGCAAGTTTCTATGGGGACTTTGCATTTGTCTCTAAACTGAACCCCGCAGGCACAATATCAACAGTTATGCAAGAAGAGCTTCAACAGTTTGAGTTGAACAATGTATGGGAGCTGGTAAAGCGTCCTGATCCTCGCAGGCACAATATCATCGGCACCAAATGGATCTATCGCAACAAACAAGATGAGCATGGTCAAGTTGTCAGACACAAGGCTCGTCTCATTGCTCAAGGTTACACACAAGTTGAAGGGATTGACTTTGATGAAACCTTTGCTCCTGTGGCTAGGCTTGAAGCCATTCGCATACTGCTAGCCTATGCCAACCACAACAACATTCTTCTGTATCAAATGGATGTAAAGAGTGCCTTCCTCAATGGCAAAATTGAAGAAGAAGAAGTGTATGTTGCACAACCACCTGGCTTTGAAGACCCAAAGCATCCTAATACGGTATACAAGCTCAACAAGGCATTGTATGGCCTCAAACAAGCCCCTCGCGCTTGGTATGACACACTCGAAGACTTCCTAAAGAGCAAAGGCTTCAAACCTGGTTCCCTAGATCCCGCTCTCTTCACGAAGACATATGATGGTGAACTGTTTGTATGCCAAATTTATGTGGATGACATTATCTTTGGCTGCACTGACAAGAGATACAGTGATGAATTTGGGCATATGATGCAAGAGCAATATCAGATGTCCATGATGGGTGAGCTGAAATTCTTCCTTGGTCTTCAAATCCGTCAACAGAGTAATGGCATCTTCATATCACAAGAGAAATACCTCAAAGATTGCCTGAAGAAGTTTGGAATGCAAGACTGCAAAGGGTACACGACGCCAATGCCTACCAAAGGCTAATTGGGTCCCGATGACAATGGTAAAGAGTTTGACCAAAAGGTATACCGCTCCATGATTGGTTCTATACTCTATTTATGTGCATCTAGGCCTGATATAATGCTTAGCATTTGCTTTTGTGCCCGATTCCAAGCGGCACCAAAGGAATCGCATCACTTAGCTGTGAAGTGAATTCTTCGATATTTGGCTTACACCCCGACACTAGGATTATTGTATCCAAAGGGATCATAGTTTGATCTAGTTGGATTCTCAGATGCTGATTATGCTGGTGACAAGGTTGATCGCAATTCCACATCAGACACATGTTACTTTCTTGGACGATCTCTTGTCTGTTGGTCTTCAAAGAAGCAGAACTATGTATCACTCTCCACTGCTGAATCCGAGTACATTGCTGCTAGATCTTGTTGCGCTCAGCTTCTGTGGATGAAGCAAACTCTCAAGGACTATGGCATCCACCTGAAGCATGTGCCACTCTACTGCGACAATGAAACCGCCATCAAGATTACCAACAACCCAGTTCAGCACTGGAAGACAAAGCACATTCAGATCCGTCATCACTTTCTTAGAGATCATGTCATGAAGGAAGACATTGATATCATTCACGTCAACACTGAAGACCAAGTGGAAGATATCTTCACAAAGCCCTTGGATGAGAAAAGGTTTTGCAAGCTGCGTTGTGAGCTAAATATCTTAGAATCCTCGAATGTCCTGTGATTGGACACACATCCTAACGCTTATGCATGTTGATGACTTAGATGTGCAACACACGAAGTAATGTATATCTTCAATCAATGAAGACATACCCTCTAAGTGTGAATACATTAATGCGGAATTTGACTTCGGAGCGCCAAGATAATTGTGCGCCGTGTCTGGGTCTAATACTTCCGATACGGTGGGTAACGCCACCACCAAACTTTCCTGAAGATTTTCATTTGGCGTCATAATTACATTATCTTCATATTTGGTTTGTCTTCAACATTGATTTGACTTCAAGTTTTATCTTCGCAATGTTGATTTGGTCTTTTCTGATATAAAGGTATATATGCGTTTTGTCCTCTACAGCATTCACTTATAGCTATGGCTTCAAACTTGCTTTTTTCCTGAACTAAGTGAATGTGATCGGACCCTAACCCCTTCTGTGCTTCTTCCTCAAATTCTATCTATCTAGTCATATGCATTCTGTTGAAACGTGTCAAATGTCTTTGCTGAGTCCTTGTTAGCTGAAGATACAGAGACACACATTAAAACCTGCTTTTAATGCCATGTCTCTTTTGCCTGAATACCGGAGAAGCCGGAATGACCACTCGACAAACCAGGCGTGCGTGGGAATATGGAACAACTCTCGATGAGTTGCATGAATGCCACGTGTCCTTCAGATGTGTGAACCGCCAGGGGCACCTACATAATTACGCTGCACATCCCTTTTACCTTATAAATACACACCCAAGCGCGGTCATTATCTCCTCTTCCACCTCGCCAACTCGCTCAAACCCTAGCGCCACCGCTAGCACGCGTCGACGCCGGAGACGAAGCGCTTAGCTGCCGCGACCTCTTCGATGCCGTCCTCACGCCGATCGCGGACCTCGTCTTCTCCGCCGCCGCTGTAGGTGTCTTCCGCTGCCAAGTTAGGGCGCGGGAGATTGGACTGCTCGGCCTCCCTTCTGCCAGTCTAGCAGTTCACCTGTGGTAAATAAATCTCACTTTTTACAGCCTTTAATCTGTCAAATCCATCCACTTCAACCAAAAGTGGTTTCTACACTTCCAAATCTGGACGTGTCTCTTTCTGAATCTCATATCTTGCAAAGTATATGACTTATGCTTCATAACTAGTTAGATTCCTCACTTGTACTTATTCATGGATTCGTACAAATCTGGAACCAACTCACTTCAAATAACTGAATGTCTTCGCACTATGAGGTCAATGTCTTCAAACTGATTTATCTTCAAAATCTTCTGAGAATGCATATGACCTCTTCCCCTTCCCTCACATCTCTAATGCTGTCACACGTACATGTCCATGGGAGAATCCCTTGGTTCTCATAGTCTGCATTCATTTGCAGAATTCTTACATCACCATATTGACTCCCCTGAAGCTAGTTCTTGTTTGACAAGTAGATGGAAGCCTTTCACTGTTTTGAAGCCTCTCCGTCTGAATATTATGGCTTCTGAGAAATCTTCAAGGAAGGGTGGCAGGCAACGCCGTGGAAATACCGCTCTAGATCTGCCTCTAGATCTATATGAACTGTACAAGACTGATCCTGAGGAGAACTATAATCAACGCAAGACCAGGATCCAATGGATCCGAAGATATTGGGCTGAACAGTGGTTCAAGTACAACTTCGTCACTGCTGAATATGCTGAGAAGAATGCCATCAAGTGCCCATGGGGCGATATTCTTTACAGAAATCTGCAACCCAAATCGAAGCCTGAAGCTATTGCCCAAGGTTTCTATCCTTGCATGGTCCGAGGACCTCAGCCAGCAAATGCCGACCCATCATCTCTTCTATGGTGTCGTGACGACAATCTCTTCAAGCGCAACTTTCAGTTTGCAAAGGAGTCAGCTGCCAAGAACAGGAAGGAGATCGGACTCCACTTCAACCCTGGTCCGTCTGCTCCAAGGCCGGATGGCACACGTGATGCCAATCCTAATGTCTTCGACCCCTTCAATAGCTTTGATGGGCTCCTCTCCCACATTGCTGCTCAGAGGGCCACGGTGGAACAATCTGCTGATGATGCAGACTCTGAAGATGTTCCTGCACCATCAAAGTAGAAGAAGAAGAAGTCAAAAGCTTCAAAGCCCTCGGCTGCACCAACAACTTCGACTGTGAAGCCATTGACGACTGCACCTCCTAAACCCAGTATGCAGTCTGAAGACTTGTCTCGTGTCTCCAAGAAGACTAAGAAGACCAAAAATCCCAAGAAGATTTTAGGGCATGACCCAACTCCTGCTGCCGTTCTGCGCAATGAGGAGAACACCATTGATCTATCCAGTGATGAAGCTCTAGAGATGCTGATCAAGAGCAAGCAAGAGGCAGAGATATTTCATGATCTGCCTCTCTTTGATGCTGATATTCTGAACAACTTCATTGATGAATGGTTTGAGGACCAAAGCATCAACATGGATGATCTGCAGCTGCCAGTGGACATCAGCGTCACGTTTCACGGAGCCATTGCCAATGAACTGGCCTTGGCTCAGAAAATCGTTGAGCTCAAGAACAAGATTGATTAGGAGAAGGCACACTTCAAGAAGCACATGCCAAGCTTAGTGTGGCTGATGTGCAAATCTTCAAGAAGATGATGCAAGATCTCAAGGCAGAGTTCAACAAGAAGCATGAAGAAGCCAAAGGCTCACGCGAGCGCATGAAGTACTATGCACAGAAATGTGTGCAAGCACACAATGAAGCTGAAAAGAGAAAGGCTCTTGGGCTTCCTGGCATCGACCCCAGGATGGCTGCCAAGCAAAAGAAGAAGTCTGCAGGAGCCATACCCGAAGCTCAAAGGCAGGAACGACCAAGCATAGTCTTCCCTGCAGCATGACTGGCTTGAAGCCAAAGGTCCCCTCAGCAACTTCTGAAAAGAAGAAGACAAGGCAAGCCTAAGCCGAAGCCAGGAAGAGGAACCTCAAGGACACCTCTGATGATGCTCCCTCCAAAAATAGGCTGAAGACTAAGGCCCCAAAGTCTTCAAAGAAAGAGCGTGCTGCTGCCCCAGAGCCCCTCATAGTTGAACCCATTTCTATTGCTCTCCCTGCCTCTACCAACCAAGAACGCCACCTGGTGATTCATGAGCCTGCTTCCACAGAGGCTCGAGAAAGTGAAGAAGTTCCAGCTGTTGACCCCAATGCAGCTGAAGACATTGGTCGTGAAAACAATGCAAATGATGATGAAGTCCTTCCTCAGCTCAAGCCGCAGTCAGTATCATCGCCTGCTCCCACGAGCAGTGAACTTATTAGCATTGGTCATCCATTGACGCCAATTTCTCAAGATGACTCATGGGTTGAGCAGCAACAACGAGACACCCCTATGCAAGATGAGACACCCCCTGCTCAAGTCACCTCTTTGGTGCTTGATGATGACAACTACATGGAGTAGACCACTCCCTCTCCAAAGGCATCGCCAGTGTTTCGCATGCTTCGCAAAGGCCCCAGGCCATAGGTCTCCATGTCAAGCATTCTAGAAGAGGATGTGCAATACAACAGCTCAGTAGCACGTCAAGTGTTTCCTGAAGCCACCCCTTCTGCATCTGCCTCTGAGTCTGAAGCCAAAGCTGCTGAAGATATTCCGGCTGCATCAGCCGAAGACAAAGAAGAAGAGCAAGAAGAAGAAAGAGAAGCCACACCCCCTGCCAGTGATCTAGTCCAACCTGATGACAATGTGTTCGTGCCTGACCCTCTAATTGTTGCACAAATGGAGGTTGAAACCAATGCGGCTGCCACCAACAACGCCACTGAAGCCAATGACACTGTCATGGCTGAAGATAATCTGGAGCCCGAAGCCAATGTGACTACTGACACCATTGTGACGCCAATCATCTCTGATGACGTCGTTCCTCTACCAAGGCCTCATACTATGGAATGCGCATTCAATCATGGTGGGTTGGTGACTGTCAGATGGCCTATCATGGTTCCACCCACTGCTCCTGGGCCACAATATGATTATCATGTGGAGCAGAGGCTTCAAGTTTAGAAGCCTAAGCCAAGATTGTCAAGGCTTCCAAGTACTGCAACAACACAAGGATCATTCAGCGTGCTCAGCTTCAGAGAGCACAATACCTTCTTTGACAGCGCCAAGAACCAGTACACGAAGCCTAAGATCTCCTCTGACAGGTTTTAGAGCCATCAGCAGCGAAGCTATTACTCATGCATCTTGTACAACCAAGACTGGATTTTTCCGCATAAGCGTCCGGATTGTGATGCTATGGTTGGTTTGCCATGCCTTGAGGAGGCCCTTGACTGCTTTAGGGCTGTTGGGCTTTTGCCTTTTTTGACTGACAAGGAACATTGGAACGAAGAGCTTTTGCTACAGTTGTATGCTACACTACACATTCGAGGCAACAACAGGGATATGAAGACTTGGGTCCTTGAGTGGATGACAGGTGATGTTCATCATGAAGCCAAAGCTCGGGATATCATCGAGCTTACTTCCCTGCCCACTCCAGGTTAGTTGTACGAACTTGGTTCTCAGCTTCATAAGAACAAGCTGCAAAGCATCTTCCAGAAGCCAGAGCCCAACATGAGCCAAATGCTGAGCATGATGAAGCCATTGCCCCATGACGCTAAATACCCAAAGGAATTCTTCGTTCAGGACCTTGAGTACTTGCCATGCACAGTCTATCATATTCTGAGGCGTACTCTCTGGCCTATCAAAGGCAATTCCTTTGAAGCTAAACTTGAAGGCGCCATGAAGACATTGGTTTTCTATATTGTCAATGGCATCAGATTCAACACTCAGGATTTCTTCATCCGAGAGCTTGCTACTTCTGGGATTGATCTATTTGGCCTGAAATTCTATGCTCCATGGGTGATGCGCTTGATCAAGCTTCATTCAACTATCAACTATCAACCCTCAGCGCACAACCACATTGTCTTTCTGTCTAATGTTGATATGTCTATTGAAGCCATCTACCCCGAGCCAGCAAAGAAGCCACTTGAAAGTGCTAGTTATCGACTAGAAGGGGGGTGAATAGGCGATTTTATGAACGTCTTCAAAACATGGGAGTTTCGAATACAAACAATAGAAATAAACCTATTGACATGCAGCGGAAGGTAGACTACAGTAGGCGGGCCATAGTCAAGTATTCAATGAAGTGAAAGCACGAAGACAAATAGCAGCTAGGTAGTGATGATCAGGACGGAAGATAGTATGAAACCAAACAACAATAGAAGTCACACAGTGAAGTCAAACAGGTAACACAGGCAGGCAATGACTTCACGAAGACAAACTGTAATTAAAGAGAGGGAGAAGATAGAACCAGTAGTTTGGTGAGGACAAGGATTTGTTGGACCAGTTCCAGTTGCTGTGACAACTGTACGTCTGGTTAGGGAGGCTGAGATTTAACTCAGAAGACCGCGTCTTCACCTTATTCCTTGAGATAAGGACACCCAGTCCTCGCCCAATCACTCTGGTAAGTCTTCAAGTTCGACTTCCAAACCTTCACAGACTTCATTCACTGGCGATCCACAATGACTCTTGGATGCTTAGAACGCGACGCCTAACCGGCTAGAGGATTCATAGTCATCAAGTGTAACAAGTCTTCAGGTCACGCGGACAGAAAGACTTCAGTGATGCCTAACACTCTTTGGCTCTGGGTGTTTGGGCTTTGTCCTCGCAAGGATTTCTCTCTCTCAAAAGCTTCGGAGGTGGGTTGCTCTCAAACGACAAAAGCCGTGCAATAACTCTGAGCAGCCACCAATTTATGGTGTAGGGGGTGGGCTATTTATAGCCACTAGGCAACCCGACCTGATTTGTTTGAAATGACCCTGGGTCACTAAGGAACCGACACATGTTCCAACGGTCAGATTTCAAACACACGCGGTAGCTTGACTTGGGCTACAAGTAAAGCTGACTCATCCAGCTCTGGATAAGATTTGCTCTCATTGTCTTCGCTCGAAGACTTAGGATTTGGTTGAGCATCACTTCAGTCACTCTGACTTTGTTCACTTGGACCCCACTTAACAGTACGGCGGTTCCTACGACTCAACAAAGAAGAAAAGGAAACTACAAAACAACTATGTCTTCACACTCCATAGTCTTCACGTGAATGTCTTCTCAAGTCATAAGCTTCGATGTGATTGTCTTCACATACCGCCATTGTCTTCAATGTCTTCACACATTTTTAGGGGTCATCTCCGGTAGGTAAATCGAATCAATGAGGGACTACTACCTGTGTTATCCTGCAATTCTCACAAACACATTAGTCCCTCAACCAAGTTTGTCGTCAATACTCCAAAACCAACTAGGGGTGGCACTAGATGCACTTACAATCTCCCCCTTTTTGGTGATTGATGAAAAACTGGTTGAAGTTTTCAACGGGGATAAAAGTATGTTAAATTGTAAAGGATTAAGATATTGTCTTCATAAGTAGCAAAAGGCTCCCCCTGAAGATGTGCATATAAGTATTTTGCTTTTGGAATGCAAAATCACATGGCAGGTTGTACTTGTGGAGATCCTCTTCAACTTATGAATGCAATTCATCATGCACGATAAGATATAACGAATATAATGACATGCATAATGAAAAATGGACGTCTGCAATATGACTTCATGCGGGATTTATCATCGCGCATGCGGAATTTATCATCGCATCACAGAATAGCAGGAAAAAAAGTAAAAGACGACCATCAAGTTTAAGTGTTACAACTCAAAGAACCAAATGTATCAAAAGTGAGAGTTGTAAACACTTGGCCAAAAGTATAGCAACCACCCATAAGGACCCTCTTAAAGACTATCAACTCATATGCTTCTCCCCATTTTGTCAGTAAGGACCAAAAAGGTTTGAAGACATAGAGCCTCTACTCGTTCCCATGAGGAGTAGGTGGTGAAGCAGCAGGGTCGTCATTGAGGTTTGGTGGTGCAGAAGAACTTGGTGCAGTGTCGATACGCGCCGAAGTTGGAGGTGGTGAAGTAGCATCATCTTGGTCATCAATAACTCTGGCATTAACCGTTGCAGCTGAGGAGGAATAGTCAGACTCTTCAAGTGAGGGAGTGCGATGCAAGACATCATTCCTTGGAGGAGTGGAGTCAAACTTGAATCTTTCGGTGAAGCCATCGTCTTGAAGATCAGCTTCAGCACTGAGCAAAGTCAAACTCTTCCACGACCTCCGACAGGTTTCGTGAGTGACAAATGCATTCTTGGTGGCAAGGTTGCAAATGCGATTGACGTCCACCAAGAGGCTTTGCATCTGACGCTTAAGCCAGTCGTGATGCTTATCCCGTTTTTGATGCAGGGCGACGAGAAGCTCTCGGTCATTGAGAACACGAGGTCGCTTCTGAGGCCGTTGAGCAATAGTGCTTTCAGTGGCTTCAGTATGGGCACGGTGAGAGCCACGTGTATTGCCAGCCAAAGGATAAACACGAGTGACGGCCTGGACTCCTTCAATGGGCTGTGTGAAGCTTTGGTGATCAGCATTGTGAAGATAAATCGGCTCCTTGGCAGGCTCTGGGTAGATGGCTTCAACAGACATATCAACCTCTGGCAGGAATATCAGATGGTTGTGAGCAGAGGGCTGATAGTTGATAGCTGAATGAAGCTTGATAAGGCGCATAACCCATGGAGCGTAGAACTTCAAACCAAAGAGGTCAGAGCCAGATGCAGCCAGTTGCCTGATGAAGAAGTCTTGAGCATTTAAGCTGATGCCATTGAAGATATAGAAGACCAATGTCTTCATTGCTCCTTCAAGCTTCGCTGCAGAAGAATGTCCCTTGATGGGCCATAGAGTTCGCCTGATGATATGATAGATCGTGCGGGGCAGATACTCTAGGTCTTCAACAAAGAATTCTCTCGGGTATTCAGCGTCGCGTGGCAGAGGCTTCATCATGCTCAGCATTTGGCTCATGTTGGGCTCTGGCATCTGAAAGAAGCTCTCCAAAGCATTGCGGTGAAGCTGACAACCAAGCTCAAAGAGTTCACCTGGAGTGGGTAGGCCTGTAAGCTCAATGATATCCAGAGCTTTGGCTTCGTGATGAGTATTGCCTGTCATTCACTCAAGGACCCAAGGTTTCAAATCCCTGTTGTAGCCGCGAATGTGGAGGGTAGCATAAAATTGTAGCAGAAGCTCTTCATTCCAATGCTCTTTATCAGTCACAAAGTTCAGAAGACCAGCATCACGGAAACAGTCAAGAGCTTCTTCGAGGCAGGGCGGTCCAGCGATAGCTTCAGAGTCTAGACGCATATGTGGAAAAATGCGCCCTTGATCATAGAGAACACAGGAATAGTAAATGTGCTGCTGATAGCTCCAGAACCGATCAGATGAAATTCTTGGCTTGGAGTAGGGGTTCTTGGCACTATCAAAGAAAGTGTTGTGCGCAATGAAGCCATTTGCATTGAAAGACCCTGGTGAAGTTGCAGTACCTGGAAACCTTGGCAACCTTGGCTTAGTCTTCTGGACCTGAGGCCTGTGCTCGACATGATAGTCAAATTGCGGACTGGCAGCAGGTGGAGGAACCAGAATGGGCCATCTGACTGTAACCACCTGACCATGATCAAATGCTTGCTCGATGGTGTGTGGCCTTGGAGGTGGTACAAGAGCAGTGTCAGTGACAGTGCCATTGACTTCAGGCTGCAGATTTGCACCAGGTGCAGCATTGGCTTCAAGTGCATTCACTTCTGGCACCACATTAGCTTCGGCCATGACAATGTCATTGGCTTCAGTTGAGTTGTTTGTGGCCGCCTCAGTATTGTCAGCCTCCACTTGAGTAGCTGGAGGGTCGGACATGTTCTCCTCGAGAACAACTTCAGGGTTGGACGGGGGTGTAGCAACACGTTCTTCTTCTTCTTCTCTTGGTTCTTCTTGTTCATCGGCTGATGCAGCCGGAATGTCTTCAGCCGCTTTGGCTTCAGACTCGGAGATGTTCGCAGTTGGAGAGGCTTCAGGAAATACTTGGCGTGATACTGAGTGGTGCTCTTCTCCTTCTGGAACACTCGAAAGAGTGACTTGTGGCCTTGGTCCTTTGCGAAGCCTGCGAAACGCTGGCGACGCTTGTGGAGATGGAGTTGTTTGGGCCACAAAGTCTTCATCATCAAGCACCGGAGTGGAGACTTGAGTCGGGGGAGTACGTGGTGATTCTTCTTGACGGGGGGAGTCTTGAGGGTGATCAGCCCATGAATCATCATGAGCGATTGGTGTCAAAGTATGACCAATCCTAATTAGTTCGATGTTCATGAGAACAGGAGATGATACCATGTTGTGCTCAATCTGAGGAAGGACTGCATCATCATCTACATTGTCTTGGGGACCAATGTCTTCAGCCGCGGTGGGGTCAATAGCTGGAATGTCTTCAGCTTCAGGAGCCTCTATGGTAACAGGCTCATGAACTATCAAACGACACTCTTGGTGTGCAAACGCAGGACGAGCAACAAAAATTGGCTCGACGACAAGGGGCTCTGTGGGAGCAGCCCGATTTTTCTTCTTGGTTTTTCTCTTCTTGGTTGGGGGAGCTTCATCTGTGGTGTTCTTGGACTTGCACTTTTTGGCTTCGGCTTCGGCTGTTCTTGTTTTCTTGAGATCTGAAACCACTGTGGGGACCTTTGGCTTCACGCCTGTCATACTAGCGGGGAAGACAATGCGAGGTTCTTCCCGCCTGGATGCTTCATCTTGGTCCTGTAACACCCCGCATGTAACTTGCCATATTTGTAACTCCGACTCTTGCCATTTCCGGCTATGTGATATGTTTTTCCCTCCGTTGTTGGGTTTTGTCTTTCGTTTTGTATTTTGTCATGTCATGCATTTTTATATCATATCATCATGTGCATTGCATTCGCATACATTTCGTCTCATGCATCCGAGCATTTTCCCCGTTGTCCGTTTTCCAATCCGGCGCTCCTATCTCCTCCGGTGCACCCCTCTAGTTTTCTTTCGTGTGCGTGTGTCAAACTTTCTCGGAGTGGACCGAGGCTTGTCAAGTGGCTTTAATATACCACCCGGAATCTACCGGTCAAGTTTCGTTCCATTCGGAGGTCGTTTGGTACTCCAACGGTTAACCGGGCCTCCGCAATGTCCATTTGAGTGTCCAGCAAAAACCCCCTCCAAAACCAGCCCAAAACCCACCAAACTCTCTTCCATGCTCTAGGTCGTTCGATCACGATCGTGTGGGCGAAAACCGCACCTCATTTGGAGTCTCCTAGCTCCCTCTACCTATAAATGAGTGGGCATCCCGAAAAACGAAATCTCAGACGAAACCCTAACCCTCTCCCTCCGCGCCGCGCCGGACGCGTCCGCCTGCGCCGAACACGTCCGCCGCGCCGCCCGGCCAACCCGCGAGCGCCACGTGGCCCGCCTCCGTCTCGCCCCGCCGCCGGCCGGCAGGCCCGTCGCCGGCCCTCCGGGCCCGCGCCGTCCGCCGCCCGCGCACCGCGCGCCCGCCGCCGCTCCGCCTCCCCGCCGCCCGTCGCCGGCGCCCCGCCGCCGCGCGCCCCGGCCCCCGCCGCCCGCCGCCGGCCGGCCCCGCCATCTCCGCCGCCGGTGCCCGTGCCCCGCCGCCCGGAGCCCGCCGACCCCGCCCTCCTCTCCTCCTCCGGCGACCGGCGCCGCCGCCCCGCTCCTCCTCCCTCCGGCGCCTCTTCCTCCCACCGGCGGCCCAGCCCCGATCGATATCTGGATCGATCTCTCTGTGGTGAGGCGTTGACTTTTTCCCCCGAGATCCCGTTATTTTTTCTAAGTCCCAGAAACTTTTCAGTATATGCTCCTGTTCCCGATGAGATAACTTTGTGCATGTAGCTCCGATTCGTGCGTATAATATGTCAAATTGTTCGTCTCGTGATGCTCTTCATTTTGTTCAATTGCATCATTTTCATTAGAGGTCATCTTGATGCCCAAATCTTCGTTGGAAGAGGGCTAGTTGTTGTTATTCTCTGGTTCTTATCAGAACTTGGAGATTTGTCATTTTTGTATCATTTATTCTGTGCATCTTTTGAGCATGAGCTCTACATGTGTTTTGAAGTATGCCATGCCATCTTTCCAGTGGTATAGTCCATGTATTTTTGTGATCTATGTGGTGACTAGCACAAGCATGCAAAGTAGGCCCCGTAATATTTCTGATTTCAGGGACAGTGATTTCTCTAAGTCCTCGTCTGCTGTAATTTTATTGACATGAAAACTTGATGCTACAGAGAGATCCATGCATGTTGATTTCGTGCTCTGAACATTGCGACCTGATGCTGATTTCTGCCATGTCCAGTTTTTCACTAAGTCTGTGAACCTATAATCTTTTGCACTTTTGCCATGCTTGTTTGAGCTTGTTATGTTGTGAACTAGCCGTAGCTCAGTGTTCATCTTTTGTCAAGCATCTCCTGTAGATTACTGCCATGTGCTTTGTTGCTATGTTGAGGTGCTGTAGCATTGTTACTTGTTGCATTTGAAGTGCTATCTTGCTGTTTATCGCAGATTAGTGTCATTCTTGTTTTGCTTGCCATTTGCAAACCGTGCATCCGATTCCGGTGATCTTTATATCAATTTCGACTGAAATCATCTCATCTTTCCAGTGGCATGCTTGGTTTGCCAAGTTACTGTCATGTTCATCATTTTCCTTCCGGAGCACGCATATGCATCGCATATCATATCTTGCATATCATCATGTTTTGCATCATGTTGCTTGCGCATTTCTCGTGTTGATTGTGGTACCGTTTGCTTGTGTTCTTGTCTTGGGTAGAGCCGGGAGACGAGTTCGTGAACGAGGAACCTGTCGAGTACGCTTACGAGGATCAAGCTTTCGACAACTCTGAGAACCTTGCAGGCAAGATGACCACCCCTCGAAATCACTTCTATCTTTGCTATACTAGTTGTTCGCTCTATTGCCATGCTCGCTACCTATCACTTGCTATATCATGTCTCCTATTTCAGCCTTGTCAGCCCCTAACCATCCTTTCCTAGCAAACCGTTGTTTGGCTATGTACCGCTTTTGCTCAGCCCCTCTTATAGCGTTGCTAGCTGCAGGTGAAGTTGAAGTTGTTCCATATCGGAACATGGACATGTTGGGATATCACAATATCTCTTATTTAATTAATGCATCTATATATTTTGGTTAAGGGTGGAAGGCTCGGCCTTATGCCTGGTGTTTTGTTCCACTCTTGCCGCCCTAGTTACTGTTATACCGGGATGATGTTCCTTGAGTTTGCGTTCCTTACGCGGTCGGGTGATTTATGGGACCCCCTTGACAGTTCGCCTTGAATAAAACTCCTCCAGCAAGGCCCAACCTTGGTTTTACCATTTGCGACCTATACCTTTTTCCCCGGGTTTTCTAGAGCCCGAGGGTCATCTTTATTTTAAACCCCCGGGCCAGTGCTCCTCTGAGTATTGGTCCAAACTGTCAGTCGCCGGTGGCCACCAGGGGCAACTTTGGTCTGGCCTATCGGAAGCTTGGACAATCCGGTGTGCCCTGAGAACGAGATATGTGCAGCTCCTATCGGGATTTGTCGGCACATTCGGGAGGCTTTGCTGGTCTTGTTTTACCATTGTCGAGATGTCTTGTAAACCGGGATTCCGAGACTGATCGGGTCTTTCCGGAAGAAGGTTTATCCTTCGTTGACCGTGAGAGCTTATGATGGGCTAAGTTGGGACACCCCTGCAGGGTATTATCTTTCGAAAGCCGTGCCCGCGGTTATGAGGCAGATGGGAATTTGTTAATGTCCAGTTGTAGATAACTTGTCACTTGACCCAATTAAAATACACCAAGTGCGTGTGTAGCCGTGATGGTCTCTTCTCGGCGGAGTCCGGGAAGTGAACACGGTCTGTGTTATGTATGACGTAAGTAGGTGTTCAGGACCTCTTCTGGGTCATTGTTAGATGACGCCCGTCCCATTGCTTCTCTTCTCGCTCTCATTTGCGCAAGTTAGCCATCATATATGCTTTTGCCGCTGCAGCTCCAACTCTTTGCACCTCCTTGTCCTATAAGCTTAAATAGTCTTGATCTCGCGGGTGTGAGATTGCTGAGTCCCCGTGACTCACAGATACTTCCAACACTAGTTGCAGGTGCCGACGATGCCAGTGCAGACGATGGCGTCGATCTCAAGTGGGAGTTCGACGAGGAACGTGGTCGTTACTATGTGTCTTTTCCTGATGATCAGTAGTGGAGCCCAGTTGGGACAATTGGGGTTCTAGCACTTGGGGTTGTCTTATTTTCATCTGGATTTTGGCCGTAGTCGGTCTATATGATTGTATTTTGGATGATGTATGAATGATAATTATGTATTGTGTGAAGTGGCGATTGTAAGCCAACTCTTTATCCCATTCTTGTTCATTACATGGGATTTTGCGAAGATGACCCTTCTTGCGACAAAACGACTATGCGGTTATGCCTCTAAGTCGTGCCTCGACACGTGGGAGATATAGCCGCATCGTGGGCGTTACAAGTTGGTAATCAAAGCCATCCCCGACTTAGGAGCCCCCTGCTTGATCGAATCGCTGGCGTTGTTGAGTCTAGAACAAAATGTTTTGAGTCTTAGGATTATATACATCGGAGAGTAGGATTCTTTTTACTCCTCAGTCCCTTCGTCGCTCTGGTGAGGTCTCCTGACGTAGAAGTTTTGACTGTTCTCTCCTCAAATTTCACTAAAAAAAATTTTTAGGATCACGCGGGTATCTTGGAATCGTTCCGATCGATTTGTGACGAGAACATTGTTCTTGGTGCCTCCTGTCATTTAGGGGTTGTGGCAGTGTCCCGGGGAGTTGAGCTCCGAGGTGTTGTCGTCACAATTTTATCGTTGCAGTTCTGGAATACCTGACTTTCGCCGACATCGAAATCTCTTGTATGCAGTTGTTGGTGAGATCACCTCGACGCCACCCAGTACTGGGGCGGGAGTTCGGGAGTATTGCCATAACTTGTATAACGGATGTTTTTCGAAGGTTGAGGTAAACGATTTCCGAAGGGTTCTTGGTTATGTGTTGACGGATGGATACAGCTGGATCTAGGGATTGCTAGTTTGGGTGATATATATTTGTGTCCCCTGTATCCCCTACACCAGATTGCATAACCAGAAAGTTTCGGGAGTTTATAAGTGGGAATTCAAGTAGCCTTAGGATTTCTTTCCGACAGATGCATGATATGAGATTGGGGTTCGACGTCTAGTGGTCCGCCTGTATACGGTTGATTTTACAGTGGTCTCGTTGTGTCTTAAAGAGTCCATGGCTTTGCCGACTCGGGGACGCTTCGTATGTCATGTGCACAGCCTTGTACATGATGGTGCTGTACGATTGAGCCCGTGTGGGCCCCACCACGAAAACTTCGGACGAAATATCTATCATATGTTTGTTCCGGCTTATTCTGCAAGCCAATACTTTGTTTTATTATGTTCATTTCATATCTTTTTCAAGTGGCTTCTCAACTTATGGAAGTTTGATCATATCGAAATGGACTTCGTGACTGGATTTCCAAAGTCCAAGCGCGGAAATGACGCTATCTTTGTTGTCATCGACAAGCTCTCTAAAGTGGCTCATTTCCTTCCTATCAAAGAATCCATCACAGCAGCTCAGCTGGCAGAGCTCTACACCTCCAGAATTGTCTCCTTACACGGCATTCCACAATTGATTTCTTCTGATCGTGGAAGCATCTTCACCTCTAAGTTCTGGGACTCCTTCCAGAAGGCCATGGGCACTAATATTCGCTTCAGCACAGCTTTCCACCCTCAAACTAGTGGCCAAGTCGAGCGAGTCAATCAAATTCTTGAAGATATGCTCAGGGCTTGTGTCATTTCCTTTGGCATGAAATGGGAAGATTGTCTTCCATATGCTGAATTCTCCTACAACAACAGCTTCCAAGCGAGTTCGGGCAAGGCCCCATTCGAGATTCTCTATGGCAGAAAGTGCCGTACTCCTCTCAATTGGTCAGAGACTGGTGAACGTCAACTTCTTGGCAATGACTTAATCACTGAAGCTGAAGAAATGTGTAAAGTCATCCGTGATAATCTCAAAGCCGCGCAATCGCGCCAGAAGAGCTACTATGATAGTAAGCATCGTGATTTGGCTTTCGAGATCGGAGACCATGTCTACCTCCGCGTCTCTCCTATGAAAGGCACTCGTCGCTTCGGTATCAAAGGGAATCTTGCCCCTAGATACGTGGGCCCTTTCAAGATCATTGGCAAAAGAGGCGACCTCGCCTATCAACTTGAGCTCCCTTCCAACTTCGCGAACGTGCACGATGTGTTCCACGTGTCACAGCTCCGCAAGTGCTTCAAGACGCCTGAGCGCACTATCGACTTCGAAGAGATTGACCTCCAAGAAGATTTGTCTTATCATGAGCACTCAGTTGCTATTCTTGAAGAAACTGAGCGCAAGACTCGCAACAAGTCTATCAAATTCCTCAAAGTGAAGTGGTCGCACCATTCCGACCGGGAAGCCACCTGGGAACGCGAGGACCATCTCCGTTCCGAATATCCGGAGTTCTTTCAGTCCTAGATCTCGGGACGAGATCCTCTCGTAGTGGTGGAGTGTTGTAACACCCCGCATGTAACTTGCCATATTTGTAACTCCGACTCTTGCCATTTCCGGCTATGTGATATGTTTTTCCCTCCGTTGTTGGGTTTTCTCTTTCGTTTTGTATTTTGTCATGTCATGCATTTTCATATCATATCATCATGTGCATTGCATTCGCATACATGTTCGTCTCATGCATCCGAGCATTTTCCCCGTTGTCCGTTTTCCAATCCGGCGCTCCTATCTCCTCCGGTGCACCCCTCTAGTTTTCTTTCGTGTGCGTGTGTCAAACTTTCTCGGAGTGGACCGAGGCTTGTCAAGTGGCTTTAATATACCACCCGGAATCTACCGGTCAAGTTTCGTTCCATTCGGAGGTCGTTTGGTACTCCAACGGTTAACCGGGCCTCCGCAATGTCCATTTGAGTGAACAGCAAAAACCCCCTCCAAAACCAGCCCAAAACCCACCAAACTCTCTTCCATGCTCTAGGTCGTTCGATCACGATCGTGTGGGCGAAAACCGCACCTCATTTGGAGTCTCCTAGCTCCCTCTACCTATAAATGAGTGGGCATCCCGAAAAACGAAATCTCAGACGAAACCCTAACCCTCTCCCTCCGCGCCGCGCCGGACGCGTCCGCCCGCGCCGGACACGTCCGCCGCGCCGCCCGGCCAACCCGCGAGCGCCACGTGGCCCGCCTCCGTCTCGCCCCGCCGCCGGCCCTCCGGGCCCGCGCCGTCCGCCGCCCGCGCGCCGCGCGCCCGCCGCCGCTCCGCCTCCCCGCCGCCCGTCGCCGGCGCCCCGCCGCCGCGCGCCCCGGCCCCCGCCGCCCGCCGCCGGCCGGCCCCGCCATCTCCGCCGCCGGCGCCCGTGCCCCGCCGCCCGGAGCCCGCCGACCCCGCCGTCCTCTCCTCCTCCGGCGACCGGCGCCGCCGCCCCGCTCCTCCTCCCTCCGGCGCCTCTTCCTCCCACCGGCGGCCCAGCCCCGATCGAGATCTGGATCGATCTCTGTGTGGTGAGGCGTTGACTTTTTCCCCCGAGATCCCGTTATTTTTTCTGTCCCAGAAACTTTTCAGTATATGCTCCTGTTCCCGATGCGATAACTTTGTGCATGTAGCTCCGATTCGTGCGTATAATATGTCAAATTGTTCGTCTCGTGATGCTCTTCATTTTGTTCAATTGCATCATTTTCATTACAGGTCATCTTGATGCCCAAATCTTCGTTGGAAGAGGGCTAGTTGTTGTTATTCTCTGGTTCTTATCAGAACTTGGAGATTTGTCATTTTTGTATCATTTATTCTGTGCATCTTTTGAGCATGAGCTCTACATGTGTTTTGAAGTATGCCATGCCATCCTTCCAGTGGTATAGTCCATGTATTTTTGTGATCTATGTGGTGACTAGCACAAGCATGCAAAGTAGGCCCCGTAATATTTCTGATTTCAGGGACAGTGATTTCTCTAAGTCCTCGTCTGCTGTAATTTTATTGACATGAAAACTTGATGCTACAGAGAGATCCATGCATGTTGATTTCGTGCTCTGAACATTGCGACCTGATGCTGATTTCTGCCATGTCCAGTTTTTCACTAAGTCTGTGAACCAATAATCTTTTGCACTTTTGCCATGCTTGTTTGAGCTTGTTATGTTGTGAACTAGCCGTAGCTCAGTGTTCATCTTTTGTCAAGCATCTCCTGTAGATTACTGCCATGTGCTTTGTTGCTATGTTGAGGTGCTGTAGCATTGTTACTTGTTGCATTTGAAGTGCTATCTTGCTGTTTATCGCAGATTAGTGTCATTCTTGTTTTGCTTGCCATTTGCAAACCGTGCATCCGATTCCGGTGATCTTTATATCGATTTCGACCGAAATCATCTCATCTTTCCAGTGGCATGCTTCGTTTGCCAAGTTACTGTCATGTTCATCATTTTACTTCCGGAGCACGCATATGCATCGCATATCATATCTTGCATATCATCATGTTTTGCATCATGTTGCTTGCGCATTTCTCGTGTTGATTGTGGTACCGTTTGCTTGTGTTCTTGTCTTGGGTAGAGCCGGGAGACGAGTTCGTGAACGAGGAACCTGTCGAGTACGCTTACGAGGATCAAGCTTTCGACAACTCTGAGAACCTTGCAGGCAAGATGACCACCCCTCGAAATCACTTCTATCTTTGCTATACTAGTTGTTCGCTCTATTGCCATGCTCGCTACCTATCACTTGCTATATCATGTCTCCTATTTCAGCCTTGTCAGCCCCTAACCATCCTTTCCTAGCAAACCGTTGTTTGGCTATGTACCACTTTTGCTCAGCCCCTCTTATAGCGTTGCTAGCTGCAGGTGAAGTTGAAGTTGTTCCATATCGGAACATGGACATGTTGGGATATCACAATATCTCTTATTTAATTAATGCATCTATATATTTTGGTTAAGGGTGGAAGGCTCGGCCTTATGCCTGGTGTTTTGTTCCACTCTTGCCGCCCTAGTTACTGTTATACCGGGATGATGTTCCTTGAGTTTGCGTTCCTTACGCGGTCGGGTGATTTATGGGACCCCCTTGACAGTTCGCCTTGAATAAAACTCCTCCAGCAAGGCCCAACCTTGGTTTTACCATTTGCGACCTATACCTTTTTCCCCGGGTTTTCTAGAGCCCGAGGGTCATCTTTATTTTAAACCCCCGGGCCAGTGCTCCTCTGAGTATTGGTCCAAACTGTCAGTCGCCGGTGGCCACCAGGGGCAACTTTGGTCTGGCCTATCGGAAGCTTGGACAATCCGGTGTGCCCTGAGAACGAGATTGTGCAGCTCCTATCGGGATTTGTCGGCACATTCGGGAGGCTTTGCTGGTCTTGTTTTACCATTGTCGAGATGTCTTGTAAACCGGGATTCCGAGACTGATCGGGTCTTTCCGGAAGAAGGTTTATCCTTCGTTGACCGTGAGAGCTTATGATGGGCTAAGTTGGGACACCCCTGCAGGGTATTATCTTTCGAAAGCCGTGCCCGCGGTTATGAGGCAGATGGGAATTTGTTAATGTCCGGTTGTAGATAACTTGTCACTTGACCCAATTAAAATACACCAAGTGCGTGTGTAGCCGTGATGGTCTCTTCTCGGCGGAGTCCGGGAAGTGAACACGGTCTGTGTTATGTATGACGTAAGTAGGTGTTCAGGACCTCTTCTGGGTCATTGTTAGATGACGCCCGTCCCATTGCTTCTCTTCTCGCTCTCATTTGCGCAAGTTAGCCACCATATATGCTTTTGCCGCTGCAGCTCCACCTCTTTGCACCTCCTTGTCCTATAAGCTTAAATAGTCTTGATCTCGCGGGTGTGAGATTGCTGAGTCCCCGTGACTCACAGATACTTCCAACACTAGTTGCAGGTGCCGACGATGCCAGTGCAGACGATGGCGTCGATCTCAAGTGGGAGTTCGACGAGGAACGTGGTCGTTACTATGTGTCTTTTCCTGATGATCAGTAGTGGAGCCCAGTTGGGACGATCGGGGTTCTAGCACTTGGGGTTGTCTTATTTTCATCTGGATTTTGGCCGTAGTCGGTCTATATGATTGTATTTTGGATGATGTATGAATGATAATTATGTATTGTGTGAAGTGGCGATTGTAAGCCAACTCTTTATTCCATTCTTGTTCATTACATGGGATTTTGCGAAGATGACCCTTCTTGCGACAAAACCACTATGCGGTTATGCCTCTAAGTCGTGCCTCGACACGTGGGAGATATAGACGCATCGTGGGCGTTACAGGTCCACATCAGGCTTCTTGTTCTTATTGGCAGCCATCTTTGGGTCGATGCTAGGACGCCCAAGTGCTTTGCGCTTCTCGGCTTCATTATAAGCTTGAACACATTTGGCATCAAGGAGTTTCATGCGCTCTCGTGAACCTTTAGCTTCGTCATGTTTCTTGTGAAACGCCTCCATGCGTCATTTGCTTGAAGTTTGAATGTCTGTCACACTGAGCTTGGCCATGTGCTTCTTGAACTGAGCCTTTTCATAGTCAATCTTGTGCTTCAGTTCAACAATTCTCTGAGCTAGAGCCAGCTCAGGAGCAATGGCTCCATGGAAGGAGACGCTGAGGCCAATAGGGAGTTGAAGATCATCAAAACTGAGGTTTGGGTTGTCAAACCACTCGTCAATGAACTTGTTCAGGATGTCCACATCGAAGAGGGGAAGATCATTGAAGATTTCCGCCTCTTGCTTGCTCTTTATTAGCAGCTCAAGAGCATCATCGCCAAGATCGTCGTCACTAGACAGATCAATGGCTTCGTTCTCATTCCTTAGAATGGCAGCTGGGGTCAGTACTTGACCAGTAGTTTGCATGGGCTTCTTCTTCTCAGACTTGGAGATGCGAGAGAGATCTTCATAATGCACACTTGGTGCAGGAGGAGCAGTGGCCAGAGGCTTCGCTCGCGAAGCACTTGGTGCAGTGGATGGCTTCGAAGCCTTGGGTTTCTTCTGCTTCTTAGGCTGCGGTGGTGCAGGCGCTTCGTCAGAATCAACATCTTCTGCAGAGTGATCCACAGCTACCCCTTGAACCATAATGTGAGTGATGAGACCTTCCAGGTTGTAGAAGGGCCCAACAATATTGGGTTCTGCATCACGTGTGCCATCGGCATGAGGCGTAGAGGGACCGGGGATGAAGTCTAATCCCCGTGACTTCTTGTTCTCTTTGGCTGAGTTCTTGGCAAACTGATAGTTGCGCTTGAACAGATTGTCTTCATGACACCATAGCAGAGAAGATGGGTCGGCATCAGCAGGCTGTGGTCCACGGACCATGCAAGGGTGAAACCCTGAGCAATAGCTTCAGATCTGGTCTTGGGTTGAAGATTTTTGTAGAGAATATCTCCCCAAGGACGCTTGATGGCATTCTTTTCAGCATATTCCTTGGTGAAGAATCTGTACTTGAACCATTGCTCGGCCCAATATCTTCGAATCCATTGGATTCGTGTCTTGCGCTGATCATAGCTCTCTTTAGGATCAGTTTTGTATAGCTCATAGAGATCTTCGGGCAGATCCATTGATGTGCCCCCACAGCACTGTCTACTGCCCTTCCTTGCTGATTTTTCTGTTGCCATGAAGTTCAGACTGAAAGGCTTCAAAACTAGCAAAGGCTTCCGTCTGCTGGTCAGACAGGAACTGGCTTCAGGAGAATTGATGTGATGCTGTAAGAATTCTGCAAATGAATGCAGACTATGAGAACCAAGGGATTCTCCCACGGACATGTACCAGTGACAGCATTAGAGATGCGAGGGAAGGGGAAGAGGTCATATGCACTCTCAGAAGATTTTGAAGATAAATAAGTTCTGAAGACATTGACCTCATAGCGCGAAGACATTCACTTATATGTTGAGAGTTGGTTCCAGATTTGTAAGAATCCAAGAATAGGTACAAGTGAGGAATCTAACTATATGTGAAGCATAAGTGATTATATTAGGCATATTATGAGATGCAGAACAGGATAGATCCAAATTTGTAGGCACATAAACCACTTTGTGTAGGAAGGATGAATCTATTGGATCAAAAAGACAGTAAAAAGAGAGTTTTAATTTACCACACCATGAACTGCTAGACGGAGTAGAAGAGGAGGCCGAGCAGTTCGATCTTCCGTGCCCTAACTTGGCGACGGAGGACACCTACGGCGGCGGCGGAGAAGACGATGTCCACGGCCGGCGTGAGGACGGCGTCGGTGAGGTCGCAGCAGCTAAGCGCTTCGTCTCCGGCGTCGTCGAGAGCTAGCGGTGGCGCTAGGGTTTGTCTGAGGTGGAGAGGTGGAAGAAGTATTTTGACCGCGATGAGATGTGTATTTATAAGGAGAGGGACGGCACAGCGCAATTACGCAGGTGCCCCTGGCGGTTCACATCTGAGGGACACATGGCGAACATGCAACACATTTGGAAGTTGTTCCATGTTCCCACGCACGCCTGGACTGTCGGGTGGTTGTTCCGGCTTCTCCAGGTTTCGGGCAATAAGGATTGAGCATTTAAAACAGATTTAATGTTTGTCTCTGTATCTTCTGCTGACAAGGACGCAGAGAAGACATTCAACGGGTTCAACAGAATGCATATGATTTGGATAGAAAGAATTTGAGGTAGAAGCATAGAAGAGGTTAGGGTCCGATCACATTCACTTAGTCAAAAGATTCAAACGAAAGACATAGCTATAAGTGAATGTCGTAGAGGACAGAACACGAGTATATAATTGTAAGACCAAATCAACAAGGTGAAGATTAAATCAATGTTGAAGATAAATCAAATGCGAAGACTTAGAAAATGTAACGCCAAGAGAAAACACTCTAAACAAAAGTTTGGTGGTGGCATTACCCACCGTATAGGAAGTATTAGCTCCAGACACGGCGCACAATTATCGTGGTGCTCCGAAGTCAAATTCTGCGTTAATATATTCACACTTAGAGTGTAAGTCTTCATTGATTGAAGATATACGTTACTTCGTGTGTTGCACATCTAAGTCATCAACATGCATAAGTGTTAGGATGTGTGCCTAATCACAGGACATCCGAGGATTCCAAGATATTTAGCTCACACCGCAACTTGCAAAACCTTTTCTCATCCAAGGGCTTTGTGAAGATATCAGCCAATTGCTCTTCAGTGTTGACGTGAATGATATCAGTATCTTCCTTCATAACATGATCTCAGAGAAAGTGATGACGAATTTCAATGTGCTTTGTCTTCGAGTGCTGAACTGGATTGTTGGCAATCTTGATGGCACTTTCATTGTCACAATAGAGTGGTACTTGTTTCAGATGGATGCCATAGTCCATGAGTGTTTGCTTCATCCATAGAAGCTGAGCGCAGCAATATCCAGCAGCAATGTATTCAGATTCAGAAGTGGAGAGAGATACACAGTTCTGCTTCTTTGAAGACCAACAGACAAGTGATCGTCCCAGAAAGTGACATGTGCCTGATGTAGACTTGCGATCCACCTTGTCACCAGCATAATCAACATCCGAGAATCCAACTAGATCAAACTCTGAGCCCTTGGGATACCATAATCCTAAAGTTGGGGTGTAAGCCAAATATCGAAGAATTCGCTTCACAGCTAAGTGATGCAATTCCTTTGGTGCCACTTGGAATCGGGCACACATGCAAACACTAAGCATTATATCTGGCCTAGATGCACATAAGTAAAGTAAAGAACCAATCATGGAGCGGTATACCTTTTGATCGAACTCTTTACCATTGGCGTCAGGACCCAGATGACTTTTGGTTGGCATTGGCGTCGTGTAACCTTTGCAATCTTGCATTCCGAACTTCTTCAGGCAGTCTTTGAGATATTTCTCTTGAGATATGAAGATGACGTTGCTTTGGTGACATATTTGAAGACCAAGGAAGAACTTCAGCTCACCCATCATGGACATCTGATATTGCTCTTGGATCATGTGACCAAACTCATCACTATATTTCTGGTTAGTGCAGCCGAAGATAATATCATCCACGTATATTTGGCACACAAACAGTTCACCATCATATGTCTTCGTGAAGAGTGTGGGATCCAGGGAACCGGGTTTCAAGCCTTTTCTCTTCAGGAAGTCTTTGAGTGTGTCATACCAAGTGCGAGGGGCTTGTTTGAGGCCATACAGTGCCTTATTGAGCTTGTATACCATATCAGGATGTTTTGGATCTTCAAAGCCAGGCGGTTGTGCAACATACACTTCTTCTTCAATCTTGCCATTGAGAAAGGCACTCTTCACATCCATTTGATATAGAAGGATGTTATGATGATTTTCGTAGGCTAGCAGTATGCGAATGGCTTCAAGCCTAGCCATAGGAGCAAATGTTTCATCGAAATCAATCCCTTCAACTTGAGTGTATCCTTGAGCAACGAGACGAGCCTTGTTTCTGACGACTTGACCATGCTCATCTTGCTTATTGCGATATATCCATTTTGTGCCTATTATGTTGTGCTTGCGAGGGTCAGGATGCTTGACCAATTCCCACACATTGTTCAGCTCGAACTGTTGAAGCTCTTCTTGCATGGCTTGAATCCATTCAGGTTCCATAAAGGCTTCGGCAACTTTCTTGGGTTCTGATATTGAGACAAATGCAAAGTGCCCACAGAAATTTGCTAGCTGTGTTTCTCTAGAACGAGTGAGTGGACCTGGTGCATTGATGCTATCAATTATCTTCTCAATCTGTACTTCATTTGCAACACGAGGATGAACTGGACGAAGATTTTGCTCTTGCTGATCATTGTCATCATTAGGAGGATTGTCTTCAGGCTGAGCATTGTCTTCAGGTTGATTAGGTGCAGAAATGATAGGTTCCTCTTCAGCCTGAGCTTCAGACGGTATGATTTCTCCAGTTCCCATAAGCTTGATGGATTCACTAGGTGGAACTTCATCTAGCACATTTGGCAGGTGCTCTCTTTGCGAGCCGTTAGTCTCATCGAACCGCACATCCACAGTTTCAACCACTTTATAGTGAAAGAGGTTGAAGACTCTGTAGGAGTGCGAATCCTTTCCGTAACCAAGCATAAAACCTTCATGTGCTTTCGGTGCAAATTTTGAAGTGTGATGTGGATCCTTGATCCAGCACCTGGCACCAAATACTCTGAAGTAACTGACATTTGGCTTCTTACCAGTGAGGAATTCATAGGATGTCTTCTTCAGAAGCTTGTGAAGATAAACACGGTTGATGACGTGGCATGCAGTATCAATGGCTTCAGGCCAGAACTTTCTTGGAGTCTTGTATTCATCAAGCATTGTCTGAGTAATCTCAATGAGTGTTCTGTTCTTGCGCTCCACGATGCCATTCTGCTGAGGTGTGTATGGAGTGGATAACTCATGAGTGATGCCTAATGTATCCAGGTAAAGGTCGAGGCCGGTGTTCTTGAACTCAGTGCCGCTGTCACTTCTGATATGCTTGATCTTGACGCCATAGTTGTTCATGGCACGGTTGGCGAAACGTCTGAAGACATCCTGCACTTCAGTCTTGTAGAGAATTATATGCACCCACGTATATCTTGAATAATCATCAACAATTACGAAGCCATAGAGACAAGCAGTAGTAGTGAGAGTAGAGTAGTGAGTAGGGCCAAATAAGTCCATGTGTAGCAGCTCGAAGGGTTGAGATGTCGTCATGATTGTCTTCGAGGGATGCTTGGCCCTTGTCATCTTTCCAGCTTCGCAGGCACCGCATAAGTGATCCTTCTTGAACTTGACGCCCTCGATGCCTATGACATGCTTATTCTTTGCGAGAGTGTGCAAGTCCCTCATGCCAGCATGCCCTAGCCTTCGATGCCAAAGCCAGCACTCTGAAGCTTTTGCAAGAAGACATACGGCAAGCTGTGGTCTTGCTGAGAAATCTACCATGTACAAGTCATCTTTCCGATACCCTTCAAAGACTAGAGACTTGTCAGATTCCATTAGAACAAGGCAATGATATTTTCCAAATATCACAATCATATTCAAATCGCAAAGCATTGAGGCAGACATTAAGTTGAAGCCAAGGGATTCAACAAGCATCACTTTATCCATGTGCTTATCCTTTGAGATTGCAACTCTACCTAGACCCAATACCTTGCTTTTACCAGTATCAGCAAATGTGATGTGACTCTTGTCAGATGGACGTAAGGTTGAGTCCATGAGAAGCCTTCGGTCACCAGTCATGTGATTAGTGCATCCACTGTCCATAATACATTCTGAAGCATGAGGTGTCATACCCTACAGTACAGGTAGGGGGATACACTTCACCAAGAGTATTGTGAAGCATAAACATTTGACGCACAAGAGGATTATCAAAGCTCAGATCAAGGTTAGGACTGATAGCATGATTGGCAAGTTATTCATGAACAAAATACATAGTGAGACCATTTGGGCATTTTATTTTGCGCCCAACAAGATGTTTTAGGTCCCCAGCAATAGCATCGGACGCCTTTGATTTCCGGCTGGAGACCTTTCCCTGCAAAAGAAGGTTAATTTTTCTTAGCCACCCACATCTTCAGGGGTGGCTTAGAAGCAATGAGTCTAAGTGCAACATCTGAGAACTTCGGCTTTGGAGCCCTAGCAAATAGCCTTGCAGGAGGCGAATAGTACTCATATGAATAAGCAGAAAAGTTCTTAGTTTTATGAACATAGCGGTTTGAAGAAACTCGCTCATATTCATAAGTTTGAGCATGATTTCCCTGCAAAACATTGGCGTTAGGGTGACTCAGGTGAGTCCTCTGTCTGTATGAAGCCTTTGGGCCATATGAAGCTTTTGGTCTGGGGTTTGTCTTCTTCCTTTGTGGTGTCATGATGACATTCACAGGAAGATTCTCAAGACACCTTTTGGGCACCTAGATCTTCTTCATGGCTGGTCCATTCCTGCAGTTAGTACCAATATACCTGGCAAACATTTCACCATTCTGATTCTTAAATAGTTTATAGTTTGCATCAAAGGATTCATCAATGATAATAGGGTTAGCACAAGTGAAGCCAGATAAGGTGGATAGATCCACTGAAGGTCCCTTTGCAGCAACCCATGTGGTTTTGGGGTACTGCTCAGGCTTCCAGTAAGAACCATCAAGATTCATTTTCCTCTCGAACCCAACACCCTCTTTCCTAGGGTTTCGGTTCAGAATCTGCTTTTTGAGGACATCGCATAGTGTCTGATGCCCTTTGAGACTTTTGTGCATCCCTGTTTCAAGCAATGTCTTCAACCTAGCATTTTCATCAGCAATAGTGGTGGCATCCTCAGCAGAGGGGTTAGTTACCACATCAACAGTTGAAGATATTGCAACAGTAGCAGCAGTAGAACATTCAGCAACAGAAGTAGCGTTATCACGCTCAAGGCATTTTAGACATGGTGGTTCAAATCCTTCCTGAGCGGAACTGATCTGTTGAGCGCGAAGTGACTCGTTCTCCTTTTGAAGATCTTCATGAATCATTTTCAACTTCTCAAGTTCTTGCTTCCTTTGAAGATAATCGTAGGAAAGCTTTTCATGGGTTGTTGAGAGCGTTTCATGACGACTTTCAAGTTCCTCGTACTTAACATGAAGATTTTTTATGTCTTCAATTAAGGACTGAGATCGGGTCATTTCTGCGTCCAACAGGTCATCGCTTTTGTCTAGCAATTTTTGAATATCTTCCATAGCTTTCTGTTGTTCAGTTGCAATTTTAGCAAGTGTTTTGTAGCTGGGTTTGGATTCACAATTAGAGTCATCTTCACTTGATGTTTGAAAGTAAGCATCGCGTGAGTTTACCTTGGCACCATGTGCCATGAAGTAGTAGGTGGGAGCGGAGTCGTCCTTGTCATTATCATCAGTGTTGGTGATGGAGCCATTGTCTTCAGTGTTGAAGATGGACTTGGCAACGTAGGCTGTGGCTAGAGCCAGGCTTGCAACACCAGAGTCGGACTCCTCCTCAGACTCCACCTCCGCCTCCTCAGAAGCAGACTCCTCCTCTGAATCCATCTCCTTGCCCACAAAAGCACGAGCCTTGCCAGGTGAGCTCTTCTTGTGTGATGAAGACTTGGACGAAGACTTGGAAGAAGACTTTGAAGATTTCTTCTTCTTCTTGTCATCAGAATCATATTCCTTGCTTTTCTTCTTCTTCTTCTTGTTTTCATTGTCCCACTGTGGACACTCAGAGATGTAGTGACCAGGTTTCTTGCACTTATGGCATGTTCTCTTCTTGTGGTCATGAGCAGAAGCTTCATCATTTCTTGAGCTGGATCGTGAAGACTTTCTGAAGCCTTTCTTCTTGGTGAATTTCTGGAACTTCTTCACAAGCATAGCAAGCTCCTTTCCAATGTCTTCAGGATCACTAGAACTGCAGTCAGATTCTTCTTCAGATGAGGAAGCAGCCTTTGCCTTCAAAGCGCGAGTTCGGACATAGTTGGGACCATAGATATCTCGTTTCTCAGATATCTAGAACTCATGTGTGTTGAGCCTCTCAAGTATGTCAGACAGATCGAGAGTCTTGAAGTCAGGGCGTTCTTGAATCATCAGGGCTAGGGTGTCAAACGAGCTGTCAAGAGATCTCAGGAGTGTCTTGACGATTTCATGCTTGGTGATCTCAGTAGCACCGAGTGCCTGAAGCTCATTTTTTATGTCAGTGAGGCGATCAAATGTGAGCTGGACGTTCTCATTGTCGTGTCTCTTGAAGCGGTTGAAGAGGTTGCGAAGGACACTGATCCTTTGATCTCTCTGAGTTGAAAAGCCTTCATTGACCTTGGAGAGCCAGTCCCAGATTAGCTTCGATGTTTCCAGAGCACTTACACGGCCATACTGTCCTTTGGTCAGATGACCGCAAATGATGTTCTTCGCAGTAGAATCTAGTTGAATGAACTTCTTGACATCATCAGGGGTGACGCCTTCACCGCCCTTGGGAACGCCGTTCGTGACGACATACCAAAGGTCAACATCAATGGCTTCAAGATGCATGCGCATCTTATTCTTCCAGTAGGGATATTCAGTGCCATCGAAGACAGGGCACGCAGCGGAGACTTTGATTATCCCTGCAGTTGACATTGCTAAAACTCCAGGTGGTTAAACCGAATCACACAGAACAAGGGAGTACCTTGCTCTGATACCAATTGAAAGTGCTAGTTATCTACAAGAGGGGGGTGAATAGGCAATTTTTATGAACATCTTCAAAACATGGGAGTTTCAAAGACAACCAATAGAAATAAACCTATTGACATGCAGCAGAAGGTAGACTACACTAGGCAGGCCATAGTCAAGTATTCAATGAAGTGAAAGCACGAAGACAAATAGCAGCTAGGTAGTGATGATCAAGATGGAAGATAGTATGAAGCCCAACAACAATAGAAGTCACACAGTGAAGTCAAACAGGTAACACAGGCAGGCAATGACTTCACGAAGACAAACTGTAATTAAAGAGAGGGAGAAGATAGAACCAGTAGTTTGGTGAGGACAAGGATTTGTTGGACCAGTTCCAGTTGCTGTGACAACTATACGTCTGGTTAGGGAGGCTGAGATTTAACTCAGAAGACCGCGTCTTCACCTTACTCCCCTTGAGCTAAGGACACCCAGTCCTCGCCCAATCACTCTGCTAAGTGTTCAAGGTAGACTTCCAAACCTTCACAGACTTTGTTCACCGATGATCCAAAATGACTCTTGGATGCTCAGAACGCGACGCCTAACCGGCTGGAGGATTCACAGTCCTCAAGTGTAACGAGTCTTTAGGTCACGCGGACAGAAAGACTTTAGTGATGCCTAATACTCTTTGGCTCTGGGTGTTTGGGCTTTGTCCTCGCAAGGATTTCTCTCTCTCAAAAGCTTCGGAGGTGGGTTGCTCTCAAACGACAAAAGCCGTGCAATAACTCTGAGCAGCCACCAATTTATGGTGTAGGGGGTGGGCTATTTATAGCCAGTAGGCAACCCGACCTGATTTGTCCGAAATGACCCTGGGTCACTAAGGAACTGACACGTGTTCCAACGGTCAGATTTCAAACACACGCGGCATCTTGACTTGGGCTACAAGTAAAGCTGACTCATCCAGCTCTGGATAAGATTTGCTCTCATTGTCTTCGCTCGAAGACTTAGGATTTGGTTGAGCATCACTTCAGTCACTCTGATTTTGTTCACTTGGACCCCACTTAACAATACGGTGGTTCCTATGACTCAACAAAGAAGAAAAGGAAACTACAAAACAACTATGTCTTCGCACTCCATAGTCTTCACGTGAATGTCTTCTCGAGTCAGCTTTGATGTGATTGTCTTCACATACCACCATTGTCTTCAATGTCTTCACACATTTTTAGGGGTCATCTCTTGTAGGTAAACCGAATCAATGAGGGACTACTACCTGTGTTATCCTGCTATTCTCACAAACACATTAGTCCCTCAACCAGGTTTGTCATCAATACTCCAAAACCAACTAGGGGAGGCACTAGGTGCACTTACACCACTTCACCTGTTGTTGCAACTGTTGAAGATTCATTGAAGATTCTGAACATTCGTCTTCCGCTGCAACTGTTGTTGCGAGAGTCGTCAATGAAGAGGATGACGCCACTTCACCAACATTGGTTGCACTGCATCATGATTCTTTGTCAGGCTCGTCTGCACCACCAAACTCCAACGTCAACCCTGCTCCATCTTCTACTCCAACTGGGAATGAGTAGACCCTCTATGTCTTCAAACCTTTTTGGTCCTTACTGACAAAAGGGGGAGAAGCATATGAGGTTGATAGTCTTCAAGCGGGTCCATATGGGTGGTTGCATTTTTTTTGCTAAGTTCTTACAACTCTAGTTTTGAAACTATTTGGCTCTTGAGTTGTAACACTTAAATTTGATGGTCGTCTGCTAGTTTTGTTGCTACTTTGTGATGCGATGATAAATTCCGCATGAAGTCATTCCGCAGACGCCCATTTCTCATTATGCATGTCATTATCTTCCTTATTCTTATATATGCATGATGAATTGTCTTCGTACGTTGAAGAGGAACTCCACAAAGTAAAAATTGCCACGTGCATTGGCATTCAAAAGCAAACTACTTATATGCACATCTTCATGGGAGCCTTTTGCAACATATGAAGACAATGCCTTAATCCTTAACTTTCACATACTTTTATCCCCGTTGAAAACTTCAACCAGTTTGTCATCAATCATCAAAAAGGGGGAGATTGTAAGTGCATCTAGTGCCACCCCTAGTTGGTTTTGGAGTATTGACGACAAACTTGGTTGAGGGACTAATGTGTTTGTGATAATTGCGGGATAACACAAGTAGTAGTCCCTTATTAATTCGGTTTACCTACCAGAGATGACCCCTAAAAATGTGTGAAGACATTGAACATGATGGTAGTTCGTGAAGACATTCACGATGAAGATTATGACATGTGAAGACCTTCACTTGAAGACTATGGAGTGCGAAGACATAGTTGTTTCGTAGTTTCCTTTCTTCTTTGTTGAGTCATAGGAACCATCGTACTGTTAAGTGGGGTCCAAGTGAACAAAGTTAGAGTGATTGATGTGATGCTCAACCAAAATCCTATGTCTTCGAGTGAAGACAATGAGAGCAAATCTTATCCAGAGCTGGATGAGTCAGCTTTGCTTGTAGCCCAAGTAAAACTGTCGTGTGTGTTTGAAATCCGACCGTTGGACACATGTCGGTTCCTTAGTGACCCAGGGTCATTTTGGAAAAATCAGGTCGGGTTGCCTCCTGGCTATAAATTGCCCACCCCCTACACCATAAATTGGTGGCTGCTTAGAGTTAGTGCATGGTTTTGTCGTTTGAGAGCAACCCACCTCCGAAGCATTTGAGAGAGATCCTTGCGAGGACAAAGCCCAAAACACCCAGAGCCAAAGAGTGTTAGGCATCACTGAAGTCTTTCTGTCCGCGTGACCTGAAGACTTGTTACACTTGAGGACTGTGAATCCTCCAGCCAGTTAGGCATCGCGTTCTAAGCATCCAAGAGTCATTATGGATCGCCGGTGAACGAAGTCTGTGAAGGTTTGGAAGTCTACCTTGAAGACTTACCAGAGTGATTGGGCGAGGACTGGGTGTCCTTTGCTCAAGGGGAATAAGGTGAAGACATGGTCTTCTGAGTTAAATCTCAGCCAGTCGGCATTCTGGGAACGGGGTCCCCAGACTTTCCTGCGTGCGGCCCACGGCGTGGCTATGCTAGCAGGCCGTACGGCCCATCTTCATCAAGAAGGCAATCAAGACCTTCGCGAGGGGCCAAGCCTCACGAGGCGGACGACGCAAGACCTTCTTAGGAGCTGCCTCGCCAGGCAGGCTCATGAGGAGCGGAGATATCAAGGCGGAGCAAACCTCACGAGGCTCTCCTGACTTGAGCCATGACGATCGACACCAGGCGGGTGCCAGGGCGCGCAGCGTCCTTGTTTGCCTCTTCGGTGCTAAGGCGGCAAGCGCAGGCGCGGAGTACCGAGGCATCAGGCAAAGGTTTCCATATCGGTGCAACAAGACCGGGACTGGAAGGACGGCAGGACGGAGGTCACCATGGAGCCCAAGACGGCGTCATCACCAGAGCCTTTTGCAGGCGAAGACCACTTTTGTCAGGATAGCTTGTATTAGTTGTCCCCTTTCAAATTTGCCCGTCGTTGTTGGCTCCCTTCCCGCTCAATATTTGGGGAGGGGACCAGGGCCTATATAAGTAGAGCTAGGTACCACAGTAGGGACATCTGATCCGGTCTGGAGCCAACCCACGCTCGCGCAAGAACACCTCAACCTCAGGAGGTTGTTCTTCCCCTTGTACTATTTCTCATCAGCCCAAGAGGCAATCCACCACCACACACTGGAGTAGGGTATTACACCACAACGGTGGCCCGAACCAGTATAAACCTTGTGTCTCTCTGTGTTGTGAGTTCATCGAGTTCGTCCGGGAGATCTTAGTGAGCTAGGGCGTGGATCGGTAGGAAGGAAGGAACTTCGCGCGCACCCCAGAGTTCGAACCTTAAGGGTTTTGCCGGAACCCGAGATCCGGCATTTGGCACACCAGGTAGGGGTGCACCGGAGCTTCTTCCTCGCCAATCGACTTACCGACGCTCCACGGCCAAGATGTCCGGCGACCAAGAGCTGACTCCGACCGCTGGGCACCCTGGCCGGCCCGGGCGACGATGCCTGCCCATGAAGACCTCGACCCCGCGCTCCAGGCGGCGCGAGCGTCGTCCAACGCTGCTGGGCGAGGGCGGCGGGGCCAGGCGTCATCCACCCTCACTCCACGACAAGTATGAGCCGCTGCAAGGGCAGCAAGCCACGCCGCGGCGATGGCGCCGCACTCGCGGCGGGAGCAGGCAAAACACGCGGGAAGCACTCGCAGTGGCAAGAGAGCTGCTGCGGTGCCGGCTGATGAAGAGCGGCCGGGATGCGCTGCTGGAGCGCGTCGCCGAGCTGCTGGACGCGGCGGCGTCGGGAGCACCGCCCTTCTGCTATCGGCTCCCTACTCAGGCCGTTGCGGGGCCTCATGGCGGGCCTCGCCGCAACCACGTGCCATCGGGGGTGCCTGGGGGCTTCGTCAACACTAGCGCGGCCGGCAGCGCCGTGGGCTCCTCCGCCCCCACACCGCCCGCAATAAGCACGGGCACAAGCATCGCCCTCCATGGTCCCAGCGCGATGCCGCGCTACTGTCCTCAGGACGCCACGCTGGGCCGAGCAACATGGAGTGTAGGGCACTACGGCGAGGTGTTCGGGGTAACGGCCCCGGAAGCCTACGTACCCCGCATGATGGACCAAGAGTACGCACCGGAGGACGACCCCGGCTCGTTCGTTGGAGAAGATTGGGAAGAAGGGGCGCTAGGAGTCGAAGCCTTCCAGGAACCAACGGAGAACAACGACGATCGCGCCATCAACGACAACTACAGGGTACCACTAATCTCTCAGGAGCAGGCTTACGCTAACCATGGGATGCAAGTGAATCAGGTCGCAGCATCGATCGACGACCCTGGCACAGCAGCATCCCTCCCAACAAGGGAAACACGCTGGGGGCCACCAGGAGGGAGCCAGGAGCAAGGCCCCTCCCCCACGTCGCGCGAAGCCGGGCGACACTCGGAGGTAGGCCCTCTGCCGGGGAGGCCTCGATGACCCTTCCCCCTGCAGAGGACTGTGGTCGCCGAGGGCACCGCTGGCGTCCTCTTTCCCCCCTTTGTGTCGTCCATGTTGCCGGTCCACTCAAAGGTGGTCGATGGTGGCGCAAGGCGGGGCCCTCGTCTGGTGATATGAAGCAAGGCCGGTACCTGTGAAGAAGGGCCAGTGCCTGTGAAGCTCGCCGCCCGTGACACTCTCACTTAATAACGAGTTGGGGCTGTACACGCCCCGGAGTCTCAGGGGTGCCGGCCTCAAGCCCTGGGGCTCCCTCCCACGCCAAGTGGCAGCACTTAGCTCCGCGCTGGTGAGAAGACTTGAAGACCAGAAGACTAGAATAGGCGCCGGACGCGGCCTTTCGTTTGGATCTCTTTTCTGTAGCCTTGCTTTCTGGATCTGGATTTAAGTTGAAGTCGAGTTTTTATCGCTACGCGGGGGGGGGGTGCCTTTTCTTGTTCAAGCAATTTCTTGCTTTCTGGATTTCGTTCTGCCTGGGACTCACGTCCGTCGCCTTCCCCTCACGAGCCCCTCGTTGCGCGAAGCGCACGCGTGCCGAGCACGCGCTAGCGCTGCAACTGGAACTTGCCTCTTGCGGGGCCCCTCCTGACGGGTCGACAAGCTCCGCAGGATTTTCAGAAACTCGTCGCCTCACGACCCAGCTCGAGGCTGGCACTGACTAAGGTAACCCCACGACGGGAACTCACCCCTGGACTTATGAGTTCGCGAGGGCACATACACAATACCAAGTAGAAAAGTAAAGGCTGCAACTTGCTTACATGAGGGGCTCCCCCTCTCAAAATGCTCTTACAAGTTTTCCAAGGTCCGCGCCCGAGTTTTTGCGTACAGGATGCAATGACAGGAGGACATGGGATCAGCCAGATATGTCACTTGCTGCGTCGCCCTCGGACGCGTCACTCGCATCATCTTTGTCTTTGCCGGCACCGTCGCCGCCTTCGGCGACGCCTTCATCGCCATTCTCAACCACATTGCCTTCGTCCGCGACGACCACCACCGCGTCGTCGTCAGAAGCGAAGGCTCTGACCAGCGCATCCACGTTGTCCTCCACCCACCGCGCCAGGTCACCTCGGACGGCCTGCGGCACGGGGGCAATGGCGGCGTCGAAGTCGAACTCAGGAAAGGTGTTCCTGAGGTGGCTAAAGACGCGAGAGAACGTGCGCCCGAGCAGGCCCCGGCTTCTCTCCTCCACGAGCCGGCGAGCCCTGTCTAACCGGGCTTCCAGGCACGTCACCACATTGGTGAAGAAGGTCAGGTGGCTGGCGTAGTGATTTGAGTGAGGAGGCGGTGCATTCTCGTCGCAGATGTAGCCCAGGGTGGTATTAGCCCTGTTCCGGAGATCCTGGAGCATGGGGGCGTGCTCGCGCTCCAACGTCCGCCATTGGAGCACTTCCTCCCTGTTTTGCCACGCGACAACCTCGGCGTCATCAACCCGTTTCCGAAGAGAAAGCAGTTCGGCGTGGGCGGAGGCCAAGTCCGCCTGCGCCGTGACCAGGGCGGCAGCAGTGGCCTCCCCGCGCCTCTCCGCCTCGTCCAACCTGGGCCTGAGGGCAGCGGCCCTGCCCGCATCCTCCGTTCCTGCGAGCTTCAACTTCAAGTCATACCTACCCTCCAGGTCAGCGCGCACCTTGGCCACCCGGCGGTCGACTTCCTCTTGGACTCTGGCCTCGCGAGCCCCGATGGCATCTTCCGCCTGAGCAACTTGATGCTCCCTCGTCTCCAGTTGCTCGAGCTCAAGACTGCATTCCACGGCTTCCAAAGCCAGCGCTTCCTCACGCCTCCAGACCTCCTCTTCCTCAGGGGCGTCCCCCTCAGCGACGCAAGGGCGGCTCCGCGCACATCCACCTGCTGCTCGAGGGACGCACTCCAGGCCTGGAGCTCCCACGCGTGTTTCTCCGCAGCCTCGCGAGCCTCCTCCAAGGCTCGAGAGCAAGCTTCGCGGGAGACCTTGAGGGACGCCTCGGCCTTCGCATTGTCAAGATCGCGCTGATAGCGGCCAAGGTTGATGGCCACCCTCAGCTTACGCCGTTCCTCCACCAGCCGAAGACCTTCAGCCTCAAGGCGCGAGTCGACGCCCACAAGTTCTTCACCGAGTCGGCTCATCGTGCCCATCGCCTCTTGGAAGAGCTCATGGCGAACGACGCTTCGCCCGCGCTCGGACTCGAAAGCACGGCCCACCTCGTCCTCCACCTCGGGGGCTGCAGGCGGGACATCAAGTGGCGCTCCGCCTCTCGACAGGGGGCTGGGGGCTGGTGTCGCACCAGGCGCCGGCCCGACCTCGCGAGAAGCTCCGGCCGGATGCGGCCCGCTGCTTGAGGAGGAGCCGAAGGACGAAGTCAACCAGTTGTTGTCCATCACCAGAGGAGGAGATCGGGGAACACCCGCCAAGTTCCAAGCCAGACCGTGCAGGAAGGGCAGCGAGGCCACAGATCCAAGGCTCCTTGAAGGCGAGCGCACACCCTCTGCCGACCCAGTTCCGGACGCGATGTACAGGCTCGGGATGCACGAGGCCAGCGGGGGTGCCGCGGAAGGAGAGGATTGCCTCACGAGGGACCCAATGACCCTGGCAGAAGGGGTCCTGAAGAACTAACGTCAGGAAGGAAATCGACAATCAAGAAATCACAAGGTGCAGTACTTACTCGTCGCTAGCCAAGTACTTTCGCCGCTTCAACGGCCCGAAGATGCTGTTGCTGCTCGGGGATCCTTTCCTCTTGCGGAGCTCCTCGAAGTCCATGCAAAGCCGACCAAAGCGCTGGACGTGATGGCCGGTGCGAGGCGGGGCCGAAGAAGAGCTTGGAGAGACAACTTCAGGGGTGCCTGGCTGCGGCGAACAGTCGGGCGCCGTCTCGCTACAACCTCCCGAGGCTTCGGGGGCTTTGACCTCGGGAACTGCATGCTGCGTCGCCTCAGTGACCGACGCCCCAGGGGAGGGATCGCGAGCCCCCGGGGACGACGCTCCCGGATCTCCGCGCGACATGTGCTCTTCAGCGCTGGGGCCGCCGGCCTCCGTCGGAGCTCGCCCTCCTACACCCTCACTCGGGGTGAGCTCGGCACCGGTGACGAGGAGCCGAACCACGTCGACAGGATTCTCGCGGGGCCCCACCAGGCCGATCGGGCGCAGGCCCCACTCATCAAAGGAGGGCATGCTCGCAGAAAACTCATCCTTGTTCTCGCAACGGTACAGCAAACAACTCTTCCTGGGCATGTCGTCTGGCAAAGGGGTTCCCGTCAGGACCATAAGCATTGTCTCCCGCGTATTAAGAGGAAGCCCTTCCTCTTGAAACCTCATGTGGTCCTGACTGCTGAGAAAGGCCCACGTCGGGCGGGAATGGCGCTGAAGCGGGGCGACTCGGCGCTTGACGAACTCCTTCACCACCATAGGCGCAGTCACACCACGGTCCTTCAACCTCCTCAGCCTGGCCCAGACGGGAGCGAGGCAGGGGCTCGTGACCTTCTGATGACCCCAACCGGAGTTCGGAACAGCAGGCCCCGCCGGGGCGTGGAGCAGAGGGCTGAGCACACCGGCGTCGACGAACACCCATCGTGTCCGGAACTCGCTCGTGGATGGAGGGAGTGAGGGAGTCCTGGACTAAGGGGTCATCGGGCGTCCGGCCTGTTATCTATGGGCCGGACTGATGGGCTGTGAAGACACGAAGACCAAAGACTATACTCATGTCCGGATTGGACTCTCCTTGGCGTGGAAGGCAAGCTAGGCAACCGATTATGATGATTCCCTCATATGTAACCGACCTCGTGTAACCCTAGATCTCTCCGGTGTCTATATAAACTGGAGAGCATAGTCCGGATAGGACAGATTCATTACCATATACTCATAGGCTATACTTCTAGGGTTTATCCATTACGATCTCGTGGTAGATCAACTCTTGTAACACTCATATTCATCAAGATCAATCAAGCAGGAAGTAGGGTATTACCTACATAGAGAGGGCCCGAACCTGGGTAAACATTGTGTCCCCCGTCTCCTATTACCATCGATCCTAGACGCACAGTTCGGGACCCCCTACCCGAGATCCGCCGGTTTTGACATCGACATTGGTGCTTTCATTGAGAGTTCCACTGTGTCATCGATGAAAGGTTTGATGGCCCCTTCAATCGTCAGTAATGACGTGGTCCAGGGAGAAACCTTCCTCCCCGGACAGATCTTTGTATTCGGCGGCTTCGTACTGCGGGCCAACCCGCTCGGCCATCTGGAGCAGATCGATAGCTACGCCCCTGGCCATCAGGTCAGATTCGGAAGCCTGAACTATGTCGCGGACATCCGTGGAGATTTGATCTTCGATGGATTCGAGACTGCGGCAACCGCTCCCCTTCGCCCCGATGAACATGGCTTAAACCTGTCATCGGGCCGCATCCAGGAGATAGCTCCTATAACAACTCTGGCCTTAGATCCGGAGCAGATCAAGTCGTCCGAAGATGGGAAACTCAACCCCATCACGGGGGCTACCAATTCGGCGGCATTGGAGCCGCATGCAGATTTCACTTCGTACGATACTTGCATCAACGGAACCCCGAACTTGTCTCCGGTATCGAGTTCTGAACCCTGCGAGCCCGCGGATACCGAACTCGATCGGCTATCGATCTTCAAGTTCAGCGCCGCAGATATCTTCCAACACTCGCCCATGGGTGACCTAGTAAACTCACTAAGAAACCTATCCCTGGTAGACGGCTCGTCGCCGAACTATGTTCAGTTCGACCTTACAGCGGATGATGGAGAATTTTGCTTCCCACCCGCCACCCACTTCATAGCCACCGTCGAAGACCCAACCAACACGCCTGACCCGTGCTCCGAAGACATCGACAGTCTGGACGACGATGAGGGGCAAAGCCAAAGATTACGATCCGCTAGACACGGGGCGACCACTTCCTGGTATGACGTTTGTATGGTAGACACACCCAACGACGATCTCTACGATGACAAGGAGGATCCAGTCGAGGATAGACCTCCTGGTACACAGTCCGAACACCGGCGCCACTCTAAGTCATGTCACTTAGGAGAAAACAATACTAGCGCCGGAGGTGATAATACTCCGGACAACGAAGACCCTGTTGAGACAGGATCCGAACAGGAAGACCAGGAAAGCGGGCAGGATAGCCCTGATGAACAGGCCACATACAGAGACTCGGAGGATAGTAATTATCTTCCACTCTCCGAGGAAGAAGAGAGCCTCGACAACGAGGAATTCATCATGCCTGAGGAACCTCTAGAACAGGAGCGCTTTAACCGCCGGCTCATAGCCACTACAAGGAGCCTAAGGAGGAAGCAGCTGCAGCTCCAAGTGAGCCAAGATTTGCTCAAAGATAGATGGACCGAGGTCCTGGCCGCCAAAGAATATGGCCTTAGCGTCCCCGACAAAAGCCACCACAACAGTAGGTGGCTCCCTCAATATGATGGCAAGGCTTTGGAGCCCACACCAACATCGAATAAGCCGGTAGGCCGACCACAGTTCGGTCCGGGCAAAGCAGCAGCCCCAGCAGAGCACCATACCAACCCATCCGGCCATCCAAGCAAGAATAAAGAAGCTCGGGGGAACACTCGCGACATCCAACAAGACCCGGAGGGTAGAGCAGGACACACAAAATCGACACACAGACTGCGTAGACATGCCCCGGCCAGTAATAACGGTTATCTATTCGGACACGACAGACCCGATCACGCTCGGTTCGAAAATCGTAAGCGGAGTCCGCCGGAGGTGCTTCACAGTGTGGCCCAACATAGAGGAGCCGCACACCCTCTTTGCTTCACCCACGAGGTAATGGAGCATGAATTTCCAGACGGGTTTAAACCCATCAACATCGAATCATACGATGGAACAACAGATCCCGCAGTATGGATTGAGGACTTCCTCCTCCATATCCACTTGGCTCGCGGAGACAACCTTCATGCCATTAAATACCTGCCTCTCAAGCTTAAGGGGCCAGCACAGTACTGGCTAAACAGTTTGCCAAAAAATTCCATTGGCAGCTGGGAAGATCTGGAAGACGCCTTTCGCGACAACTTCCAAGGAACATATGTCCGGCCACCAGATGCTGATGATTTAAGTCATATTGTCCAATAGCCCGGCGAGTCAGCCAGGGAGCTCTGGACTAGATTCCTAGTCAAAAAGAATCAAATCGTCGACTGTCCGGACGCGGAAGCCCTCGCGGCCTTCAAACATAGCGTTCGGGATGAATGGCTAGCACGTCACCTCGACCAGGAAGGACCTAAATCCATGACAGCCCTTACCGCTCTAATGACTCGCTTTTGTGTGGAAGAAGACAACTGGCTCGCTCGCAAAAGCAACAATGCCAGCGACCCGGGCACTTTCGGAATCCGAGACGGCAACGGCAAGCCACGACTGAACGAGCATAATAGTCGCAGCAATAACGAAAGATTGCGTGACACAGCAGTCAACGCTGGAGTTCACAATCCGAAACCCGGTCAACGGAAGAAGCCATTTAAGGCCAAACAGGACGGTCCATCCGCCCTTGACAGGATATTGGACCGACCCTGTCTGATTCACGGCCACCCTAATAAGCCAGCCAATCATACCAACAGAAACTGTTGGGTCTTCAAGCAGGCAGGCAAGCTTAATGCCGAATACAAAGGGAGAAGGCCACCAAGCGATAAAGACGATGGCAAGGCTCGCCAGCCGAACACCGGGGGCCAGAAGCAGTTTCCCTCCAACGTTCGACCACTACCGGAGCGGAAATAGCAGTTCGGCTTCCCCCACCCACCCACTATGATGGCAGGATTTACACCACGTGTACATCACTACGCACTCAAGATACCATGGGCATCGGCGGAAGCACAATGCGGACAACCCTGCAAGCATTCCCGTAACATTTTTTATCCATTTTTTTATTTTTCTTTATTATAAACAGGTGACCGACAGGACTGCATATACAATGGACTCTATCGGAGTTCGGGTCCGCACACTCACCTACGGGGTTACTTCAGTTAAGGACTCCCCTCCCAGAGGACGGGCGGCGCAGACGTGCGACAGGAGGTCCAAAATAGCTTTTTGTAGACCGCACTCTTTATTCTGAGCCTGTACTATGCCTTTTTCCTCCGTTCCCGACCCCGAGCATGTCAAATGGCCGGGTTGTGGTTTTTCTCTTCTTTTTATATATATCTATCACTGGCTTACTGCTCCACTCCCAGTAAACTTCATCCGAACTAATCTTCTATACACTTTTTTACAATGAGTACGGCCGTAACAACGATGTTACAAGACGCACCTCGGCATAACCTGCCAGGGGCTCGATATGGGAACAAACGAGTCGCCAATTAAAGTCCGAACAACTCTATAGCGTACTTCGGCGTCGCAAGTTTGGCCTTATATGCATCAGCTTCGAATCATTGTCTTTGGTCAATAGTTGGGTTGCCCGGCTCCTGTGCTAGCTACCCTACGTTCCGTTCTATCGGCTAGGGTAGTAAAGGGAGAACTACTGCGATTGTGCCCTGGCTTTGACCGGATGAGCACCTCAGTGGAGAAAGCCGAAAACTGACTGTCATGATGCGGCGAGAGCTGGTTAACCACTTGACGACTTATTCAAATCCTTAGCGATTCTCCGTGTCACACGAAGGATCTTTTTCAGATCAAAACATGTAAGGCACAATATTACTATACGCCGCATACATACCAGGGGCTATGTCGTAGCCCCACCATAAAACTCCTATGGCTAAGTGAAAGTGTTAACGCCCTATAGTCCGATTGCCTGGTTCGCCGCATTATCACCTCCTTTATGGACCAAGACGTTGGAAAAAGAGTGATTCAATGCTTTTTCGAACACCCCCGTATTTCCTACGAGGGGGCTGAAGCCGACGACTGGAAAACTTTCAAATTACATTAAAACGGCCGCACAGGAGGAATACAAGCTTTCGAGCAAACAAATAGATTAACTATAAAGTTGTCTGTTACAACCCTTGTACACATCACTCAAATATTATGTCTTTCAAGCACTGACCCTCTATCAAGCGGGCGCCCTCCAGGATGTCTCCAAAATAATGCTCCGGTTCCGGACGGTCCTTGCCTTCGGGTGGACTCTCCGTGGCAATATTGATGGCCTTCATCTTCCCCCAGAATGTCTTGACTCGGGCGAAGGCCATCCGTGCACCTTCAATGCACGCCGACCGCTTCATAGCGTCAATAGGCACCGCATCAGCAAGCCACTGCACCAGGCCGAAGTAACTACTCGGAACAGGTTCAGTCGGCCACAAACGGACTACGACGTTCTTCATGGCAGCGCTGGATATCCTATGCAGCTCGGCCCACTCGGACATTTGTTCATTCAGCAATAGAGGGCGCTTCGACACGCCGAATTGCGACCAGAAAAGCTTCTCCGTTGCATACCCCTCTTGCGCCTGATAAAACTGCGCCGCATCGGAAGAACTCTTCGGCAAGTCTAAATTTTTTTCCGGAGAACTCCATACTTGGTTAAGCTGAGCATAATTCGGATCGCCGAACTTAGCCTGTAGCAAAAAGGGCTTGGCAGCCACAATCTCCCCAGCTTGCCGGATCTCCTCATGTGCTGCTCTGGATTCAGACCGCGCTTCTTTCTCCTCTCATAAGGCCTCGTCAAGTTCAGCCATTTTGGCTTCATTTTCCTTCTCAAGAAGTTTACAGCGGCCAGCCGCATTCTCTAACTCGCGTGCCATGGTGGATATGGCCTCCTTGTCCTGGCGCCGCGCGGCTTGTTCGGCCTTCAAGTCAGCCGATGCCTTTTCGGCAGCCGCATTACTAAACCGGGCCTGTTCCTTGGCCCGGGCCAGCTCCGCCCAAAGGGCTTCCACGGCGGCAGCACCATCTGCATTGATGCACATTTTATGTCACACTCTCTTCAGAGTCAGGCTTACATTATAAGCACATTGGTGTAAGGAATGCTCGAAATATATACCTTGCGAGTCGTCAAGACGCCTGTTGATCAAAGCAATGTCATCCTCCGCAATATCCAGCTTTCGCTGCAGTTCGATTACCTCCGAATTTCGGGCAACGGCAGGAGGGGAGACAGCCTGCATTCCAAACTAAACCAAGGTTAGTACCTGAAAATATATTTTCGATCCTCCGATCACTTCCTTTGAAAGGCGATCCGAGTCTCAGGGGCTACTGCATACACAACAGGTGCATTCTGTCAATATTATTCAATTGGCAACATTACATCACAAACCTCAAAACCTCTCAGAAGGCTCGTAAAGGCCTCATTCAACCCGCTCTTCGCGGATACAACTTTTTCGACCACCGTAACCATTAAGGCACGGTGCTTCTCTGAAACGGACGCTCGTCGCAGCATGTCCGTCAGCGTCTCCGGCACTCCTGGGTCTTCGGACACCGCTGCCGGAGCACGACATTCCTTTGAAGGAATCTGCTTACCCGCCTCCAGCATTGTCTCCGGCTGTAACCCGTACAGTTCGGGGCCGTCATCCTTGATCCCCGAACCCTGAGGGACAGAGGCACCACCTTCGGGTAGCTCCTTCCTCGTTTCCTGCGCTACTTGCCGGTTGGGAGAAGCCCTCCGGGGCGACACCTCGAGATCATCCGCCCTGTTAGGCGAGGAGGCCGGAGAAGGCGTGTCACTCTCCATCATCTCCAGAAGAAGGTCTCCCGAGGAGGAGGAGGATTGAGAAACGCCAGGCGTTAACCTGCGAGGATGCACATATGCCGGAGGGTTATTTCAGTAATAAGAAAGGAATGAGGTATGGTTAAAGTACCCCGCTTCACTTACGGCCTGGCCAGAGGTTTGTCCTCATCATCAAGCTCCACATCAACATCGCTTGCCCGGTTCAAGCCAACCGATGATGGCATTTTTCCTTTCTTGGAAGGTTTCCCCTCCTGGCCTCCAGAAGCAGCCCGCTTTTTGCCGTGGCAGGCGTCTCCTTTGGGCTCCCCTCTCTCGCCCCCTCAGTAGACACCAGGTATGGTGTCGGGATCAACATCCGCATCAGTAGGGCAGACGCAGGGTCTTCGGGAAGGGGTGCCAGACACCAGATTAACACCGCTTTCTTTATCCAGTCCTGTATAAGGGCAGGTTGTTTAGTGTCTTGTCAAGAGATGCTTGAATGAAAGGTGTGCGGGGATTGAATACTTACTGGAGTATCCGGATTATTGCAGTCGAGGCCGACGTCTTCGCTGGTGTCCGACCATTGCCCTCGCTCCCCGAAATATAACTTCCACATTCCTTCGTGTGTAGTACCGAAGAAGTGCTGAAGAGTCCGCCGCCCTTCTGGATTGAACTCCCACATACGGAGAGGCCGCCGTTGACACGGCAGGATCTGGTGGACTAGCATTACCTGAACGACGTTCACAAGATCGATGCCCTGCTCGGTAAGGCTTTGGATGCGACCTTGTAGAGTCTACACCTCATTAGCGGATCCCCAGTCCAACCCCTTGTTGATCCATGAAGCAAGCTGAGTCGGAGGGCCGGGTCGGAACGCAGGCGTAGCCGCCCACTTGGAGCCCCGCGGTTCGTTAACATAAAACCACCTCTGCTGCCATAGTTCAGAAGACTCGGCGAAGGATCCTTCAAACCAAACCGCGCTGGCAAGCTTGTTTATTACAACGCTGCCGCACTCTGCCTGCTCCCCCTCTATCACCCGCGGCCTCACATCAAAAGTCTTGAGCCACAAAGCAAAGTGTGGAGGAGTCCGGAGGAAGGCCTCACACGTGACGATAAATGTCGAGATGAGGAGAACGGAGTCCGGGGCCAGATCATGAAAATCTAGCCCATAGGAGAACATGAGCCCCCGGATGAAGGGGTTAAGCGCGAACCCTAAGCCATGGAGGAAGTGGGACACAAATACTCCCTCTCGCCAGATTTGGGGGTGGGAATAATCTGCCCCTCGGCAGGAAGCCGATGAAGGATTTCTGGGGTCAGGTACCTCGCTACACGGAGTTTCTCAATATCCTCCTCCGTGACGGAAGAGGCCACCCACCGGCCTGAACGGCTGGACCCGGACATGATTGGGGTTGGTGGTGATTAGGACTCGAGGGCTAGAACTCGAGGTGGCTGGGGTTGAGGAAGAAGCAAGCGCGGAGGAAAAGGACAAGTCTGGGTCCCTATATAAAGGCCCAGAATGTCGACCGTCCCCTCTTGGGTCATTAAACTTACCTATCCTCAAAGAGTTGTACCTAGGGACGGTTGGGATACCCATACCAATATTATTGAAAATCCCGTGAACAAGGGGAAATGATCTCTGCTTGGACAAGACGTGCCAATAAAACCGCTTCCCGAGACGTGGGGCGATGGGCTAGCCAACGGTTGGAAATAATAACTGGGCAGGCATGATACAGTGTCATAAACAATTATCTGCAGATTGGACTCATGGAGTATTGTATTTTCTGTGATTATATACACAGGTCCGGATACAATCATCATCTCCGAAGGCTATATTGGAGTTCGGAAGAAGAGGAACCCGCCTTGCAATGCCGAAGACAAACTGCGTGCCGGACTCCTCGTCATTGAATCCAGGTTCAGGGGCTACTGAGGGAGTCCTAGACTAAGGGGTCCTCGGGTGTCCGGCCTCTTATCTATGGGCCGGACTGATGGGCTGTGAAGACACGAAGACCGAAGACTATACCCATGTCCGGATTGGACTCTCCTTGGCGTGGAAGGCAAGCTGGGCGACCGATTATGAAGATTCCCTAATATGTAACCGACCTCGTGTAACCCTAGATCTCTCCGGTGTCTATATAAACCGGAGAGCATAGTCCGGATAGGACAGATTCATTACCATATACTCATAGGCTAGACTTCTAGGGTTTAGCCATTACGATCTCGTGGTAGATCAACTCTTGTAACACTCATATTCATCAAGATCAATCAAGCAGGAAGTAGGGTATTACCTCCATAGAGAGGGCCCGAACCTGGGTAAACATTGTGTCCCCCGTCTCCTGTTACCATTGATCCTAGACGCACAGTTCGGGACCCCCTACCCGAGATCTGCCGGTTTTGACAACGATAGGGAGCTCAAAGTCAATCCCCACACCTGCCATCGCGGCCACGGCCTGGAAGCTCACGCACCCCAAGCACTGCTGAGGGTCAGCCAGGCGCAGTGAGAAGAAATGGCGGAGGAGGGCCACCGAAGGAGCGATACCCACCATGGCTTCGCACACAAAGGCGACAGTAAGAAGAGTCACCGATTGAGGGTCAAGATGCATCATGTGGATCTGATAATGCTCGAGTACCGCGTTAAAGAAGGTGGAGAAGGGAGGAATCAGGCCAGCCCAGAGGGCATCTATGAAGATTGGGACTTCAGTGGCTGCCCGAGCCATGCGAGTGCGAGACGCGGGCCAAGCCACCATCTCTCCCCACTCGTTGAAGCTGGAAGCAAGCATTGGACGCACCTTGTCCATGGCCTCGTTGTTGAGCACCCGGGATCGGCCCAGCGCCGGCTCAACGGCCGAAGGCGCGCTTGGCGGAGACAGGGGCTTCTTCCCCTTGTCTGCTTGTTTTGGCGCCATGGCAGCGAAGCGGGCAGAGGGCAGGTCAGATTGGAGAAGAGAAACAGAGTCTCGAGGAAGCAGAGAGGTTGGGGAAGCAAGGCGCAGGCGACGGAGGAATAACTGTGTAGGTCGCGGCGGCCGCGCAGCCAGACGGATTCTAAGGCAGCGTGGGGAAGGGGAGACGCCCACGTCCAATCAACCGCACGCGTCAACCGAGGCCGCAGGTTTTTGGGGCCTGCGGCGCTCCGTACTTGACCCTTGGCTTCGCCACGTAGCCAAGCCTAAGCGCGCCTTGGGCCCGGGGGCTACTGTCGGCATTCTGGGAACGGGGGTCCCCAGACTTGCCTGCCTGCGGCCCACGGCGTGGCTATGCTAGCAGGCCGTATGACCCATCTTCATCAACAAGGCAATCAAGACCTTCGCGAGGGGCCAAGCCTCGCGAGGCGGACGACGCAAGACCTTCTCAGGAGCTGCCTCGCCAGGCAGGCTCACGAGGAGCGGAGATATCAAGGCGGAGCAAACCTCACGAGGCTCTCGTGACGTGTGCCATGACGATCGACACCAGGCGGGCGCCACGGCGCGCAGCGTCCTTGTTTGCCTCTTCGGTGGTAAGGTGGCAAGCGCAGGTGCGGAGTACCGAGGCATCAGGCAAAGGTTTCCATATCGGTGCAACAAGACCAGGACTGGAAGGACGGTAGGACGGAGGTCACCATGGAGCCCAAGACGGCGTCATCACCAGAGCCTTTTGCAGGCGAAGACCACTTTTGTCAGGATAGCTTGTACTAGCTGTCCCCTTTCAAATTTGCCCGCCGTTGTTGGCTCCCTTCCCACTCAATATTTGGGGACAGGACCAGGGCCTATATAAGTAGAGCTAGGTACCACAGTAGGGACATCTGATCCGGTCTGGAGCCAACCCACGCTCGCGCAAGAACACCTCAACCTCAGGAGGCTATTCTTCCCCTTGTACTGTTTCTCATCAGCCCAAGAGGCAATCCACCACCACACACTGGAGTAGGGTATTACACCACAACGGTGGCCCGAACCAGTATAAACCTTGTCTCTCTCTCTCTCTCTCTCTCTCTCTCTCTCTCTGTTGTGAGTTCGTCGAGTTCGTCTGCGAGATCTTAGCGAGCTAGGGCGTGGATCGGTAGGAGGGAAGGAACTTTGCGCGCACCCCAGAGTTCGAACCTTAAGGGTTTTGCCGGAACCCGAGATCTGACACAGCCTCCCTAAACAGACATACTGTTGTCACAGCAACTGGAACTGGTCTACCAAATCCCTATCTTCACGAAGCAACTAGTTTTATCCCCCACTTCCCTTTACTTTACAGGTTGTCTTCGTGAAGTCATTGCTTGCTTGTCTGGTCTGTTTTTCTTCACTGAGTGAAGACCATTAGCTATTTGGCTTCATACTGTCTTCCATCCTGCTCCATACTACCTAGCTGTTGATAGTCTTCGTGCTTTCACTACATTGCTTACTTGACTATGGCATGTCTAGTGTAGTCTATCTTCCGCTGCATATCAATAGGTTCATTTCTACTGTTTGTTTTCAAAGACCTCGTGTTTTGAAGACTTTCATAGAAATCGCCTATTCACCCCCCTCTAGTCGATAACTAGCACTTTCATTCATGATTTTCATGGCAATAAACTCATCCAACACTTCACTTGAAGACAAGGTGTGGAAATCCGGACTTCGACGAATCACGAAGGACATGGCCTTGTTGAATGGCATGATGGCCTTTAGAAACTTGCGCTTGATCCAATTGTAATCCGTATCTTTGCTCCCATGATCTTGGAGAGCGACCGCAAGAGTTGTCAATCTCCGGTGGATATCACGAGGGTCCTCATCTTCATTCATCACGATTCATCGGCCTCATCAAGAACCACCTCAAAGTTGGACCATTGAATGCTTGAGATCCCCTTGTACAAAGATATGATGTGTTCCCAATAACCCTTTGCACGGGAGAAAGGACGCAAGTGAGATAAGTCTTCGGGAGGCACCGAAGATTGAAGGATGAATAATGCAGAGTGATTGCATTGATTGTGTGCCTCTTCTCTTGGAGTGAGGTTGTTTGGATCATACACATAGAAACCTTGCTCGATGATTCTTTAAAGATTTGTTGAGCTATGATTCAAATGAGACTTGATGCGAAAACCCCAATTAGCGAAATCACCATTTACAAGCTTAGGAGGAGGACCAAGGTTGTTAATATGCGATGTAGGGACCAGTCCTCCATAGACCGGGGGAGGGGAACCGAGGCAAAGGTTCCTGTCCCATTCTTGTTTTGAGGGGAGGAGGTTTGAATATCTTTAGCCACTTCCTTGCCGAATTGTCCTTCGACTCAGATGCGGTGGGATTAACCACAAACAATGGATCGGGAGTAGATTTCAACCCCTCAAGTAATTCTTTTAGCATGGACTTGACCTCGGCCGTCATAGACGTGTTAAGTGAAGCCATTACTTCATTTAAGTCGTCTCGGGTGATCGAGTTCAACTCCACGGCCTCGGCACTTCCTCCTCTCCGTCAACCATACTCTTCGGGTGGTGAAACCCTTAATAAAGAGATGAGGCCCTGATACCAATTGAAAGGATCATTATGGTTGACTAGAGGGGGTGAATAGGCAACTACCAATTTTTAGCTTTTCTTAACAAATTAGGGTTAGCAACAAATAGGTTGTCTAGATATGCAATTGAGTTGAGTGAACAACCTATATGATGCTAGCAATGACAAAACCACAAGTAAGCAAGATAAGCAACAAAAGTAAAGCAAGCACAGAGTAAAGGTAAGAGATAACCATAAGTGCAGTCGGGGGAGACAAGGATGTGTTACCGATGTTCCTTCCCTTTGAGAGGAAGTACGTCTCCGTTGGAGCGGTGTGGAGGCACAATGCTCCCCAAGAAGCCACTAGGGCCACCGTATTCTCCTCACGCCCTCACACAATGCGAGATGACGTGATTCCACTAGTGGTGCCCTTGAAGGCGGCAACCAGACCTTTACAAAAAAGGTTGGGCTCTCTCCACAACCGAATTGGAGGCTCCCAACAACACCATGAAGCTTCACCACAATGGAATGTGGCTACAAGGTGACCTCAACCATCTAGGGTGCTCAAACACCCAAGAGTAACAAGATCCGCAAGGGATTAGTGGGGGAATCAAATTTCTCTTAGTGGAAGTGTAGATCTAGGCCTTCTCAAGCAATCCCTAAAGAATCAACAAGTTTGATTGGCTAGGGAGAGAGATCTGGCAAGAATGAGCTTGTGAGCAACAATGGAGCTTGGGGAAGGGAGAGGTAAGTCAACTTGGGGAAGATACTCCCTTATATAGTGGGGGAATAAATCCAACCGTTATGCACCCACAGCCCGTGCACAAGCAGTAGTACCGCTCAGGGGAGTGGCACTTATGCTGGCACGGAAGTTCAAGCAGCTGTGAACAACTGAGCAAGTCAGGGAGGCGGTAGTTCCGCCGGTCGTACTACCGCTCCCACAAGCAGTACTTCTTCTGGGTGTTGAACAGCAGCCAGAGACCGTAGTAGTAGAGGGGGGCAGGGCGGTAGTGCCGCCCGGGGTGGCACTACCGCTAGCAACTGCCACTCTACTTACGCCCGTGGAATAGACCAGTCCAGAACACAAAAATTAAGCGGTACTCCCCGCGGCACAAGTCAGCGGTACTCCCGCTTAGCCTGAGAGTGCCCAGTAAGCCCGCGGTAGTAGAGAGGCAATCAGGCACGTAGTACCTTAGGAGTGGTACTACATGCAGAACTGCCGCTCTACTACAGCCCATTTACAGAATCCTCAAAACAGGAGGAAGTAGGAGGCGCACTGCACAACAGCAGTACAGCTGGAGCGGTACAACCGCAAGGCAGAGTAGTACTACCGCTTAGGCTGTTAGGACAAGGTCCAAGCACAAAGGAGGGACAAGCTCATGGGACGGGAAAGAAAGAGGGTGCAAGGTGATAATGTACGTGCTGATTCCATCCCAACCTTTCCGAAGCGGATCCCCTCTTCATAGAACGGTGATCCTACGACTCAAGTCCACCAAATAAGAAACGCAAGAGAAACACTGTCTTTATAAATATCTAGAGGGGTTCAAATCGTCTTTGTGCCATATGATAGATTATCAAAAATGCTCAATGCACACGATTAGTCTGCAAAAGCATTGTCATCAATCACCAAAACCACTGGGGGAGAAATATGCCCTAACATGAGTGGCACTTAATATGGGACCGTGGGAATACTAATTATTTTCCGTGCTACTCATTCTGATTTTGAAGAAGGGACTCGGCAAAGGGAAAAAGAGAAAGGAGCCATAAGGAGAAGTTCAGAACAAGACATAAGCTTCAAATTAACTAATATTTGAAAATCGGTATGCTTTTGATGATTGTCATGGATGAAAAATATTATAATGTTATTTTGATATTGACATAACACAACTTAGTCATTCGCACCTGCCAACATTGGATTCTAGAGGTCATTTCATAGGAAAAACTTTGCTACAAGTTTCTTCACCATTGAGCACAAAAATTATCACATTCTATGGCCTAGAGACTTGATATATGCTTGGCTGGTCATGCACGCACCTCTGCAACTAAAGAATTACAAGATCTTTTGCTTGTTATATGTCTTTTTGGATTAGTTGTGTGCAAGATTCTTCATGGAGCCTTAGTAGGGGTTCCCAATAGACCATTTTCTACAAGAATATTTCTCTGGCAATCCATGCAAGTAATATTCATGTAAAGAAGTAGATGTTAATGCCGTTCAACACCTTAGAATTGTTTCATTGTTTCATTCAAGTTATTTTCTAACCTGTTTTCTTGCAGCGATCATAATTTTATGTTTGTTTGTATCCTTGCTCATGTGTGGATTGTATTTGTGTTCTTTCATGGGGTGTATGATGGAGTATTAATGGTGCTAGCCTTGTTTGGGAATTGGGATGGTGAGACTTAGACAAAGGATCGAGAAAGAAGAGCGATTTATAAGGTACAAAAAAGTATACTATGTCTCCCTAAATAATTTAAGCTTGATATATCTGTGTGCAAATTCTAAAGATATATGCTTAGACAATTGGTGTGGAACCACCAAATGTTTACACCCGTAGCAACGCACGGGCATTTACCTAGTCTGTAGAAAAATTGACTAATTCAAGCAAGTGATGAATAGGTGGCCCCGGAGACGTACGACTTTCCGTAGCCACAAAAATTTCATAACTCTCGTTGGAATTGGAGACGTGCCCCTCCCCATCCGTGTAGTGATAACTAGTTTTTTTCTTGAATATGCACACTCGTGCATATTATACTTTATAGAAGGGGGGTAAAGAAACCCAAATGTCTACAATTGGTGTTACAACACCGTGAGCCTCACCTCCAACCCCACACATACGTTCCTGATACAGACTACTCACGCCTCGCTCACCTTTGAAGCTCTACAGCGATGGTACTCCAATCTCCTGTCACGATCCTCCGTATTACTCCGTCTAACGAGGGTGAGCCTGCATAAAAAACAGTAGTGTTTCGATGCTTTCACAGTTCTCACAACACCAGGATCATCATGGCCCGTACGCTCTTTGGTTTTGTCTTGCACCAACTGTTCAGAGAGTCATTCATGTGTGGTGTCCATTGTGGGTTACCAATTACCGTGCATATCGTCCTCCATACCATCCTAGCGAACACACATGTGAGCTCAATGTGATTTAGCATCTCCTCCTCTTGATCGCAGAACAGGCAGGTGTCGTTGTGAGGCAGACCTCAGCGTGCTAGACGATCCGCTGTCCAGTACCGATTCCTCAAGGCCAACCACACGAAGAACCCGACAACGTAGAGGGGCCTTAGACTTCCAAGTGAATTGTGTCGTCGGCTCCACTTATTTGGCCGCAAACAGAGCGGCGTAGGCTGATCTGATCAAAAATTGTCCATTCGCCTCCCATGCCCAAGATAAGACGTCTTATGTATCCTCCTGAAGTGTGGTTGCATGTAGTCTATGCCACAGGTCAAGGTACTGCATGAGAGCCTCAAAGCTTAAGTTTGGCTTTACGTCTGTGGCCCAGATGCCTGCATGGAGCGCATCCTTCAGTAACCGACAGACCCTCACACGCGGGCTGACAGTTTCACAGATTAGAGGTGCAACCTCCACAAGCCGGGCTCCGTCCATCCAATGATCCTCCCAAAAAAGAATGTGGTTCCCGTTTCCAATTTCTGCCTTAGTTGCAGCAGAGAAAATGGCCATCGAAGCTTTAGGAGCCGGGATGTTGAATTCATGCCAAGGCCTTAGCTGATCTACTCTCTGTGGCCATGCCCATATGGCATGTAAAGCCACGTTCAACCCCTGCAAGGTTTGGGACACCCAAGCCGCTTGCCCACTTGGGCATGCATACCGTATCCCAAGCGACGGAACAGTTTCCGCCGTTCGCCTGGGCCTTGCCGCACCACAGAAATCCCCGGATGATCTTGTTCATTGCATTTATAGTCTTCATGGGAGGGCGAGAGCAAGCATGGCATGAATAGGGATCAAACAAAGAACTGATAGGACCAAAGTGAGTCTTCCACTCTTTGGAAGGGTAGTTGCTTTCCATGTTGGTAAGCAATGTGCCAGGCGCTCCACCAAGAATTGGAGCTGAGCCGCGGACGGCTTCTTGAGAGAGAGAGGGAGACCAAGATATCTACAAGGGAAGGCCCCAATTTGGCAACCCAGACTAGTCGCAGTTAGCAGTTTCTCCTCCTCCGAGCAGCGGATCAGAATGGCTGTCGTCTTGTTGAGGTTCACGTGTAGACCAGAAGCGGAACCAAACAACTACAGAATGCATACACAAGCGCTCAAGTCCGGTGTGCTTGGTTTGAGGAAGACAATTACGTCATCCGCAAAAATGGAGATCCGTTGCTTGATTCCATCCCGTGCGAGGGGGGATAGGACCTGCATGTCCACGGCCAATTTGATAGCTTTTGTAATGGCTCCATGATGATGATAAAAAGCATGGGAGATAGGTGGACGCCCTGCCGTAGTCCCTTGTAGCTGTGGGTTGGGGCACCCGGCGTTCCATTGACCATGATGTGGGTGGAGGAAGTGGCCAGGAGCCCAGCGATCCAATTCATCCACATTCTACCGAAGCCCATCGCATGCAATACCTCAAGTAAGAATGGCCATTGTACAGTGTCAAAGGCCTTTGAAATGTCCAGCTTGAGCATGATGGTAGGATGTTTGAGTGCATAGAGACGCCTTGCCATGCTCTGGATGAGCATGAAATTATCATGTAGTGCTCTCCCCTTGACAAACGCACTTTGGTGGAGGCCAATAAAGTTTGGCAATTCCTCTGCTAGCCGGCACGCTAGTACATTATCAAAAAATTGATTGCACCATGCATCAAGCTGACGGGTCTAAAGTCTCGCAACTCCTCTGCGCCGTCTCTCTTCGGCAGCAGGGTGACAAGTGCTTTATTGATGGAAGCCAAACCCCTCATATCTCCATAGTGGAACATCGAGAAAGAAGCCAACAGTTCGTCCTTAATGATGGACCAGTAGGAGACATAAAATCGTGTCGTGAACCCATCCGGTCCCGGAGCTTTGTCGAGTGGCATGGACTTGATTGTATGCAGAACTTCCTCCTCCGAGAATGGCCCCTCCAGTCCACTTAGATCCCGCACAGGAAGACCAAGAGCATCCAGGTTGAGATGGAATTGGCGTGGAGTTGTCGTGCCCAATAGCCTGCTGTAGTAGTCATCCACAATGGACACAATGTTCTCTTGGCCAATAATTTGCCTCGATGTTGTGTGCCAAAGATAGCAGCACATTCTTTCTCTGTCGATGTCGCGCGTGTTGGTGAAAGAATCTGGTATTGGCATCTCCACCTTTGAGGTGAAGAAGACGGGATTTCTGTCTCGCAATCGTTCGTTCCGGCGATGAAAGCCCAAGGAGCTTTCTCTTCAACGTGCGTCTAAGCTCGATCTCTGCCGCGCTGAGGGGCCTAGAGTCCATGGCCACATCTAGCCTGAGTATAATTTCGAGGGCAATTGCGATTTGGAGGCGAACGTTACCAATCCACTTGGAGCTCCATGCTTGCAGGTGGCGGGACGTGGCCCTAAGTTAGTCGTTGAGAGTCAAGTACGGATTATTTGTCAAAGGTGTAGAGCTCCACGCCTCTTGCACAATCTCGAAGAACCCTGGTGCTTTAGGCTAAAAGGATTCGAATTTAAACCTTTTCCCACAGTGAAAATCAGCATGCAGATCCAGAAGAAGCGGACAATGATCCGAGATAGCAGATCCAAGGGCGGTGAGTAGGTAGAAGGTGTATGCATCGTCCATGAGTTCGTAGCAAAAACGTGATCTATCTTTTCCAGGGTTGCCAGCTCCCTCTCATTGGACCAAGTATATCCCCTCCCGTTTAGGTATATTTCCTTCAGTGCACCCGCAAAAGAAAAAAACTGATAAGTGAGGTGGAAACTTTGGCACACGATTTCCTCCATCGTGATCCTGAAGCATCGGACAGCTTGGCTAAAAGCCGTCGCCTCGCTTTGGCCGGTTCTGATCGAATTCTGACATGATGCTACGCAGCGCGTACGCGCTATATGGCATCATCTAGCGGCCACCCCATTTTGGCGTCGCCTCGCTTTGGCCGGTTCTGATCGAATTCTGACATGATGCTACGCAGCGCGTACGCGCTATATGGCATCATCTAGCGGCCACCCCATTTTGGGTAGCTATCCACTTGCGGTCCCCCTGTACTACTAAAAAATTTAAGTTTCACCCCACCTCTGTGCTGACACGTCCCGCCAAAAGAAATCCAGTGACGCTCCTCACATTGCGCGGGCACGGTCCCCCACCAAAAAAAACAACTCCCCTGCACAAATCTCATGCAACCTCTCCCTTTTCTCCAGCCCCTGCTACATGACATGGCCTAGACGGGGAGGGAGCTCCTGTTAATCAATAACACCAGGAAAACCCGGCAATAAAATCTAGAAGAAAAGGCAATATCACAATTTGTGAGAACTGTCTGCTGTAGATCAGGCAAAAACTCTGGTGGAAATCGTCTACAACAATTTGTCAGCAATCAGGCAAAAAATTCCACCAAATCAACAGGTAAAGGTCCATCTCTCTTTTGCAAAAAGAAAATAAGAAGCATGATTCCTTTGTAGTTTGTGAAAACTCTGCTATACACCCACGTTTTTGCAGCTTGATTTTGGATCTTTTACAATGGTGAGCCTATTATTGCCGCACCCCCTGCTTGTTTAACCTGGATGTTAGAGAGATCCTGAGCTCTTGTTTGGTGTTATTTTACCGTCTTGCACCCGGCTTCTGCAAAGGAAGAAAAAACATATAGAAAAGTTGCTTAGAGAAAACCCTTGCAGGAAACCAACTGAGCATAGTTGCAGCAGCATAGTTGCTTCAGGGGAAAAATTGCAAGTTCAATTGAGTTGAGTTGTTCAAAAAAAATCCTCTGTTCAAACAAGACATCAAAAAACTTTGCCTGCATGCTTTGAAAAATGTAGTCTGAAACTAGAGAATAAAGTCTACACACTGAAGTTTCTCTGCTATTAGTGGGCAAAAGGGATTAACATTCTCATAATTGAAAACAACATGTAAATTGCCTACATGGTGAAGTTTAAAACAACATAAGAAAAGTGAACCTTACTCCGGGAATGTGTGTGTGTTGGTAGGCGGCTTCATGCTGTGATTTTAGTGGTGCTGTGAGCAACTTTAGCAAGTGATGCTTGATTGAGTTGGCTCTCGGCAGGGCCAGCGGTGGGGCAGATGTTGGTAGGGGGTGGGAGTTAGTTTCACCCGGTTAGGCGACTTTGTAGTCGGGCCAAGGAGACTACGTGTAAGGGCTTAGGCGGCTCTTTGTGTCTGACTTGGGCTTGGGCGAGTTAGTGTTTTGTGATACTTTAGGATTGCGGCGACTATGTGTTGGTTGGTAGGCGACTCTGTGTCGCAAATTTAGGGGTGTTATAAGCGACTTTAGCATGTGAGCTTGATCGAGTTAGTTCCCCCGATTAGGCGACTTTGTAGTCGGGCCAAGGCGACTACGTGTAGGGCTTAGGTATCTCTTTTTGAGTGATTTGGGGCTTTGGGCGACTTAATGTATTGGGATACTCTAGGATTGCGGCGACTATGTGTTGGTTGGTAGGCGACTCTGTGTCGCGAATTTAGGGGTGTTGTAAGCGCCTTTAGCATGTGGGCTTGGTCGAGTTAGTTCCCCCGGTTAGGCGGCTTTGTAGTCGGGCCAAGGCGACTACGTGTAATGGCTTAGGCGGCTCTTTTGTGTGACTTGGGCTTGGGCGAGTTAGTGTTTTGTGATACTCTAGGATTGCCGCGACTATGTGTTGGTTGGTAGGCCACTCTATGTCGCAAATTTAGGGGTGTTGTAAGTGACTTTAGCATGTGTGCTTGGTCGAGTTAGTTGCTCAGGTTAGGCGACTTTGTAGTCGGGCCAAGGCGACTACGTGTAGGGGCTTATGTATCTCTTTTTGAGTGGTGTGGGGCTTTGGGCGACTTAGTGTATTGGGATACTCTAGGATTGCGGTGACTATGTGTTGGTTGGTAGGCGACTTTGTGTCGCGAATTTAGGGGTGTTGTAAGCGACTTTAGCATGTGGGCTTGGCCGAGTTAGTTCCCCCGGTTAGGAGATTTTGTAGTCGGGCCACGGCGACTATGTATAAGGGCTTAGGCGGCTCTTTTGTGTGACTTGGGCTTGGGCAAGTTAGTGTTTTCAGATACTCTAGGATTGCGGAGACTATGTGTTGGTTGGTAGGCGACTCTGTGTCGCGAATTTAGGCGTGTTGTAAGCGACTTTAGCATGTGGGCTTGGTCGAGTTAGTTCCCTCGGTTAGACAACTTTGTAGTCGGGCCAAGGCAACTACGTGTAGGGGCTTAGGTATCTCTTTTTCAGTGATTTGGGGCTTTGGGCGACTTAATGTATTGGGATACTCTAGGATTGCGGCGACCATGTATTGGTTGGTAGGCGACTATGTGTCGCAAATTTAGGGGTGTTGTAAGCGACTTTAGCATGTGGGCTTCGTCGAGTTAGTTTCCCCGGTTAGGCGACTTTGTAGTCGGGCCAACGTGACTACGTGTAAGGGCTTAGGTGGCTCTTTTGTGTGACTTGGGCTTGGGCGAGTTAGTGTTTTGTGATACTCTAGGATTGCGGCGACTATGTGTTGGTTGGTAGGTGACTCCGTGTCGCGAAGTTAGGGGTGTTGTAAGTGACTTTAGCATGTGGGCTTGGTCGAGTTAGTTCCTCCGGTTAGGCGACTTTATAGTCAGGCCAAGGCGACTACGTGTAGGGGCTTAGGTATCTCTTTTTGAGTGACTTGGGGCTTTGGGCGACTTAGTGTATTGGGATACTCTAGCATTGCGGCGACTATGTGTTCGTTGGTAGGCGATTGTGTCATGATTTTAGGGGTGTTGTAAGCGACTTTAGCATGTGGGCTTGGTCGAGTTAGTTCCCCAGGTTAGGCGACTTTCTAGTCGGGCCAAGGCGACTACGTCTAGGGGTGTAGGCAGCTCTTTTTGAATGATTTGGGGCTTTGGGCGATATAGTGTATTGGGATACTCTACGATTGCGGCGACTATGTGTTGGTTGTTTGGCGACTCTATGTCGCAATTTTAGGGGTGCTGTAAGCGACTTTAGCATGTGGGCTTGGTCGAGTTAGTACCCACGATTAAGCGACTTTGTAGTCGGGCCAAGGCGACTATGTTTAGGGGCTTAGGCAGCTCTTTTCTAATGATTTCGGGTTCAGAGCGACTTTGGCCATTTTAGTGTAGCAACTTTGTGTGTGTAGGGTTGTTTGAACGGCTTTAGCATGTGAGCCACGGTAGAGTAGACTCGCGGCAGGGGCACGGTGGGACTGCCGTGGTAGTGGTGTGAGTTAGTTCCCTCCGCTTAGCCGACTTTGTTGTCGCGCGAGGCGACTGTGTGTAGGGGCTTTGGCTGCCTTTTTTGTTGATTGAGGCTTTGGGCGACTTAGTGTATTGAGATGCTCTCGGATTCATCATTTGGTGCGGTGACTATACGTGGGTTGGTAGGCGACTCAGTGCCTACAAACAAAAATGTCTGAAATTCTAGAGCTGAAAAGATGCCTGCATATCCAAAAGATGCCTACAATAATGTCTGAAACTACAATTAAGATGCCTACGTATCACCCAGAACTGCCTACAAACAAAATATCTGAAAACTTACAGTTGAAAAGATGCCTACAATAATGTCTGGAACTACAATAATTTCTTGAAGATAAACTGAGGCTGCTCCCTATGAAAAGGCCAGCTCTACACTTACACATGCTCATTATTCTCTCAGAGAGAAGCGGCTATGCTCAAGTACTGCACTTTGCTAAATCTGCACATCTACTGAATTCAAAAATAGATAGAAAATACAGAGCAGCCATACTATTGCATGATTTCATCTAAGAAACCTTCGCTAGATCTCTACGACAACATATATCTCAAGCAAAAAGGTAGGAACAGATCCCAGCAGAGATAATACAGCAAACTTTTGACTGAACTTAACTTTTTAACAGCACTAAGAATATCAGGAGGGAATTTGCAGAATAATACAGACTTGTGCTACCACATATTCTAGAGAGATCAATTTGTAACTCCTGCTTACAGTAACAAATCAAAAAGCTAGAAAAACACATTGTATTGCCTGAAAAAACACACACCATATTGCCTGGAAAAACATATTCTAATGCCTAGAAGATGGCAGGTGCTCTGTGTGTTTCTCTTCGGTTGGTATAAAATGTACGCAAGTACGGAGAACATAATTAGGCAAAAATCAAAGTAGAAAACTGGGCCGTGCAGCAGTAGAGATATGCACATAGTTATATATGATGGAAAAAAGGGAGAAAAAAGGTAAAAAGAAAAATCGGAGCTTCAATTGATAGATCTTTGTTTTGTGTATTTTTACTTACTTTATTCACATCGGCTGAGCTTCTTTGTCGCCCAGTTGAAGTTTGTCTACATCACTTCCGACAAAGTTGCCATTCTGAAAGTATGCCTATTCACACATAAGAGAAAAAAGAAGTGGCATAGCTTATATGTTAGTGGGACAAAACATGATGTTGATGTAGGCAACATATCTTATCACAGGTAGTGTGTGGTGGCTTTATGTTGCAAATCAACTTCACATCCAAAAACTGCTAGGAAGGAAAAACCCAAGCAATGCAGTACACTAAGTAATTTTTGCCTACTGTTCCTCTACAAGTGAAGTGTTTTTCCCTACTTTATGTCATGCAGTATACTAAGTAATTTTTGCCTACTGTTCCTCTACCATCTGTAGCTTGTATTGCCACAAAAAACACATTGTATTGCCTAGAAAGAAACATATTACTATTTGCCTAGCAAACAACGCATATTATTTCCTATTGTATTGCCTAAAAGCATATCCTAGTTGCCTGGGGAGTGGGAAACATGACCTTATTTTTCTAGGAGATGGGTGCTCTTTGTGTTTTTCTCCCAGGGATATAGGCAAGCATGGAGGGCGTAATTCATGCCCCTACTTACACAGTCTGATTTCATATATACTATTTTGCCTAAATATGCACTATTGCTGGGACGTGGATTTTTGGGACATGCAGCCACGCGCTGCCGTAATCCAGTCCATCCACCCGCGCGTCGCGATGCCTACTTATTATAGGCCATTCACAAATACTTCACAGGTTAATTACCAGCTTCACGAATACATCACGTTATACGCATGCCGTGTGGCCCAGGGCGTCATTTACATTCGTATGAATACACGAGCCACGTGCGCGTCCCCGGTGATGGAAAAGGCCGTTGCGTTGATGACACATTAACGGCGTGCTGGGTGCTTTGATGTTTTGCATGGCAGCTAGGTGTATTGATTCACATCGCATGTCAGCTGGCCGAGCATTATTGCAGGTGGGATCAATGCCCTCCCTGCCTCTGCCTCTGGTCGTTACGTAGTTTAGTAATTAATTTTGCATTGTCTCACACGATTAGCTGGACTTAATGCTTCATGCTCACAAACGATGGATGTATTATTGATAGGGCAGCCTGCCGCGTATGTATGACGCAGCTGGGACTGGCAGATACATGCAGTACATGGAGAAGAAGGGAAGAAAAATACATAAGGGGATTAGAGCGAATCCATCGCCCGTTGGGTACATAGAGGAACTACAACAAATCCATCTCGCGGGGTACATATGGGAACAAGATCAAATCCATCGCACGAGGGGCCGCTTCAGAATTTGTGCACGCAGATCATGGCCATTAGCAGCATGTTTGCAACGCCCAAGATGAAAAGGTTCTTCAGGAGGTGTGGAGATAAGCTGGGACTTGGATGAATACATTGTGGTGGCCTGCGGCACGCTGTGAGAAATGAACAAGGAGAACTGATGAAGAAGGGTTGGGCAGCATCAGCATTTCCAAGCAAGCCGGATGTTTGCTATGTTAGGCGACTCCATCTAGCACTCAAGTATTGTATATACTTGTTCTTCCGCTTCCAAAGTCTGCATCCTCATTTGCGTTAGTCGGACGGAGTGCAAACGATGTATGAAACAGTAGATGATGAACTTACTACACCATGGCAATCACAGCTGTAGAAATGCCTCCCCGGGTTTACTACTGCGCCTGAAATGAACCAGACCACATGCCCGGCTTTGCACTAAGGGCAATGGATGAGAGAGAGCGAGGCGACCTGGTTGGAGATGACATGAGATGAATGTGGTGGAGAGCTTCCCCGGGACATGGATGAACACATGGTTCTGACCTGCAACGGGAGGATGGTTGCAAGAGAGAGCGAGAACGAGCGCCGAGCAGAATGGTTGGACAGCCGAAGCAACAAGGCCGAATGGATTAAAGAGACGGAGGGGAGCGTGGTGCAGGTAGCTGTTGCAACAAATGAGTGATTCAATGCGTCTGTTTTCTTTGCATGCAGCAGACCTGACCTGTCAGACAAAATACAAAAGCTATACAGGTTGGATATGGTGCACAGAAATGAATATACATGCTCACCGTATAATATATGCACGAATCACATGGGAATGGGCGGGCGGGATACCGACCTCGCTTGGCACCATGTCCACTCGTGATTTATCGCTATTGCTGCTTGTAAACTCATCTGTTTTGCCTGCATAAAAACCCTCCCTTAAAAGCCTTAAAATTCACCCTGAAAATGGACCTTATATCTGCTATCCACTGTTGTTTTGCCTAAAAACGGTATTATTGCCTACATCCCTGAGATATGGGAATTATTGCCCACCACGGATATGCACTTCCTCCCTCCTAGCCATGACTATGGGCTGATGAACCTCTAATCCAAGGATTAGGACAGCAAAAATGCTACACCTACGTAATTTGTTACTTAAGCTTACGTTTCTTTCCTTCCCAACTACTTCTTTTGTTCCTAAATATTTGTCTTTTTGGTAGTTTCAAATGGACTACCACATACGAATGTACATAGACATATTTTAGAGTGTAGATTCACTTATTTTACTCCGTATGTAGTCATTTGTTGAAATCCCTAGAAAGACAAATATTTAGGAACGGAGGAAGTAATCATCTCCTCCCTGATTTTCACGGGGTGGGGCTTGACCTTATCTCTCTTCCAACCAAATTAGGCCAAATCAGCTCTTACATAATTTTCTTAAGTAGTTTTACGTAGGTGTAGCAAAGCCCTTAGGACAGAGGCAAAAACGCCCCCCACACTGAGCAGCCCATTATCGCGGTGGAAATGCACGCTGGATGTGGATTTTTGTTCGTTCATACAATTGGGCATCAATTTCTCTCTCGATTGGCCCTCTATCTATCGATTGGCTGCCGGAATTTGAATTTGGCTGACAAATTCCATTCGATTCCGGCAACCCCCAGCCCCTCTACCTCCATCCTTACCCCTATCACCGCCGTGGGTGCCGACGACACGTCGGCGACCAAATCTACGCACGTTTCGCTGTGGAGGAGAAAATAGGAGGGATGGCTGCATCAGAGACTCACCTCCTTCCCCCCGGAGACGTAGCAGTCCGCCTCGCTGACGTTCGCCATCCTCAGGCCGCTGACCAGCTTCTCCTGTCCCCATCTGTCCTCACGTGCGCGCGCCCTTTGCCTGTCGATGTGGTGCCCGTCTACCGCTGGCTCGCACCCCGTCCCCTTGGCCCGTCGTCGCCGGACTACGCCGGCCACGCTCGCGGAAGAAAGGATTTCATCTCCCCTAGTCGCTGCACGGACGGCTCGGATGCGGCCGCTCGCGAGCGCTGGATCGCGCGCGCGCGCGCGTCGCCTAGCGTTTAGATTCCGACATAGTATCTCGTTCGGTCACGAGTCCGGGTCCGGCTCTCGCTCGAAGGGGGCAAAGCTCAACCTATATAACTGCGTCGACGGCAGTAGCGTGGCTTTCCCCGTGCACCATACTACGCCCCGTCCAGTCTACCTCCACCCACCAGATCATCGGAATCCCGTTCGCGAGAAGATCGGCGACACCGCGCACCGAGCATGGCAGCTGACCAGCACTGCCGCGCACCGAGCATGGCAGCCGACCAGCAGCGCCGCGTGAAGCTGATAGTTAGCTACGGCGGGAGGATCTAGTGCGCCGAGGGTCGGCCGCCGAGGTACGTCGGCGGCGAGCACCTGCTCCTCAACGTCCTTTCGTCCGTCTCGACGAGGGGCTTCCGCGACCTGCTGGCGGCGCGCGCGGGCTTCTCAAACTTCTCCGTCAAGTACTGCTACTCCGGGGAGGGGCTGGACTCGCTCTGCGACGTGGACACGGACGAGGACCTGCGGGACATGCTGGACATCTTGCTCTACCGGGACCTGCAGGCCCGGCTGTTCAACGACCAGAAGACGCGCCGGTTCCGGGTCTACCTGTTCCGCGATGCCGCCGCCGCCCCGTCGCCGACCTCCCAGGCCCTGGGAAAACCAGCTCCCATACGGCGTAGCGCGACGTCGCCAGCTCTGTTGCCGGCGAAGCCGGCCGACGTCGACGTGCGGCCCTCCCAGGGCTTGGCCGCTCCCGCTCCCTCTCTCGTGCCGCGGATCACGACGTCGCCGAAACCGTTGTGCGAGGCATCGACGGCTGGCACGGTGCCCTCCAAGCCGCCGCTCGCCCCCGCTCTCGCACGGCGGATAGCGTCGTTGCCTTTGTTGACGGCAGACTCGACAGATGACACGGCTTCTTTGATCACCACCACGTCGACATCAGCAGCCAGAGCTACCCAACATACATCACCCCACGCGGCGGCGTTCCGGCCGGCAGAGCAGCGTAATCCGGTGTACCAAGCGGCTCCAGTATTCTTGGTGCCAGTAATGCCGCAGGTCATAATCCATCAGCCGATGATCATCCTCGTACCCGTCTACAATTCAAAGGTGGCCATGGGCTGAGAATTTTTGGAGTCACAATCGAATGTGAAAATAATCAGTCAAGTGAGAATTAGCAATCCATAGTTTGTGTAGATTAGATGTCTCACTGGTTGTAGATATGAGGTGACAAATCAAAATTCTAGATTGATCAGTTATGCACTATGGGATGTAACTTATAGGCGTGACTTCAATTTTTCTTATAGTTTACTCTAAATTGTTTAAATATTTTATTATTAATGATGTCAATTCCTCTATATTCAGTGTTAGTATCACCATGCGTGTATATCCTAACTTTAGTGTGCCTTTTTTGAACTACACGCTGATCTTTGTAGTGCAATCTCTTTAGACGAGCTTTGCTTCCAATATTTTGTGTTTTAAGATGTGGATATTTGTTTTGGCTCCAGGCCTATATGCTACTGAAATATGTGCAGTCCATCTTCCTATAGGTCAGCTTGTATTCTCCTTTGTATTACACAATGTGCTCTCCGTTTTGGAACAATAACGTGGCCCACGTCTGGTCCTTATTAGACGAGCGCAGTCCGTTTGTTAGTCGTTGGTCTAGAAGGGGACAACACACTCATATCCCACATCTTAATGTTTTGCATCGTTAAGTGAAATGAAAAATACCAAAGAGAACAACTCGTTGATGGAGGTGTCGGTATTGGAGGAATCTATAGAGGTAAGTTCTGTACTCCTATGGTACCGTGGTGTCCCTAGATGGAAAAGAGAAGAATCTAAAGGAGGAAGAGAGGAACAAGCCCGCCGTGATCCAGGTTTACGTGCATAATTTGTGCTTGGTCTACCATATATGCCATACCGACGTTGAGTGCGAGGATTTTAAGAACTTCCTCGCGAGCGGCAAAGTCAAATTTGTTACTGTAGACTTTACAAATGACAGAAGAGTCCTGGATCGGATAGGCCTCGTTGTAGGCTAGCACTTTGACCTCCAGAGGAATGGGCTGGTGTCCTCCCGCCAGCCTTCAATGCCGACCCTAGCAGCAGCCATATGGTTGATCCTTCATACGGTAAACTGACGAAACCTCCGCCAAGTTTCATCTTGCATGGCAGTGAAATGTACTAGATAGAGACCACATCCAGTACGCTGCAATGTATGCCTACCTTTGTTTCAATATCTACAAGGGTTGGATGAAGAGCGAGAGTCAAGTGTGCGGTTCAAGCAAAGAAGTATCAGCCAAGAGGAATAGGGACAAGGACGAAGTCGAGCACGTGGACGAGGAGTCCGAGTAAGGTGGCAGTGTCGTTGCTCATGGTGGTTCTAAGGCAGTGTTTATCGGATTAGTTGCTTAGTTTAATTTCAGGGTGCTTAGTTTTATTTGAGGGGTGTGCTGTGCTGAGCCTCCAACAGAACTATGTTATGCTCCGTCTCGTTACTTTAACTCTTCAATACGTACATACTAGTATTTCTTACAGTTCATCTTTCAGTTGGTAGTACTACCACTCGTTTCTTCACATTATATACGTACTATATATGATATGGCCAACATCATATTGGCTATACTATAACCACGCTCTAAGCATGGCACATAGACAAAACAATTAAAATGAGATAATTAATTAAAAAACTTAAATGAGAGAAGTTTACCCAAAGCATGAAGGAGTTTAGTTGTTAAAGAATTAAATACGTATGCTGATTTCTTTAATAGACTTTAACACCCTATCTAAGCACGTATTAGCTTTTTTAATAGTACTATATGCATAATTTGGTGACGAGCACTCTCTATATGTACCATCTTTTTTCTTTAATTTCATCTTGTTAGTTCTGCTCCATGGCACAATCCATTGATACTAGTACTACTCCCTCCGTCTCGGTTTATAGGGTGTGCACGTAGTTCTAGGTCATCCATTTGACTAACTAAATATGAGTTATATGTCACAAAAAGTATATCATTGGATTCTTAAGCGGATGTAGTTTCTAAACATATATTTTTCATCACATATAATACATATATAGCTAGTTAAATTCTCAACCTAGAACGACGTGCATGCCCTGTAAACCGAGATGGAGGAAGTACTGTACAAAAGTACATTTAAAAGGCTAGAGGGCGGGGCAATCTCGCTTGGTCGGTTTCACGAGAGGCGAGGGCCTTTGTGATTTGACGGCTCATTACTGCTGGAAGGTGGGGCCTTGTGATTTGACTGCTCGTATAAATGTTGTCGACGGCCTGAGGAGGAGCAACGAACCGTGCGGTATACTCAAGTTTTCCACTGGAGTAGGACTAGTATGATGATGGAGCGCGAAACACGGCAGCCCGGTGCGATATGGCGATCCCACAACGCCGCTCATCATTAGCATTGTTCTATTCGCGCCTCGCAGAGAACGTGACACATGCGGCGAAACACTCGAAGCAAAAGAAGCAACACAGGAGCAAAATAAGAAGGAAGATTGCCCCCCCCCCACACCTAAAATAGAAGGAAGACGCAGACACAAGTCCGGGGCGCTGCTCTCTACTTCATGAAGAGTTGACCGCAGAGTCCTAACTGCTTCTTCATCGCCTCCACGACCTTCATCTCCCTACTCGTCTCCTCCGCCATCTTCTTCATTCTGTCCATGACGCAGGATTTCTCGACGCGAGCCTTCATCATCTTTTCCACGGCCGCATTACATACCTTGACAGCAGCCGGGTGCTCGATGCGGAGCTTCGCCAACTCCTCCTTCTGTTCCATGATGATGGTGTGCAACATCTTCGCCGAGGAACTACTCTTCTCATGCAGCTTCTTCCAGCCATCTTTCTCCTCCTTCAGTAGGTCGAGCTCGTGGAGGAGCTTTGCCTTGTCCTCCTGAAGTTGCAGGATTTCGCCGGTCACCTTCTTACCCGAGGCAATGCTCTCCTTCAGCTGCATCACTAAGCTGGCGGTCAACTCCTCCCACTTATTGAGCTCAGCGGGCATGTCGTCGAGGCTCTTCTTTAGCAACTCCACCAAGCCGTCGATGAACTCCTTCTGCTTATTGAGCTGATCGGGCATGTCGTCGAGGGATAATGACTCCAGCATCGCCAGCTCGGCATGTTCGCCTCCACGGCTAGGGCGCTCCTGGGAGCCCTCACCTGCCCGTGAGTGATCTTTCGAGGTCTCTGTGAGGCGGCGAGCCCTCTCTTTTTTTCGCGGCCTTGGTCGCCGCTCCCTTGCTACGAGTAGTTCTCGACCTAAAGCTCTGCACACCGGCCATGGCAAGGACGGACGAACAAGAAACACTTATGAGGAGGAAGGTAAAGTGATTTTCGGCTAGGTAGTTCCCCTTTTTATAACCTAGTACTAGTACTAGCACTAGTACTACTAAAACCTGCATAGTGGGAACACGTTCAGGTTTGATACGTACTAGGTGTGAGCAGGTTTGCACTTAATTATAGCATGGTAGTACTACTTTGGAATGTGATGGGAACAAGCTAAAGATTATTTGATGGTTTTGGTTTCGAGGCCCGAAACGGCTCCCGGTGAGTTTCCTGGAACACAAATTTGAAGTACTACTGCTCAAATGCGGTCGCAGAAGTCAGTGATGTAACTGGCCGTACATGTCAGACCAAGCCAATGCGTGCCGAGGGTCCGACCGACCGTCTGTTGCTGTGACCGACCGTAAGTATTATGCGATGGAGACTTCTGGTTGTGGCTTCGGGTGATTGTCACGACCAAGCATTCAAAAACTAGTGATAAATCAATTATCATCTTTTTCCAAACGACCAAGTATTTTCACAAGAATACAATACATATAGATGGAGTGATTGTCACGGTTGCAAACCGCCATGGCACCGCAAGTTCACTGCAGCAGCAACCGAGTAGGTCACTGCATCGCTGGCGGGTAAGGAGGGCAGCTCACCTCGCCTATGATGCATGCCCAGTGGCGCCGCCGCAGCTGGTCCCGCGATTTGGCTTGTCCTACCGCTCATTTGAACAGTTGCACCGGCTGCTCATGACATTCCGCAGGCATGCGCGTTCTTTCCTCCGTAGTCGACTCCGTGAATATGATCTCTGCCATTAGCCCCAGCTCGAAATCAATGTGGCGCTACCAGATGCTGACATCCCTCAGCATCTCTCCCCTGAGATCGACTTGCGCCTCCGCCTTGTGCTTCTCCAGGCGCGGCTCCTTCGAACTTGTCTCCAATCGATGCGACGCTTCCTCGATCCGATTTTCCCTTACTGCCCACCACCTGAAATGCAGCCCTGGCATGTCCTCCGGCGCCACCGGTCTGTGATTCCAGAACAATGGATCCCCTCTGAAACACATGCGGGTTTCGCTCAAAGGCGGCAGTGCTGCAGGCCGCAGTGAGAGGGAAGCCCGCGGGATCCTGGGATCTAATGGATTATCCATGGCGGCATCCTCCATGGTGGGATCCGGTGGGCGAGGCAGGGAGGCGAGCGTAGGCGCTGGGAGAGCCCTACGAGGCTAAGATAAAGATAGTACTACTCCACTCCATCCATATTTAAATACAAAGGCCACCAACAGTTACCCAAGCAAAAATTGATCATGTTGCCCGCGTCCTGGTTTATTGGCCCCCTTTTTATTTTGTGCCAATTGTTGACCAAAAATTTAAGTAAGAAAATGTTAATGCATGTCACCAAAATTATATCATTGGAATCACATTTGAACTTAGTTTTCGATTACATTACTTTTTATGACATGCATAAATATTGTGTTACTTCAATTTATGGTCAAAAATAGGCACAAAATATGAAGGAGACCAATGGAAGTAGCAACCCATGATTTAACTACTCGCATGCACGCAGTGGAGTAGTAATGTCATTCTCAACTACTTCCTCCCTCACGTCCACTCAATTTGCATGCATTGTATTAATTGACCATCAATGAAGTGAACGACTTTACACGCGTCAAATTATTGCATGGGGTGGATCTACATACAAAAATGTGTCCCACCATGTACCCGCGTGTGCGTGCGAGGGAATGAGTGCATGCGTGCACATCTTCGCTTCGTGCACGTACGTCCAGTGTGCGTGAGAGAGGACGAGTACATTCTTCTAGAACCAGCAGCACGTCACTGTGATCAATCCACACAAGGAAGTTGCGATAATGCCTCCACATGTGCCACGTGGATTCATGGATGCTCCCACATCATTTTAATCATAATATATTAACTGAAAAAGGGAGTTGCACTATGTAGCATGCCATTGCAATTCTAATTTACGTGTTTTGCACATACTGGAAGTACTAGTAAGGCACACGTGCATTGCACGCATGAGATTTGACAACGAAATTATGAATAAATATCACACTATACCATGTAAGCTTTGAGTCATATATGCATGATGTAGACGTTCGTTTAATTCTTATAGTTCATTTCATTCAAAATCAATTAGGTTTTATAAAAAAGTTAATCTATTTTTTGATTCATGGAATTATGCGTTGTAAAGTATAAAGTAAAAACAAATAATGGCAATTCAACTAGAAAAAAAGTTTGGGCAATTGTGATACGGAAGATTCTAGAACAAAGGAGAAGTACTTGTGTTTGAAGTTTGTGCATTATGCTTAAGTTCAACCATGGAGTCTTCTAGATTGTACATGTGGCAGAATCTGGTGGAATGTAGATGATATCCAACGGCCAGTAGTGCTCGGATTTGCCATATCTGCACCGTCGGATTGGCTTCATTCAACGGCCATCTTTCAAATTTATTCGCACATTATATAGGGATGTAGATATAGATATAGATATAGACTAGTGGCACGTCATCTAAAGCCTTTCTACACGCTCATTTTTGTACAAATGTGCTCCACCGTGCACCCGCACGTTTGTATGTGGGAACGAGTGCATGTGTGCACCTCTTCTCTTTCGCACACATAGTCCGTGTGTGTGAGAGATACTAAGATATGGTGAGCGAATACATGTCAATGCAATTTGTGTGTAGGAGAGGCCTATATACATACATGTATGTGCATGGGGTCGGGGTGATATACGAGAAGGGAGGGGACAGGTCGACCACACGAGATATTGATAGAGACATATAGAGGGAAGAGCTCTACGAGCGTACAAGCACTGGGATATGGGGGGCTGGAAGATGGTGCGAGGGGCGAATTGGAGGGAGACTATGAAGGAGTGCACAAGTACAAGATCAATATTTAAAGAGAGGGGCGAGAACGTGCGCGGTTGCGCGCAGTGGCGGAGCCATGAAAAATAAATGAGCTAGGGGGCCAAGCATTGCTAATCTTTTACGGGGAGGGCCAGTTCATCAACTTAAACCATTTTACCAGCAATTGGTCTACCAATCACATTCATATTAGCCTTAATATATAGTGATGTTAGGGGGGGCAGGGCCCATGCTGCCCCAGTCTTTGCCACTGTGCGCGCGTCTGAGAGATGAAGCGGAAGGCATGGATGATGAGAGGAAGACGATGGATAGATAATGTGGGTGTATTAGCTATGTAGTCCTATATAGAGAGGTATAGATTGATCGATGTGTACGTGGGAAAGAGGATGAGACCTAACTAGATATAAAGATCGATCTGTTTGTGTGGAAAACTGGAAAAGACCTAGCTATATACACACACATAGAGGTACATCGATTGTTGCACATGCATGTGAGAGATAAAGAATGGCCGAAGTGATGAAGAGGGGGAGGGGGTGTGTGTGTGTGTGTGCATGCATGGGAGACCGACCTGAAGAAAAAGATTGCATGTGTGCGATGGATAATGCCGAGTGGTAGTGTGTGTGCATGCATGCATGCACGAGAGAAAGTTAGTGGTACAATTATAAAGAGAAGACGACTGTGTGGGTGTAAAAGACTAGGTGAGGTCATAATCAATGTAAAGTTGAATTCAAATATTTGAATAAGAGATCATGATGTTTGAAACCCATGCATGCATGAATATAACTCACATATGTGTGGTGTGGTTTGGAAACGAGCATGCTATACTGTATACACATTGAACAAGGTCCGACTGATTTGAATTTGAGATACCGATGGCAGGCATCGTTTGGCCACATTGCATCCATGCATGGACACACTATTCAAATTGGAGACGATGGGTGGCCTTCGCATCACATATTGATACGTCTCCAACGTATCTATAATTTACGAAGTATTCATGCTGTTATATTATCATTCTTGGATGTTTTACAATCATTTTATAGCAACTTTATATCATTTTTTGGGACTAACCTATTGACCCAGTGCCCAGTGCCAGTTGCTATTTTTTGCTTGTTTTTTACATTGCAGGAAATCAATATAAAACGAAGTCCAAACACTGTGAAACTTCTTGGAGAGTTTTTATGGACCAGAACACCCAAGATGGGCCAGAGCAGCACCTGGGGGTGCCCCAAGGGGAGCACAACCCACCAGGGCGCGCCTGGGGGCCCAGGCGCGCATGCGCCCAGGTGGGTTGTACCCACCCCGCTGGCCTCCCGCACCCCCTCTTTACCCTATAAATTCACAAATATTCCAAAGGGACAATTCCATTTATCCCCCTAACTTGAGTCACCACCTGGCATTTGCCCCTAATTTTCAGGTATGCTCAAAAATACCCCTCTTCCGTCAAGTCACCTTACATAAATGCCCTTGCCGTCCGGTCAAAGGGGTTTGATCGTCTGATGAATAGTAACATGGGGAACAGTAAATTCGAAAAAATAGCAAAAAAAATCAAAAAAATCTGAAATTTTGTGGGATCGAAGATACTTAAGGGCGCAAGGTGTGTGCAAATTTTCGCGTTGTTTGGACATTCCAGGAACTCGTGGGAAAGGAAAAAATTTAAATCTATATGCTGTGAATAGTAAATTCAAAAAAATAGCAAGAAAATTTAAAAAAATATGATTTTTTGGCATCAAAGAGGCTTGGGTGCGCAAGGCGCTTGCAAATTTTTGTGATCAAATGACATGCGAGGTGCTCTAGCAAAAAAACAAAATAGTGCATTTTTCAAAGTTTTTTTCTGCGCCAAATTTTGTTTTTTTCTCCACGAGCTCCTATAGTGTCGAAACGCAAAAAAAATTGCACGCACCTTGAGCACCCTTGCCTCTTTGATGCCAAAAAATTTCATATTTTTTTGAATTTTCTTGCTATTTTTTTTAATTCACTGCTCACAGCGTACATTTTAAAGTTTTTCGTTTGACACGGGCTGCTGGAATGTCCAAACTGTGCCAAAATTTGCACGCGCCTTGCTCCCTTGAGTATCTTCGATCCCACAAAATTTCAGATTCTTTTGAATTTTTTGCTTTTTTTTCGAATTTACTGTTCACCATTTACTATTCACCAGACGGTCAAACCCCTTTGACCGGATGGTAATGGCACAGAAGGGCATTTCTGTAAGGTGACTTGACGGAAGAGGGGTATTTTTGAGCATACCTGAAAATTAGGGGCAAATGCCAGGTGGTGGCTCAAGTTAGGGGGATAAATGGAATTGTCCCTATTCCAAAAGCCTTCGGGGTTAACCTAGATCAGAAGTTCCGCCGCCGCAAGGCTCTGTAGCCACCGAAAACAAATCTAGACCCATTCCGGCACCCTGCCAGAGGGGGGAATCATCACCGGTGGCCATCGTCATCATCCCGGTGGCCACCATGATGAGGAGGGAGTAGTCCACCCTCGGGGCTGAGGGTTTGTACCAGTAGCTATGTGTTTAATCTCTCTCTCTCTCTCTCTCTCTCGTGATCTATATCATGGCCTTTGTTAATATAGATGGATCATATGATGTTTCTCCCCTCTATACTCTTGTTGTGATGAATTGAATCTTTACCCTTTGAAGTTTTGTCTTGTCGGATTGAATATTTAGATATGAGAACACATGATGTATGTCTTGCGGTATGAATACTTGAGGCGACAATGGGGTATCATATTTATTCACTTGATGTATGTTATGGCACTCAACTTGCGGATTCCTGAGGTGACATTGGGGTAATCTACGCATAGGGGTTGATGCATGTTTTTATTATCTTTTCTTCGATAGAAACTTTGGGGTCTCTTTGTAGTTCTTTGTGTGGTTTGAATATTATGATCATGAAGTTGTTTGATGCATATCGTAGAATTAACTCACGGATACTCGTGGTGACATTGGAGTATCTATGTGACATTAGAGTTGGTTGATGTGTGTCATATGGTGTTATTTTAGTACGAACTCTTGATTAGATCGATCAGAAAGAATAGCTTGCGTTATTTTAGTACGAACTCTAGGATAGATTGATTGGAAAGAATAGCTTTGAGGTGGTTTCATACCCTACAAAAAATTTCTATCTTTTGTTCTCCGCTAATAGGAACTCGGGAGTGATTCTTTATTGCACTTTGAGGGATAATCATATGATCCAACTATGTTAGCATTGTTGAGAGGTTGTACTAGTGAAAGTACGGACCCTAGGCCTCATTTTCAAGCATTGCAATACCGTTTTTGTGCCCATTTACTATTTAGTACCTGGCTGTTTTTATTTATTCAGATTATAAAAATATATTTCTACCATCCATATTACACTTTTATCACCATCTCTTCGCCGAACTAGTGCACCTATACAATTTGCCATTGTATTGGGTGTGTTGGGGACACAAGAGCTTTCTTGTATTTGGTTGCAGGGTCTTTTGAGAGAGACCATCTTCATCCTACACCTCTCACGGATCGATAAACCTTAGGTCATCCACTTGAGGGAAAATTGCTATTGTCCTACAAAACACTGCGCTTGGAGGCCCAACACGTGTCTACAAGAATAAAGTTGCGTAGTAGACATCACATATCTATATCCCTATATAGTGTATGAATAACTTTCAAAGATGGTCGTTGGATGAAGCCAATCCGATAGTGTGGAGATGGAAAATCCGAGCACTACTGCCTGTTGGATATCATCTACATTCCACCAGATTTTGCCACATGTACAATGAAGACTCCATGGTTGAACTTAAGCACAATACACAAACCTAAAAAACACAAGCACTTCTCCTTTGTTTTAGAATCTTCCGTATCATAATTGCCCAGTTTTTTTAGTTGAATTCCCATTATTTGTTTTTACTTTATGCTTTACAACGCACAATTCCATGAATCTTAAAATAGATTAGCTTTTTTATAAAAACTAATTGATTTTGAATGAGATGACACTGGTACAGTGATGTGCTATACAAACGGTTTTTAACCCCTTTCCGCGACGGCGTTTGGAACCATCGCCAAGTGAGTGTGGACGATAGGGGGGTCCTTCCCACATGACCCAGAAACCGTCGGGGATAGGCCCTCCTGGCACACATGCTGGGGCAAAATGAGCTCGTGTGCGATCTGGCGGGGCATCGAAACCCAATTGTTTCCGTTCATATGTACATCCCACACGGTGAATCCCAGAAAATCATTTCCGTTCGTATGCATATCACACACAACTTTTTGTGTGGAAAAGTTTGTGCAAGGTGGCCTAACGCAAACAGTTCTCTGCCAGAAGTCGTGTGTGATTGTTAGTTGATCGAACACGCCTACTTTCTAGAAACCGTGCGGGTTGTTTGAGTTCATCGCCCACGGTGCTGTCTGAGTAACCGTCTGCAAAAGAAAACCCTAGTAAGCATGGTAATTAGCCTATTATTGATAATCCATGTACTAATCAAATTGATATTTCTTATAAAACACACCAGATATTTCATATTCGTATAACAGCAACCAGGATTTCATAATCGAATTACATCAGATAGCTTCGGCACTCAGTTACGCCATTACACAACAGCACCAAGTTTCACATGCAACATCAAAAACCTTTGGAAAGTAGCATCATACACGGTAAATAGACAGATGAATCTCATCTGGGAAACTGCAGAGCGGAAGGCAAATATTGAGCCTTCAGTGATGTTGAATGCCATTGCAACTTTAGGCCAGTGGCTATGGATAATTGCCCGCCCAACCTTCGTCCTCCTCAGCAAGACTTCAATATTGTACCATGGGTGTTGAATGAATACCTTCCTCGCCTCTTGACCATGCAGGTGGTTTGAGAGGTAATCATCGGTGAACTGCTTTGAAAAGTACTGAAAACAAAGATATGCATAAATCACTTTTATAAATTTTGAAATGGTGCAAGGGGTAAAAACAAGGTAAAAGAGTTAGTACCATCCTATAGTTGGCTGATGTCTTCTTCATTGTGCAAACAAAGATCTTGCTGTTATTCGTCGCAAGTTTCTTCATCCACTGGTGCGCGTCGGTCCTAAACAAACGGTTTTTAACCCCTTTCCACGAGGCATTTGGAACCGTCGCCAAGTGTGTGTGGGCGATAGGGGGGTCCTTCCCACACGACCCAGAAACCGTCGGGGATAGGGCCCCTATAGTACTCCTACTCATTTCTGCTCGCATTGCCATCACAGTCGGTATTCTGTGGTGCTATGTTTACGATGCGCGGCCCATCACAAACGGTTCACTATTATAGAATGTGTATGATGCGCGGCCCATCACAAACGGTTCACCGTTAAGAAGATTAGCTAATCGCCGTACGAGTGTCGGACAGGATTACGAAACATCGGACCGTCGTAATATCGTCGTACATGACAACTATCGCACACGCTATTATGTGATGCAACGTTTACGATGCATACTTCATCAGAAACAGTTCATGGTTGTGAATCGTGTATGAGAAGGCAACTAACACAAACGTTTAGTTTGCCCGCACCGTTTGTGATATTGTCTGACATCGCACACGCTTTGCAAACGGCAACTGTGTGCATTCTTGCACATGTTTCCTCTGTGTGAACCATCTCGGATTATGGTGCATATTGCAAATGTTTGTGTTTTACCAACTGTGTGTGCCGTAACAACCTAGAGAGCATAATTTCACCCTAATTTAATTGCTACTTTTCCAAATTGTACCGGATTTGAATTTGAATTTGAATGTATGCTACAGCTTTATTCATATCCATCAGGTTCAAGCAACCAATGCATTATTCGATTCATAGGTACATATGTTCAAGAATTACATAAGAACCAAATAAAGAATGATGAACCGCAGTTGTATACTTGTACTATTAAAGACGGTAAAAAAGAGGCGAAATATATTCTGGTTGCTGAACAAGGTGAAGCAGAATGCCCATATTGTGCCCTCCTCCATGCAGAAGACACACACGACTCTAGTCCAACCCTTGTGATGGCCGACCGCCCATCCTTCACGGTCTTCACAAAAACATCTAGCTAATCATCGTGTTCTGGTAGAAATACTTTAACCTTTGCATGCCCACCAGTCATGTAGTTTGAGAGGTAATCTTGAGTAAACTGCTTTGGCAACCACTACAAAGGAAAAAGATTCAGACATTGTCATCTAACACGACTCATTATGGGCGGTAAAAAGAAGGTTGCAGAGTTCTTACTTACCATCCCGCAGTTCGCTGTTGTCTTGGATAAAGTGTAAACAAATAGTTTAATTGCCATCTTTGGACCCATTTTACTAACAATCTTTATCGGCTTCCTCACTTGATGCTGGTTCATTGATATCTCATTGCCCCATACGCAGAAAGGGTCGAAGTGCGGATCTTTACCAATGACATATGTACCTAAAAGCACCAAGTTATATTAGAAGCTAAACAACAATTGCACAATGATGTGGTACAACAGTCTTTTATAATATGTCTATATACATCCGTATGTGGTAGTCCATTTGAAATCTCTAAAAAGACAAATATTTAGGAACGGAGGGAGTATCTTATAACATCCAATATACTCACATATTAGATGAATTAACATCTTATATTATGGGCCGGAAGGAGTTTAGTGCATTCTTACAAATTATTGGCTGATTAACTGCTGCTGTATCCATGGGTTACAGTTAGTTTGAGCTAGTTCGGGCTCAAATAGCCCTAAAGTATATCTAAACATGAGGGCTAGTTTGAGATAGATGCATCTATAACCCACCCAACAAAACTATCCAACCCAAGAGGTGCTAATTGGAGCTAGTTCTCCTAGTGCATTTATTGTCAATCTAACCCTGCCATCCAAACAACTCTTTGGATGGAGTTAGTTCAGGGTTAGTAATGAGCTAGAAACTAACTCTAACCTCTAGCTAAGTTGAGTATCCAAACAGGGTTGTGTTGTTCTTGTTGTTGTTGTTGTTGTTGTTGTTGTTGTTGTTGTTGTTGTTGTTGTTGTTGTTGTTGCTAGCTGTTGCTCTTCTACGTATATCTAGACATCATTAGAACATTAATGTAACACTCTTCCTTGTTGCTATGTAGCCTAGGATTGCATATTTAGACATTAAGTACAGTGCATGTTGCTATGTAGCCTCAGATATATTACATATGGCCCTAGTTAACCTAACGAAAAATGGGTTGTAGATATATTCAGTTAAAAGTCTGATTCACCGATTAGTCCCTTATCAGCCGCCGGCCTATATGGTACCAGCTACCGATATCCTGAACAGTGAGTAGATATAAGCCATGGGTGAAACTAACCTCGATGGAAAACAACAGTCATTCCCAAAATTGTCCTGTGTAGGTACATCGAGAAGCATGTTAAGCACAACAGGCTAAACATCAACCAAAATTATACATGGCAGACAAAATAATCTCCAAAAGATAGCTTCAGTGTGCAGGTTTAAGCACGCTAGTAAAGCAAAACAAGTGGAAAGGTGTGCTAACTGCAACAGGCCGAACATTTAACAACAAGCAAACATAGTCATTCAAACTGGTATTGTGCCGGTCTAAGTACACTGGTTATTGTTAAATAAAAATGGAAAGGCGTGTTAACTACAAGATGCAGCAACCAAATGTAGTCGCCCACAACATTCAACCATCGATGCATAGCATGCATCGTTCAACCATCGATGCAATTTTTTTCCTAACAATTTGTGTTATATATTACTATCGTTTACAATTTATGATATCTAGTACTCCCTTCGTAAATAAATACGAACTGAAATGAGTAAACAAATGCATTAAAATGTGTGTATATGCTACTTCCTAATAAGAAAAGAGTTAGAACATTTTATATTTGTTTACGGAGGGAGTAGATTGAAAAAAAGGAAGAGAAAATGATGAGTTGGGGATACTTGTTGTGGAGGAAAAGGAACCAACTAAGAGAACTTCTAAATTGAAGCGGAAGAAAATATTGACATCAACATCAACGATAAAAATGTAAGAGGCCTTAAGAACATAGTTAATTCGTTAATGACAACGACGTTTATTGGAAACATCTTGTATATGATACTGATTTTTCATGATGTTTGTATTAAGGGCCCCAAAGTTGTAGACTCGCCCCGAGCCCCTAAAATCTCAGGACCGGCCCTGGGAAGAGGGGAGGCAACCCACAAAGGGCAGCCGCTCCCCCTCCCTATAGGGAGTCCGAATTGGACTAGGGAAGGGGGCGCCCCCCCCTTTCCTTCTCCTCTCCCTCTCCTTCCCCTTCCTCCTCCTAGTTGGACTAGGAAAGGGGGAGTCCTACTCCTACTAGGAGGAGGACTCCTCCCCCTCCTTGGCGCACCCCAAGGGCCGGCCGGCCTCCCCCTTGCTCCTTTATATACGGGGGTAGGGGGGCACCCTAGGACAGACAAGTTGATCATTGATCTCTTAGCCGTGTGCGGTGCCCCCTCCACCATAATCCACCTCGGTCATATCGTCGTAGTGCTTAGGCGAATTCCTGTGCCGGTAGTTTCATCATCACCGTCATCACGCCGTCGTGCTGACGAAGCTCTCCCTCGACACTCTGTTGGATCGTGAGTTCGTGGGACGTCACCGAGTCAAACGTGTGCAGATCACGGAGGTGCCGTACTTTTGGTGCTAGGATCGGTCGATCGTGAAGACGTATGACTACATCAACCGTGTTGTCATAACGCTTCCGCTTATGGTCTGCGAGGGTACGTAGACAACACTCTCCCCTCTCGTTGCTATGCATCACCATGATCTTGAGTGTGCGTAGGATTTTTTTTGAAATTACTACGTTCCCAACAATATCATATCACTTATATTTATTTCATGTGATGTTTATCCTTTATGCATCTTATTTTTCTTAGTACGGCGGTAGCATTATAAGATGATCTCTCACTAAATTTCAAGGTATAAGTGTTCTCGCTGAGTATGCACCGTTGCTACAGTTCGTCGTGCCGAGACACCACATGATGATCGGGTGAGATAAGCTCTACGTTCACATACAACGGGTGCAAGCCAGTTTTGCACACGTAGAATACTCGGGGTTAAACTTTACGAGCCTAGCATATGCAGATATGGCCTCGGAACACTGAGACCGAAAGGTCGAGCGTGAATCATATAGTAGATATGATGAACATAGTGATGTTCACCATTGAAAACTACTCCATCTCACGTGATGATCGGACATGGTTTAGTTGATATAGATCACGTGATCACTTAGATGATTAGAGGGATGTCTATCTAAGTGGGAGTTCTTAAGTAATATGATTAATTGAACTTTAATTTATCATGAACTTAGTAGCTGATAGTATTTTGCATGTCTATGTTGTTGTAGCTAAATGGCTTGTGTTGTTGTTCCGTTGAATTTTAATGCGTTCCTAGAGAAAGCTAAGTTGAAAGATGATGGTAGCAATTACACGGACTGGGTCCGTAACTTGAGGATTATCCTCATTGCTACACAGAAGAATTACGTACTGGAAGCACCGCTAGGTGCAAGACCCGCTGCAGGAGCAACGCCGGACGTTGTGAATGCCTGGCAGAGCAAAGCTTATGACTACTCGATATTTCAGTGTGCCATGCTTTACGGCTTAGAACCGGGACTTCAACGACGTTTTGAACGTCATGGAGCATATGAGATGTTCCAGGAGTTGAAGTTAATATTTCAAGCAAATGCCCGGATTAAGAGATATGAAGTCTCCAATAAGTTCTACAGCTGCAAAGTGGAGGAGAATAGTTCTGTCAGTGAGCATATACTCGGAATGTTTGGGTACCACAATCACTTGACTCAGCTGGGAGTTAGTCTTCCAGTTGATAGTGTCATTGACAAAGTTCTTCAATCACTGCCACCAAGCTACAAAAGCTTCGTGATGAACTATAATATGCAAGGGATGGATAAGACAATTCCCGAGCTCTTCGCAATGCTAAAGGTTGCGGAGGTAGAAATCAAGAAGGAGCATCAAGTGTTGATGGTCAACAAGACCACCAGTTTCAAGAAAAAGGGTAAAGGGAAGAAGGGGAACTTCAAGAAGAACGGCAAGCAACTTGCTGCTCAAGTGAAGAAGCCCACGTCTGGACCTAAGCCTGAGACTGAGTGCTTCTACTGCAAAGGGACTGGTCACTGGAAGCGGAATTGCCCCAAGTATTTGGCGAAGAAGAAGGATGGCAAAGTGAAAGGTATATTTGATATACATGTTATTGATGTGTACCTTACTAATGCTCACAGTAGCGCCTGGGTATTTGATACTGGTTCTGTTGCTAATATTTGCAACTCGAAACAGGGGCTACGGATTAAGCGAAGATTGGCTAAGGACAAGGTTACGATGCGCATGGGAAATGGTTCCAAAGTCGATGTGATCGCCGTCGGCACGCTACCTATACATCTACCTTCGGGATTAGTTTTAGACCTGAATAATTGTTATTTGGTGCCAGCGTTAAGCATGAACATTATATCTGGATCTTGTTTGATGCGAGACGGTTATTCATTTAAATCAGAGAATAATGGTTGTTCTATTTATATGAGTAATATCTTTTATGGTCATGCACCCTTGATGAGTGGTCTATTTTTACTAAATCTTGATAGTAGTGATACACATATTCATAGTATTGAAGCCAAAAGATATAAGTTTAATAATGATAGTGCAACTTATTTGTGGCACTGCCATTTGGGTCATATTGGTGTAAAGCGCATGAAGAAACTCCATTCTGATGGGCTTTTGGAATCACTTGATTATGAATCACTTGATGCTTGCGAACCATGCCTCATGGGCAAGATGACTAAAAATCCATTCTCCGGAACAATGGAGCGAGCAACGGACTTGTTGGAAATAATACATACTGATGTATGCGGTCCGATGAGTGTTGATGCTCGCGGTGGGTATTGTTATTTTCTGACCTTCACAGATGATTTGAGCAGATATGGGTATATCTACTTGATCAAACATAAGTCTGAAACATTTGAAAAGTTCAAAGAATTTCAGAGTGAAGTGGAAAATCATCATAACAAGAAAATAAAGTTTCTATGATCTGATCGTGGAGGAGAATATTTGAGTTACGAGTTTGGTCTTCACTTGAAACAATGCGGAATAGTTTCGCAACTCACGCCACCCGGAACACCACAGCGTAATGGTGTGTCCGAACATCTTAATCATACTTTATTAGATATGGTGCGATCTATGGTGTCTCTTACTGATTTACCGCTATCGTTTTGGGGTTATGCTTTAGAGACGGTTGCATTCACGTTAAATAGGCCACCATATAAATCTGTTGAGACGACACCATATGAACTGTGGTTTGGCAAGAAACCCAAGTTGTCGTTTCTTTAAGGTTTGGGGCTGCGATGCTTATGTGAAAAAGCTTCAGCCTGATAAGCTCGAACCCAAATCGGTGAAATGTGTCTTCATAGGATACCCAAAGGAGACAGTTGGGTACACCTTCTATCACAGATCCGAAGGCAAGATATTCGTTGCTAAGAATGGATCCTTTCTAGAGAAGGAGTTTCTCTCGAAATAAGTGAGTGGGAGGAAAGTAGAACTTGATGAGGTAATTGTACCTGCTCCCTTATTGGAAAGTAGTTCATCACAGAAATCGGTTCTGGTGATTCCTACACCAGTAAGTGAGAAAGTTAATGATGATGATCACGAAACTTCTTATCAAGTTACTACTGAACCTCCTAGGTCAACCAGAGTAAGATCCGCACAAGAGTGGTACGGTAATCCTGTTCTGGAGGTCATGTTACTTGAGCATGACGAACCTACGAACTATGAGGAAGCGATGATGAGCCCAGATTCCGCAAAATGGCTTGAGGCCATGAAATCTGAGATGGGATCCATGTATGAGAACAAAGTGTGGACTTTGGTTGACTTGCCCGATGATCGGCAAGCCATAGAGAATAAATGGATCTTCAAGAAGAAGACTGACACTGACGGTAATGTTACTGTCTACAAAGCTCGACTTGTTGCGAAAGGTTTTTGACAAGTTCAAGGAGTTAACTACGATGAGACCTCACCCGTAGCGATGCTTAAGTCCGTCCGAATCATGTTAGCAATTGCCGCATTTTATGATTATGAAATTTGGCAAATGGATGTCAAAACTGCATTCCTTAATGGATATCTTAAAGAAGAGTTTTACATGATGCAACCAAAAGGTTTTGTCGATCCAAAAGGTGCTAACAAAGTGTGCAAGCTCCAGCGATCCATTTATGGACTGGTGCAAGCCTCTCGGAGTTGGAATATATGCTTTGATAGTGTGATCAACGCATATGGTTTTATACAGATCGACTTTTGGAGAAGCCTGTATCTACAAGAAAGTGAGTGGGAGCTCTGTAGCATTTCTGATATTATATGTGGATGACATATTGTTGATCGGAAATGATACTAAATTTCTGAATATCATAAAAGGATACTTGAATAAGAATTTTTCAATGAAAGACCTCGGTGAAGCTGCTTATATATTAGGCATCAAGATCTATAGAGATAGATTAAGGCACTTAATTGGACTTTCACAAAGCACATACCTTGATAAAGTTTTGAAGAAGTTCAAAATGGATCAAGCAAAGAAAGGGTTCTTGCCTGTGTTACAAGGTGTGAAGTTGAATCAGACTCAATGCCCGACCACTGCAGAAGATAGAGAGAAAATGAAAGTCATTCCCTATGCTTCAGCCATAGGTTCTATCATGTATGCAATGCTGTGTACCAGAGCTGACGTGTGACTTGCTATTAGTTTAGCAGGGAGGTACCAATGTAATCCAGGAGTGGATTACTGGACAGCGGTCAAGAACATCTTGAAGTACCTGAAAAGGACTAAGGATATGTTTCTTGTTTATGGAGGTGACAAAGAGCTCGTCGTATACGGATACGTCGATGCAAGCTTTGACACTGATCCGGATGACTCTAAGTCACAAACCGGATACATATTTTTATTGAATGGTGGAGCTGTTAGTTGGTGCAGTTCCAAGCAGAGCGTCATGGCGGGATCTACGTGTGAAGCGGAGTACATAGCTGCTTCAGAAGCAGCAAATGAAGGAGTCTGGATGAAGGAGTTCATATCTGATCTAGGTGTAATACCTAGTGCATCGGGTCCAATGAAAATATTTTGTGACAATACTGGCGCAATTGCCTTGGCAAAGGAATCCAGATTTCACAAGAGAACCATGCACATCAAGAGACGCTACAATTCCATCCGCGATCAAGTCAAGGAGGGAGACTGTAGGAGATATGCCCTAGAGGCAATAATAAATGATATTATTTATCTCCGAGTTCATAATTATGTTTATGTTCCATGCTATAACTGCTATGGTTCTCGAGTCTGCAATAACCACGAGGCTCGGAGGAAGACTCATATGCACGTGTGGAATAATAAACGGTAAAATGTATTCCTAGTCTGGCCTCTAAGACTAGCTCAAGTGTTGCATGATGGTTATGTTTTCCTGATCATGGGCATGTCTATGTCAGCAACCTTGAGGGCATAATGTTAAGAGAACATTTGTGTTGAATCGACCCGGCATGATGTTATGCTATGAGATTCATTCGTCACAAGTTTATTGGTACATAACACAGAGATGGTTAAAGTTTGCATAATTCCTTAGACCATGAGAGTATCGAGTTTCTTCATGCTTGCTTCATGAACTTTGGGGTTTGTTAAACGTCATCCGTAAATGGTTGGCTATTACGGCGGCTTACGGGTTCATGGAAAAGTGTGTCAAGTAACTTGATAGCTCAAGATTGGGATTTGCTCCTCCGACGATGGAGAGATATCTCTGGGCCCTCTCGGTGTTACGGTATCCATCATCGTCTGGCCAGACACTTTGTGATTTGATCACGAGGATGCCGGAACACGATAACGAGAAAAGAGAACAATACCGGTAACGAGGTAACTAGCATAGTGGACAAGTTGTTGATCCACGGGAATGCCAACATGTCTCACCTCGGGTATTTGTAACATATCGCGAAGCAACAGGAATAGCACACGGCAACTGGAGGTTCACTCGAATATTTATTCGTGTGGGTATAGGGGTCAATATGGGTGTCCACGGCTCCGATGTTGATCATTGATCGGAAGGGGTTCCGGGTCATGTCTATACTTCACCGAACCTATAGGGTCACACGCTTAAGGGTCATCTATCTGCTGAATACTAGACAGGGAGTCTGAGAGAAAATCACCGAAAAAGTTTCGGACACCGAAAAGTTTCGGACAGCGGAATCGTACCGCAGAGAGAGGTCATCGGATAAGTTTCGATGATACCGAAAGGTTGTTTCGGGATACACCATTAAGTCAAATTGGTTTCGGCACATGCCTGCTAATTCTTGGAGGATGCCAGAATCATTCTGGAAGCTTTTTGGAATTTTCTGAGATAAAAACCGGAAATGTTCCGGAGCTGCCGGAGCCACTTCAGATGCGTTTCGCAGATGAAAATCACTAAAACCGGAATTGTTTCGGAACGCGTTGAAAATCATTTTAGTGGGTATTGGAAATGTTCTTAGCCCACATAAATATTTTCAGTTCGATCAGACGCTGAAAAATGTCGTCGTGAATAGTGAAAATCAGCTTTATGGTTACTTTATGGAAAGCCACCTTTTGGGGCTTTGCTCCAAAAGATCTTGGGGATGACATGGATGGATAGGAGCCATTTTTTGGGCCCCTCATGGGGGTGTGGCCGGCCACATGGGGTATCACCCCTTGGGGACCCTCTTTTTCCTTGGTTTCACTCCTAGGTCCTTGTGGAAGGACTTCATTCATGTGCATTTTGGGTTTTTTGTGAAACTACCCTACCCCCTTGGGATTTCCTATAAATAGAGGTGGAGGGGCAGCCCTCCACACTCATCCCTTGCTCTCATACACATGCCATGCATTATCTGGCTTCTTCTCTCCCTCCCACGAAAAGAGTTTCGTAGAGCCGTAAGGCTGTCTGGGTTCCGGCAGGAACTAGTTCTGGATGGCGAAGCCCTGCCGGATAGATGACACCGTATGTGTGCAACTCTATAGAGAGATCGTAGTTTCGGTCTTAGTTCGTGAGTGCCTCCCGAAGGGCTGTCCGTGTGACCGTCCGAGTTTCGAAGGTCCTCCCGAAGGGCTGTCCGAGTGACCGTTCGAGTTTCGAAGGTCCTCCCGAAGGGCTGTCCGCGACACCGTCCGGGGGGCTGTTCGACCGCCTCCCGGAGGGCTGTCTAAGGAGCAGATGAGGGTATACATCCTCGCGGTTGGGAGGTTGTAAATCCTAGCTGCGGGGATCTGCACCGCCGATCGTCATCGACTCTACTTCCCGCTGCGCTACGAGTCGGTAACGAAAAAGATCAAACCATGTATGCAGTCTCCATAGTGGTCCTGGGCTGGTGCGTAGGTCGGAAAATTTTTGTTTTCTGTCGCGTTCCCCTACAGTGGCATCAAGAGCCGTGCTATGCGTAGATGCAGGTTTCGATCTAGAATACATGGAGATGTATGGGTATTGCATAATATAATTAGGTAGTAGATGAGATCTATTGCTGAAAATTATTTATGCGGGTGACAGATGAAATCTGTTACCCGAGGTTCTTGTTGCTTCCCTAGAATTTGTGTTTGCTCAATCTCGAGACAGCATGGTGGAATTTGACAAAGTTCTGGCAATCCGTGATCCTGATTGATCATGGAAGTGCTATCAGTTCTTTGGGTTCTGCCGTAGTCAAAAGAAAGATGAAATTCGCAGATGAAAGGGCATTGCAGATATGATCTGCACGGGGGTCATGCGTATGACGAAGTTTAGTATGGGGCTCAAGATTTAATTATCCCATGTTTCATACACCCCGAGATGTTAATCTAGCAACCTGAATAATCATACTTGATGATAAAACGTTGGTAGCTGCGGTTTAAGTCAAAACCTTAGAAGCCACGTAAAATAAAATTCTGCATAAATCTATTAGAGGCGTCTAACTTGGTTTTGCAGGATGTGCATGTGATGTGGTATAGCAGTGCTCATACTAATTCGATTATGTATGAGATGACTATATGATGTAATTTGATTAACATGACCTGCGTGTCATGATTCGGCATGATGGCTGGACCCATATGATTGCATTTTAATGACCTGCGTGTCAACCTTGTTGTAATGCATTATTTTGTTAGCTATAGAGATAGCAATATTATCTGGTGCATCGACAAGGTGGTGGCAATCTTCGCGAAGGTGAACACCGACGCGAATGCCGAAGACGAAGAAATGAAAGACTTCTCCGTCAGAAAGGGCTATACCATATCATGCTATTATGAATTGCCTGAGATGTTTATCCCTTATGATGCACCCTTCTTGATTGCGCGGTAGTCACTTTTATTAGGGTGATCTCTCACTTAAAATACCAAGTAGTTAGTGTTCTCCCAAGTGTAGCACCGTCACGGCACCTATCTTTTCGGGGTGCGCCGTGTCACACGGGTACGAACGATTAGAGAAGTGTGAGGCGGGTGAGTTGAGACCTCGCAGCGAGATCACTTGGTTGTCTTGACGTTCAGGCATGACCGTCATGAGCTCGGAACACACTCATCGAAAGATGAACAAGAGTCACATAGAGATGTGATTGGCAAGTTGGCCTACCGGTTGAGATTTTTCGTCATCAGTGGTGTTACACCAATGGCGAACAATTGAAATGTGGGTCTTGTATCACTCACAATCAATTTTGAGATATATTGATTTGAGTGGGAGCGCACTGTTGAATTAACATGTTTAATTCTCAATGCAATTAATTATGAACACTGTCTAAGTGTTTCTTGCAAAATAGTTGTAGAATAATGGCTCGCGTTTCCACCTTCCCTGTTAAAATTGAATAGCTGTTAAATATCTGGTTAAAACTTTACGATTGGTACCGTAATATGAGGATTGTCCTCAAAAGTGCCGAGAAGGACTTTGTCCTATCGCATGCTTTCCGTATCCTCCCGCTAATGCTATGGATCATGTGACTCTCGTCCTTTGATCCAAAAGCTAGAATTCTGTGACGGTCAAGTGGAATATGTTTGCTTCCATGAAACCCAAACTTCGAAAGTTGGGATAGTTATATGATATTCATGGAACTGAAAATTATTTTCAGATACAAACAAAGCAATGTTTGTTTGCAAGTATTAGTAAAAGTGTTTACTATGCATTTGACTGTTGGGAAAGGGATCCAGAAGAACGCCTGTCATATAATGAAAGGTGAATAAAACAACAACTTAAAGAGAAAGGAAGTGTCCAAAGGGTGTTAGTATGACTTACACGCCTAGGAAGTCCGGGGCTAATGCCACTCTTAAGTTGGGTGCTTCTTCTGAGAGTAGGAGAAATACTAAAAGTTAAACTGCTAGAAGTATAAAGGCAAAACGAAAGAAGACTGGAATATCCAGCTCATGTATGAATGTCATACAAGTTTTTGATGTATAGAAGGCTGGTCAAAGATATAGTTCTTGCGAATTATGGTTAAACATGTTAATCACTAATTCTTGGGTATTGTGAGTTCATCACAAAAATGCCCGCTCGGTTGCATTCTGTTGCAACTCGATGTAAGAACTACTATGGCCTGAAAGACTAGCTAGAAATGAGGTTAAGGTATACACAGGGAACATAGTAAATGTTACTATACCTTCCATCGGTGTATTGCCGTCTGTATTTATTTTCATAATTCATTTTAGAGTTTCACAAACTCTATCCCATTGCATAAGGCATCTTGCAAGAAGGTTGTTCATAAGAGAACTTTTTATGTTCGATGTTATGAATAACACATGGGCCATACTTTCATTATGAATGAGATGTATGTTATGAATATTGATAATAATACAATACCTCTGGGTTTACTTTTCATAATTCATTTTAGAGTTTCATACACTCTAGCCGATTGCACAATGTTTGTTGCAAAAGAGTTGTTCATAAAAACAACAATTGTTGTTAAGTATTATGAATAACATAAGGGCCATACTTCCATCATCGATGGGACGTATGTTATGAATACTGAGGGTAATATGATACATCCATAACACTGACGCTAAATGTCGCAAGACTAAAAGAATACCACACAAGTGTGGCACTACATTTGGTCACATTGGAGAAACCCGCATGGAAAATTCCATTATGATGGATTTTGAAGTCTTTTTGATTTTGAATCATCTGACACTTGCAACTTTCCTCCGAAAAGTGAAGTGACTAAAATACCGTTCACAGGCCATAAGGAACGAACAACAAACTTATTAGTGATCGTACATTTGATGTGTGTAGTCCGATAAGTGTTGTTAGTGGTGGATTTATTTATCTTCAGAAATGACTCAAGTAGATATATGGATATTTACTTGATGAGACGTAAGTCTGGATCTTTTGAAATCATTCGAAAGGTTCTCAAAAATGAAGTAGAAGTTATTGTAACAAGAAAATTATGTTTCTGCAATTTGATTGCACAAAGGAATATTTGAGTTACATGTTTAGCGAATGTCTGATGAGTTGTGAAAGGGGTTTCATAAACTTGCACCTCCCGGAATACCACTACAAGTGGAAAGTCCGTGGAGATGTAATCAAACCATTTATGACATGGTAAGGTCAAAGATGACATAAATAAATTTGCCATTATCCCTTTTAAAGTGATGCTTTTAGAGACTGCGGCTTTTACACTGAAAATAGCTACATCGGGTCTGTTGAAATGAAGCCATGGTATGGTACGCCCAACCATGTTATATCTTTTCTTAACATTTGGAATATGGGGCTTGTGTAAAAGGTTACAAACCTATTCCAAATCAGACAAGTGCTACTTTGTAGGTTATACCAAAATGTTGGGTATTCCTCCCTCACTATACCGAGGCAAATAGTTTTGCCGCGAAACGGTGTGCTTTTAAAGAGAATGGTTCTTTCTAAAAGGTGAGTGGGAGAATAGTGCAACTCGACGAGATAAACAGTATCTTCATCAGATCAAAGGAAAGAGACCTTGGAAGAAATTCCAGAGTTTCCTACTGCGACTGATACGGAAGTCTCTACAATAAAATGTATGAACTTCGGTCGAACTTGCAGCTGAACCACGTAGGCAAGGCTCGTGCAAACCTCTCAGGTGCGCAAACGAGATATTGTTGTTAGACAACATTATACCTGCGATACACAAGGAAGCGTTGATGGGCCCTGACTCCGGAATTGGCTAAATGCCAATACAACCCGAGTTAGTTTCCATATAAGTGATTCAAGATTAAAACCTTGATACACCTTTCGGAAGACTTAGAGTCTAACGAATATTTATGGAACTTAAAACTGATACGGATAAAATGTTTTATCCATAAAGCTTGACTTGTTGAAATAATACGATGAGGTTGTTTTCATCGTAGCGATGCTTAAAGTCGGTTCGGGTTGAACTAGCAATTAATACATATTTCAATCATGAGATATGAAACATGGATGATAAAAGGATTTCCATCTGATGGAAATGAAAGCTAGGACTTGTATATGATACAGTCCAAAGTAATTTGTCGATCCAGAGGATACTAGTAGGTATGCAAACTTCAGAGTTCCAGCAATGGACAGAAGAGAGCAAAATGGAGTTGGAATCTTCGTGTTTTGATGAAATGGTTAAAGGGGTTTTGACTTTATCAATGGGTAACGAAGATGCTTGTAATTCAAGAAAGTAAGTGGGAGCGTAATAATATTTCTAAAAACCTTATGTGCTTGGCACATTGGTAATTGGAAATAAATTTCTTGACACGAATTAGGACTTCATTTGAAAATAGTTTTTCGATGAAGTGCTTAGGCTAAATAGCCTCAGTATTAGGCATGATGATCTATGGAGATAGATTTACCTAATGGGGCTAAGCAATGAATACATATTGACAAGATGCTAAAACCTTTTAGCATTTAAAACGCCAAGGAGTGATTCTTGCCAAAGTCACATGGAAGGAGTTTTTGCAAGACTCGGTGTCCCAAAACACTGATGAGTAAAATACATGATGCAGATTCCACACACTTTTGTGTTTGGATTAATCATGTATTCCATGGTATGTAAAACAACCAGATATGTCCGATACTCCCAAGGTGTTGCGAGTATGGATACTAGAGTGATCAAAGTACTGATCGTGGGACAACAGTGAAAGATGTCATTGAGTACTGGAGTAAGTACTGATGATATGTTTTCTTGCAAGCGGAGATCATGAAGAGTTCGTTGTAAAATGTTACCTCGATAGTCTTCATCTTTTCACCGTGCGATTTTCGATTTAAGTTAAGGGTTTTTGTGTAACACACAATGTGGTGGCACAGTTAGTTGGAATTTGTTCAAACTAGTTACTGTGGCGAATTCTATAACAAGGGCTAAGTATGTTGACGCTTTAGAAGCGACAAAGAAGATGTTGAATCATATAGTTCATTCATGAACTTAGTATAGTTCCAAGATGGCTTTTGACAATGGGACACTACTGCAGGTAGTTGCTCCATAACTCAGTCTGAGGAATCCAGGTTCGACCTGTGATTCACATACATACAAAGCCAAGTCCACACAAAATATGAATTTTGTGAAAACGTGAAAACGCGAGGACATGCAAAGATACACACGGAACTGAAGTCGTCAGATCCGTTGGACATCAGGCTATACCACAAGCGAAGCATATTTACACCGGTGTGCCACAGGTGTAAAGTGCATTAGCATTAACTAGATTATTGACTCTAGTGCAAGTGGGAGTCTGTAGGAGATATGCCCTAGAGGCAATAATAAATGATATTATTTATCTCCGAGTTCATAATTATGTTTATGTTCCATGCTATAACTGCTATGGTTCTTGAGTCTGCAATAACCACGAGGCTCGGAGGAAGACTCATATGCACGTGTGGAATAATAAATGGTAAAATGTATTCCTAGTCTGGCCTCTAAGACTAGCTCAAGTGTTGCATGATGGTTATGTTTTCCTGATCATGGGCATGTCTATGTCAGCAACCTTGAGGGCATAATGTTAAGAGAACATTTGTGTTGAATCGACCCGGCATGATGTTATGCTATGAGATTCATTCGTCACAAGTTTATTGGTACATAACACAGAGATGGTTAAAGTTTGCATGATTCCTTAGACCATGAGAGTATCGAGTTTCTTCATGCTTGCTTCATGAACTTTGGGGTTTGTTAAACGTCATCCGTAAATGGTTGGCTATTACGGCGGCTTACGGGTTCATGGAAAAGTGTGTCAAGTAACTTGATAGCTCAAGATTGGGATTTGCTCCTCCGACGATGGAGAGATATCTCTGGGCCCTCTCGGTGTTACGGTATCCATCATCGTCTGGCCAGACACTTTGTGATTTGATCACGGGGATGCCGGAACACGATAACGAGAAAAGAGAACAATACCGGTAACGAGGTAACTAGCATAGTGGACAAGTTGTTGATCCACGGGAATGCCAACATGTCTCACCTCGGGTATTTGTAACATATCGCGAAGCAACAGGAATAGCACACGGCAACTGGAGGTTCACTCGAATATTTATTCGTGTGGGTATAGGGGTCAATATGGGTGTCCACGGCTCCGATGTTGATCATTGATCGGAAGGGGTTCCGGGTCATGTCTATACTTCACCGAACCTATAGGGTCACACGCTTAAGGGTCATCTATCTTCTAAATACTAGACAGGGAGTCTGAGAGAAAATCACCGAAAAAGTTTCGGACACCGAAAAGTTTCGGACAGCGGAATCGTACCGCAGAGAGAGGTCATCGGATAAGTTTCGATGATACCGAAAAGTTGTTTCGGGATACACCATTAAGTCAAATTGGTTTCGGCACATGCCTGATAATTCTTGGAGGATGCCAGAATCATCCTGGAAGCTTTTTGGAATTTTCTGAGATAAAAACCGGAAATGTTCCGGAGCTGCCGGAGCCACTTCAGATGCGTTTCGCAGATGAAAATCACTAAAACCGGAATTGTTTCAGAACGCGTTGAAAATCATTTTAGTGGGTATTGGAAATGTTCTTAGCCCACATAAATATTTTCAGTTCGATCAGACGCTGAAAAATGTCGTCGTGAATAGTGAAAATCAGCTTTATGGTTACTTTATGGAAAGCCACCTTTTGGGGCTTTGCTCCAAAAGATCTTGGGGATGACATGGATGGATAGGAGCCATTTTTTGGGCCCCTCATGGGGGTGTGGCCGGCCACATGGGGTATCCCCCCTTGGGGACCCTCTTGTTCCTTGGTTTCACTCCTAGGTCCTTGTGGAAGGACTTCATTCATGTGCATTTTGGGTTTTTTGTGAAACTACCCTAACCCCTTGGGATTTCCTATAAATAGAGGTGGAGGGGCAGCCCTCCACACTCATCCCTTGCTCTCATACACATGCCATGCATTATCTGGCTTCTTCTCTCCCTCCCACGAAAAGAGTTTCGTAGAGCCGTAAGGCTGTCTGGGTTCCGGCAGGAACTAGTTCTGGACGGCGAAGCCCTGCCGGATAGATGACACCGTATGTGTGCAACTCTGTAGAGAGATCGTAGTTTCGGTCTTAGTTCGTGAGTGCCTCCCGAAGGGCTGTCCGTGTGACCGTCCGAGTTTCGAAGGTCCTCCCGAAGGGCTGTCCGAGTGACCGTTCGAGTTTCGAAGGTCCTCCCGAAGGGCTGTCCGCGACACCGTCCGGGGGGCTGTTCGACCGCCTCCCGGAGGGCTGTCTAAGGAGCAGATGAGGGTATACATCCTCGCGGTTGGGAGGTTGTAGATCCTAGCTGCGGGGATCTGCACCGTCGATCGTCATCGACTCTACTTCCCGCTGCGCTATGAGTCGGTAACGAAAAAGATCAAACCATGTATGCAGTCTCCATAGTGGTCCTGGGCTGGTGCGTAGGTCGGAAAATTTTTGTTTTCTGTCGCGTTCCCCTACAGAGACATAGAGATTTGCAAAATACATAAGAATCATTAAAATGTAATCTAGATTATTCACTCTAGTGCAAGTGGGAGACTGAAGGAAATATGCCCTAGAGGTAATAATAAAGTTGTTATTTATATTTCCTTTATCATGATAAATGTTTATTATTCATGCTAGAATTTTATTAACCGGAAACTTAGTACATGTGTGAATACATAGACAAACAGAATGTCACTAGTATGCCTCTACTTGGTTATGTTTCCTAGCCATTGACATGAGTTGTCATTTGATGAACGGGATCACATCATTAGAGAATGATGTGATTGACTTGACCCATCCGTTAGCTTAGCACTATGATCGTTTAGTTTATTGCTATTGCTTTCTTCATAACTTATACATGTTCCTATGACTATGAGATTATGCAACTCCCGAATACCGGAGGAACACTTGTGTGCTATCAAACATTACAACGTAAATGGGTGACTATAAAGATGCTTTACAGGTGTCTTCAATGGTGTTTGTTGAATTTGCATAGATCGAGATTAGGATTTGTCACTCTGATTGTCGGAGAGGTATCTCTAGGCCCTCTCGGTAATGCACATCACTATAAGCCTTGCAAGCAATGTGACTAATGAGTTAGCCATGGGATGATGCATTACGGAACAAGTAAAGAGACTTGCCGGTAATGAGATTGAACTAGGTATGATGATACCGAGGATCGAATCTCGGGCAAGTAACATACCGATGACAAAGGGAACAACATATGTTGTTATGTGGTTTGACCGATAAAGATCTTCGTAGAATATGTAGGAACCAATATGAGCATCCAGGTTCCGCTATTGGTTATTGACCGGAAGTGAGTCTCGGTCATGTCTACATAGTTCTCGAACCCGTAGGGTCCGCACACTTAATGTTCGATCATGATAGGTATTATGAGTTTATGTGTTTTGATTCACCGAAGGTTGTTCGGAGTTCCGGATGTGATCACGGACATGACGAGGAGTCTCGAAATGGTCGAGACGTAAAGATTGATATATTGGACGATGTTATACGGACACCGGATGTGTTCTGGGGGTCACCGGATAAATATCGGAGTGCCGGGGGGTTATCGGAACCCCCGGGGGAACTAATGGGCCTCTATGGGGCTTAGTGGGAAGAGAGGAAGGGCCAGGAGGGGCTGGTCGCCCCCCCCCCCTTGGGTCCGAATTGGACTAGGGGAAGGGGGCGGCGCCCCCCTTTCCTTTCTTTCCCCCTCTTCCTTCCTTCCCCCTCTCTCCCTCTTGGTGGATTCCTACTAGGACTTGGAGTCCTAGTAGGATTCCCCTCTTGGGGGCGTGCCCTAGGGGCCGGCCGGCCTCCCCCTTGCTCCTTTATATACGGGGGGAGGGGGGCACCCTAGAACACACAAGTTGGCAGTTGTCTTAGCCGTGTGCGGTGCCCCCCTCCACAGATTTCCACCTCAGTCATATCGTTGTAGTGCTTAGGCGAAGCCCTGCGTTGGTAACTTCATCATCACCATCATCACGCCGTCGTGCTGACAAAACTCTCCCTCGGCCTCAGCTAGATCAAGAGTACGAGGGACGTCACCGAGCTGAATGTGTGCAAATCGCGGAGGTGCCGTGCATTCGGTACTTGGATCGGTTGGACCGCGAAGACGTTCGACTACATCAACCACATTACTAAACGCTTCCGCTTTCGGTCTACGAGGGTACGTGGACACACTCTCCCCGCTTGTTGCTATGCATCACCTAGATGGATCTTGCGTGTACGTAGGAAAATTTTGAAATTACTACGTTCCCCAACAGTTGACAATGGAGGCCTTGCGGTGGCGGCATCGGCGGCGGGGACCTTGCTAGGGTTTCAAGCAAGGGAGGGTGTGTGTGTGTGTGCACGCCCGAGGAGGTTTTGGTGTGTGTGTGTGTGTGGAGGGGGGGGCGGGGTGTTTGAGGAAATGACGCGGGTACTGAAAATTTTACTACGCAGGAGTGAAATGCCGGGCTATTGAAAATTTTGATGATAGTGCATTGCACATGGTCCGGAGATAACAACCGTGTGTTATGAAACAGAAAAACCCACGAGGCAGGCAGATATTTTCTAGGGATGCAGGCGGGATTGGGAACAAGAAACATCGCACACAGTCCGGAGATAACAATCGTGTGTTATGAACCAGAAAAACCCTCGAGGCGGGCAGAAATTTTTGAGAGGGGGGCTTCGTGGAGCCCAATGTACTGTGCGGATGTGTGCGTGACAGGTGCAGTGGCGTGGCACACGGTTAGTTTGAGTGAACCGTGTCTGTTGTGTCATCCGACTTGTCTAATTTTCATAAATTTGGCGAAAAATTACGCGGGAGAGGGTCAGAACATGAACACACTTGCATGTGGACCAAATTTATGTATCAAAAGGGTGGTTTGATTTTCGAATACCAAATGCAACTTCGATGTGGCACCTATCTCGCAAAGCGCACGGTATTGCTTGCCCCCACCCGCCCTCATGTCAGCACGAAGGGAATCCTAAGCTATGAATGCATGCCCCCCCCCAACCGAGGTTCACCTAGCAAAGTGCGAAGTAGCTAGCAGCACCCCTACTCCCTTGTGTCGGCACGAAGGGAATCCTAAGCTATGAATGCATGCCCCCCAACCGAGGTTCATCCTAGCAAAGTGCGAAGTAGCTAGCAGCCACCCCTCCCTTGTGTCGGCATGAAGGGAATCCTAAGCTATGAATGCATGCCCCCCAACCGAGGTTCACCTAGCAAAGTGCGAAGTAGCTAGCAGCCCCCCTCATGTCGGCGCAAAGGGAATCCTAAGCTATGAATGCATGCCCCCTCCCCCTGTAATGCCCACGATGCGGCTATATCTCCCACGTGCCGAGGCACGACTTAGAGGCATAACCGCATAGTGGTTTTGTCGCAAGAAGGGTCATCTTCACACAATCCCATGTAATGAACAAGAATGGGATAAAGAGTTGGCTTACAATCGCCACTTCACACAATACATAAATATCATTCATACATCATCCAAAATACAATCATATAGACCGACTACGGCCAAAATCCAGATGAAAATAAGACAACCCCAAATGCTAGATTCCCGATCGTCCCAACTGGGCTCCACTACTGATCATCAGGAAAAGACACATAATAACGACCACGTTCCTCGTCGAACTCCCACTTGAGATCGACGCCATCATCTGCACTGGCATCGTCGGCACCTGCAACTGGTGTTGGAAGTATCTGTGAGTCACGGGGACTCAGCAATCTCACACCCGCGAGATCAAGACTATTTAAGCTTATAGGACAAAGAGGTGCAAAGAGGTGGAGCTGCAGCGGCAAAAGCATATATGGTGGCTAACTTGCGCAAATGAGAGCGAGAAGAGAAGCAATGGAACGGGCGTCATCTAACAATGACCAAGAAGAGGTCCTGAACACCTACTTACGTCATACATAACACAGACCGTGTTCACTTCCCGGACTCCGCCGAGAAGAGACCATCACGGCTACACACGCACTTGGTGTATTTTAATTGGGTCAAGTGACAAGTTATCTACAACCGGACATTAACAAATCCCATCTGCCTCATAACCGCGGGCACGGCTTTCGAAAGATAATACCCTGCAGGGGTGTCCCAACTTAGCCCATCATAAGCTCTCACGGTCAACGAAGGATAAACCTTCTCCCAGAAAGACCCGATCAGTCTCGGAATCCCGGTTTACAAGACATCTCGACAATGGTAAAACACGACCAGCAAAGCCTCCCGAATGTGCCGACAAATCCCGATAGGAGCTGCACATATCTCGTTCTCAGGGCACACCGGATTGTCCAAGCTTCCGGTAGGCCAGACCAGAGTTGCCCCTGGTGGCCACCGGCGACTGACAGTTTGGACCAATACTCAGACGAGCACTGGCCCGGGTGTTTAAAATAAAGATGACCCTCGGGCTCTAGAAAACCCGGGGGGGAAAGGTATAGGTCGCAAATGGTAAAACCAAGGTTGGGCCTTGCTGGAGGAGTTTTATTCAAGGCGAACTGTCAAGGGGGTCCCATAAATCACCCGACCGCGTAAGGGACGCAAACTCAAGGAACATGATCCCGGTATAACAGTAACTAGGGCGGCAAGAGTGGAACAAAACACCAGGCATAAGGCCGAGCCTTCCACCCTTAACCAAAATATATAGATGCATTAATTAAATAAGAGATATTGTGATATCCCAACATATCCATGTTCCGACATGGAACAAACTTCAACTTCACCTGCAGCTAGCAACGCTATAAGAGGGGCTGAGCAAAAGCGGTAACATAGCCAAACAACGGTTTGCTAGGAAAGGATGGTTAGGGGCTGACATGGCTGAAATAGGAGACATGATATAGCAAGTGATAGGTAGCGAGCAAAGCAATAGAGCGAACAACTAACATAGCAAAGATAGAAGTGATTTCGAGGGGTGGTCATCTTGCCTGCAAGATTCTCAGAGTTGTCGAAAGCTTGATCCTCGTAAGCGTACTCGACAGGTTCCTCGTTCACGAACTCGCCTCCCGGCTCTACCCAAGACAAGAACACAAGCAAACGGAACCACGATCAATCACGAGAAATGCACAAGCAACATGATGCAAAACATGTATGATATGCAAGATGTGATATGCGATGCATATGCGTGCTCCGGAAGGAAAATGATGAACATGGCAGTAACTTGGCAAACCAAGCATGCCACTGGAAAGATGAGATAAGTTCGGTCGAAATCGATATAAAGATCACCGGAATCGGATGCACGGTTTGCAAATGGCAAGCAAAACAAGAATGACACTAATCTGCGATAAACAGCAAGATAGCACTTAACATACAACAAGTAACAATGCTTCAGCACCCCAACATAGCAACAAAGCACATGGCAGTAATCTACAGGAGATTCTTGATAAAATATGAACACTGAGCTACGGCTAGTTCACAACATATCAAGCTCAAACAAGCATGGCAAAAGTGCAAAAGATTACAGGTTCACAGACTTGCTGAAAAACTGGACATGGCAGAAATCAGCATCAGGTAGCCATGTTCAGAGCATGAAATCTACATGCTACAGGAAATTAATATAGCAAAACTAGGCATAGTAGTGTTCTAATAAATGCACTTGACAAAAGTCCCTTACTGACCATAAGCCAAAAAGGACCAGAAGATATGATGGCAAGCATGTAAACATAGCAAGTTTCGTTATCAGGTTTCAGACTTAGCAGAAAACAGAGCATGGCAGAAATATTAATATGTAGGCCTCTTTGTGAGCTTGATGCACTCACTACAGAGCAATTCATGACAAACCAAGCATACCTACAGCAAGATGGCATGTTTATGACGCTATACATGGCAAGCACAATTGCATAGCATGTATGGATAAACTACAATAAGCTTGGCAAAAATGCATATCATGTTAAGAATCTGCCAGAAATATTTTATAGCAAAAGTAGAGCAAGATTGAGTCATGCTATGGTACTCTAAAATTGCAAACAATTGCAGGAATGGATCAATTACAACTATATCTACAAAACATCCTTAGTGAACATCTCCAAAATATGCATGGATCTCTCTGTAGCATCAAGTTTACATGGCAATAAAATTACAGCAGACAACGACTTAGAGAAATCACTAAGTCCCTGAAATCAGAAATATTACGGGGCCTACTTTGCATGCTTGTGCTAGTCACCACCTAGATCACAAAAATACATGGACTCCACCACTGGAAAGACATGGCATACTTCAAAACACATGTAGAGCTCATTCTCAAAAGATGCACAGATTAATGATAACAAAATATACAAATCTCCAAGTTCTGATAAGAACCAGAGATTAACAGCAACCAGCCTCTTCCAACGAAGATTTGGTATCAAAGATGACCTCAATGAACATGGTACAATTGAACAAATGAAGAGGATTACGAGATGAAACAATTTGACATATTAATACGCGCGAATCAGAGCTACATGCAAGAAGTTTATCGCATCGGAACAGAGCAAGATACTGAGAATTTCCAACACTTAGAAAAATAAACGGGGACTCGGGAAGTCAACGGCAATAACCGATCGGATCTGACGCGCGAGGACCGAGGCGGGCCGAGGGAGGTTGCCGGCGGCGAGGGAGGAGGACGCGGGGCCGACCGCGGCGGGGCGGCGCCGGCGCGGGGAGCCGCGCGAGGAGGAGCGGCGCGCGGCGACTCCGGCGACGGAAGAGGAGGCGGCGGAGCCGGCGGAGCTGCGGGGCGGAGGCGCGGCAACCGGCGGCGGCGAGCGCACGGCGGCGGCGGCGAGCGGGCCCAGCGGGCCGGTTGCGGGCCGCGCGGGCCGGCGGCGGCGGAGGAGAGAGAGGCGGGTGAGGTGGCGCGCGCCGATTGGCTGCGGACGGTGCGTCCGGCCGACGGCGGACGTGTCCGGCGCGGCGCGAGGAGAGGGTTAGGGTTTCGTCTGCAAATGTATTTCGGGATGTCCACCTATAAATAGGTAGAGGGAGCTAGGAGACTCCAAATGAGGTGCGGTTTTCGCCCACACGATCGTGATCGAACGACCTAGAGCATGGAAGAGAGTTTGGTGGGTTTTGGGCTGGTTTTGGAGGGGGTTTTTGCTGGATACTCAAATGGACTTAGCGGAGGCCCGGTTAACCGATGGAGAACCAAACGACCTCCGAATGGAACGAAACTTGACCGGTAGTCTCCAGGTGGTATAATAAAGCCACTTGACAAGCCTCGGTCCATTCCGAGAAAGTTTGACACACGCACACGAAAGAAAACTAGAGGGGTGCACCGGAGGAGATAGGAGCGCCGGATTGGAAAACGGACAACGGGGAAAATGCTCGGATGCATGAGACGAACACGTATGCGAATGCAATGCACATGATGATATGATATGAAAATGCATGACATGACAAAATACAAAACGAAAGACAAAACCCAACAACGGAGGGAAAAACATATCACATAGCCGGAAATGGCAAGAGTCGGAGTTACAAATATGGCAAGTTACATGCGGGGTGTTACACCCCCCCCAACCGAGGTTCACCTAGCAAACTGCGAAGTAGCTAGCAGCCCCCACCCCCCCTCGTGTCGCCACGAAGGGAATCCTAAGCTATGAATGCATGCCCCCCAACTGAGGTTCACCTAGCAAAGTGCGAAGTAGCAACCCCCCCCCCCATACACACACACACTTTCAGTCGGCGGGCCAGAGAGGCATATATCTCACCAAGATGGATCATAAAACGGACCAAGAATAATCCACCTTGGTCGTACAACCTCTATCTTGTTGTTGGTCATAGTGATGGCCGTCCATGCGACCCCGGAGATGGGCTAGCTCGCCAATAATCATGCAAGTAGCTAGTCCCCGAAGACAACCACTACATGCGTGTGGCCCAAACATATGTATGGAGAGGTGTGTTTTTGAGTAACAATGGAACAACTTTGATGTGGCACTATGATTTCAAACTAGAAATCCCCACACTGAGTGAGGGTTAGGTTGACGATGCATATGTATGTTACACCACATTTCAAGCCAACAACGGGGATTCATGCATGCATGCGTGCATAGTATATGCGCTCAAACTTAATTAGGTCTGAATCTCACCATGACCTATACTACAATAACACGAACCAAATGAAGAATCCTCCATGGTAACCTATCTTGTTGTTGGTCAAGGTGATCATGGATGTCCACGCGGGCCCACGAATATATAGGCTTGTCGCCGATAACAATGCGAGGGAGTGTACTGTTCGAAGGCAACAACTACATGCATATGTATGGAGGTGATGCGTGCATGCATGTTTGAATACACAACATTGATGTAGCGCGTGTGTCAAAAATCGTACACTAGCTCCCCACACAGAGCGAGATCGGTTCATGATGTGTCATTGTACTAGCCACTTCGACTCGATGGGAGGGATTCATGCATACACATGCATGTGTGTGTGCTCAAACTGTATCATGCATGTCATCCCAGAGCAAAAATAATAATCCCATAATAACTTCTCTTGTTGTCAGGCAAAAAGTAGTGATGGACCAAGCGGGCCCACAGATGGAAAGCATCGATATCGCTGATAACCGCTTAAGTGGGTGCGAGAGGACAACCACCACCGCTTTGCATGTGGGCCAAACATATATATGTTGAATACCCAAAAATGCACAACTTTGATGTGCCACATGCCTCAAAAACCATAAACCATGCACCCACACAGAGTGAGGTTCATATCAAGAGTACTACTTATGATGGTCCCCTTCCCCCCTCTTCACCGCATACTATATGCTCCTGCCGTAATATATATACAACCCAAAAGAATCCTCAATGATGGTGAAATTAATTAACCTCTCCCAATGTAGGTCAAAGTGATGCATGCATGCATCGACGATGGCCTCATGGGCCCACAGATGGAAGCGTCACACATGAGTGTCCTAGCCAGGATATGCATGTGGACCAAAAAGGTGTTGTGTGATGTTTGAATAACCAATTTCACAATTTTGATGTGGCATGTGCCTCGGAAACCAAAAAGTCCCGACACTGAGTGAGGTGTACTTGTTCACGGACGCGTACGTATAGTATATATGCTAGTCCCCTCCCACCTCTTCGACGCGTACTATATACCACCATAACACAAACAAAAAATATTCTACCTTGCTGGTCAAATTAACCTCACTGCCGGTTGTTCGTCAAAGTGATGGACGACGACCTAACGGGCCCACAGAAAGCATCACACGCGAGTATCGAGTGTCGTGTAGGACAACCATCGACTGCATGTGGCCAAAAAAATTATTTATCAAAGGGTTGTGTAATGTTTTAAATAATGATTTCACGACTCTGATGTGGCACCGGCCTGCCTAACAAAACGGCCAACCCACACGATGGCTCACAACTCGTAGTGTACTGCGAGCCACCCGCCACCCCCAGACGCACACACCCACACACACACCGCGAATCCACCGCAACTATGATGCATGTTAAATTAATTATCCTGCGGTTAACATAGATGTTACTAAAGGAGGGACATTTTAATTTCAAAAAAATCACATAGATCATTAAGACGTTTTAGTACATTGATTGATTGATTTTCTACGGGTATAATGTGCAAAAATCAAATTTGAGCTACATGCACATGTGACAGTGCACCTAAATGGATTGCAAAAACACATGTGTCTCACTAGGTGCATGTTTACTCCCCGTGCAACAAACTTCAAACATTGAGAATCTTGACTTTTAAATTCTAGTACATCCAAAACTTATTTGAAGTTCATGAAACTTATCGTGTTATCATATGGACACCAATACAAAGTGGCATTGTACTTTTTTGTCAAATTTGAGACCAGTTTTGATGTAATCTTTATCTAATTACAGACGGGAGATTATTAATAATTGGGAACCAATATCCCAAACGGATTATTTATTCGAACCGTGAGCGTTAGATCAACAATGGATACGTGTCATGCTTTGGTTAAGCAATAAAGCGGCAGCATTAATCATCCAAATAAAAAACAATATATGTGCCGCCGCGCGGCCCGTGTGCCGTGCGAGCAGGCATGAGTTGACGGGACACATGCGAGTAGTCCGCCGCGCACGCAGACGGGTAGGCATGTGAGGGAGTCCTGGATTAAGGGGTCCTCGGGCTCCGGCCTGTTGGACATGGGCCGGACTAATGGGCTGTGAAGATACAAGACCGAAGACTCTCTCCCGTATCCGGATGGGACTCTCCTTGGCGTGGAGGGCAAGCTTGGCGACCAAATATGAAGATTCCTTTCTCCGTAACCGACTTTGTATAACCCTAGTCCCCTCCGGTGTCTATATAAACCGGAGGGCTTAGTCCGGAAATAGCTATAGTCATACAGGCTAGACTTCTAGGGTTTTATCCATTACGATCTTGTGGTAGATCAACTCTTGTAATACTCATATTCATCAATATCAATCAAGCAGGAAGTAGGGTATTACCTCCATAGAGAGGGCTCGAACCTGGGTAAACATTGTGTCCCCTGTCTCCTGTTACCATGGACCTTAGACGCACAGTTCGGGACCCCCTACCCGAGATCCGCCGGTTTTGACACCGACATTGATGCTTTCATTGAGAGTTCCACTGTGTCGTCCTTAAAAGGTCTGATGGCTCCTTCAATCATCCACAACAATGCTATCCAAGGAGAGGCCTTCCTCCCCGGAAAGGTCTTCGTGTTCGGCGGCTTCGCACTGCGGGCCAACTCGCTTGGCCATCTGGAGCAGATCGATAGCTACGCCCCTGGCCGTCAGGTCAGATTCGGGAGCTTGAACTACATCGCGGATATCCGCGGAGACTTGATCTTCGACGGATTCGAGACCACGGCAATCGCTCCCCGTCACCACGATGAACATGACTTAAATCTGTCATTGGGCCATGCCTAGCAAATTGCACCTGTAACCGCTCTGGCATTAGATCCGGAGCAGATCGCACCATCCGAGGACGGGAGCTCAACCCCAACACGGAAGCCGCAGATTCCGCGGGTTGGAGCTGCACACAGACCTAACCTCAGGCGATGTCCGTGTGATTGGAACCTCGGACACGTTTCTGGCTATAAGTTCCGAACCATGTGCGTCCGCGTATGTCGAGCAGGATCGGTCATTGATTGCCGAATTCAGCGCCGCAGACATCTTCCGGCACTCGCCTTTAGGCGACGTGTTGAACTCATTAAAAAATTTGTCCTTAGCGGGGGACTCACAGCCGAACTGTATCCGGTTTGAACTGGAGGCTGATGACGGGGAATTTCGCTTCCCACCCGCCACCCACTACATAGCCACTGTCGAGGACTTAACCGACATGCTCGATTACGGCTCCAAAGACACTGACGGTATGGACGACAATGCAGATGAGGAGCATGGCCAAAACTCGTCGTTTACCAGATGTTGGACGGCCACTTCTTCGTACGACGTATACATGGTGGATACACCTAAAGAGAATAACGGCGAGGACAAGGAAAATCTAGTTGAGGACGAGCCTCCTAAGACACAACCAAAGCGCCAGCGTCAGGGCGCTACTCTAAATCCCGCCGTAGTAAGGACAGCAACACCGGCACAGGAGACGATAACACTCCAGACGGTGCCGAAGACAGAGAAGATCCCGACGAACAAACGGCGAAACAGGACGATCGGGAAGATGGGCAAGTTAGCCCTGATGAACAGGCCATAAACGACGACTCGTAGGGCAGCAATTATCTTCCACCCTCCGAGGATGAGACGAGCCTTGGCAACGAGGATTTTATCGTGCCTGAGGAACCTCTCGAGCAAGAGCGCTTTAAACGCCAGCTAATAGCCACTGCAAGGAGCCTGAAAAAGAAGCAGCAACAGCTTCAAGCTGATCAAGATCTGCTCAACGATAGATGGACTGATGTCCTGGCAGTCGAAGAATACGACCTTAAGCGCCCAGCCAAAAGTTACCCGAAGCACAAATTGCTACCTCAGTTCGATGACGAGGCGCCGGAGCCCGTACCATCATCGCGCAATGCGGCTGACCGACCACCACGCGGTCGGGATAAAGCGGAAACTCAAGCCGAACACCATACCACCCCACCTCGCCACAAAGACAGGGATAAAACAGCTCGGGGTTATACATATGACCTTCGGCTGTACCTGGACAGTAGAGCAGGACATACAAGATCGATCTACGGATCGCGGGGACGTGCCTCTACACGCGACGATGGCTATCTATTCGGACGTGACAAACCTAGTCACGCCCGGGCCGAAAACCGCAGACTGACTCCATCGGAGCTACATCGTGATGCGACCCGATATAGAGGCGCCGCACACCCTCTTTGCATCACTGACGAAGTAATGGATCATGAATTCCCAGAAGGGTTTAAACCCGTAAATATCGAATCATACGATGGAACAACCGATCCCGCGGTATGGATCGAGGATTTTATTCTCCACATCCATATGGCATGTGGAGATGACCTTCACGCCATCAAATACCTCCCACTAAAACTCAAAGAGCCAGCTCGGCACTGGTTAAACAGTCTGGCTGAAAATTCTATTGGCAGCTGGGAGGACTTGGAAGAAGCCTTCCTTGACAACTTCCAAGGTACATATGTCCGGCCACTAGATGCCGATGATTTAAGCCACATAGTTCAATAGCCTGGAGAGTCGGCCAGGAAATTCTGGACTAGGTTCCTAACTAAAAAGAACCAGATCGTCGACTGTCCGGATGCCGAAGCCCTAGCGGCCTTTAAACATAGCATCCGTGACGAATGGCTCGCCCGCCACCTCGGCCAAGAAAAGCCGACGTCCATGGCAGCCCTCACGGCACTCATGACCTGCTTTTGCGCGGGTGAGGATAGTTGGCTGGCCTGTAGCAAAAACACAGCAAGTGAAATGGGCACCTCCGAGGTCAAAAATAGCAACGGCAAGCTCCGATGCAGCAGACACAAACGCCGAAGCAATGGTGACAACACCGATGACACGACAGTCAACGCCGGATTCACTGGCTCCAAGTCCGGTCAGCAGAAGAAGCCATATAAAAGAAACAATCAGGGACCATCCAGCATGGACCGCATACTCGATCGTCCGTGCCAGATCCATGGCACCCCAGACAAACCAGCCAATCATACCAACAGAGATTGTTGGGTTTTTAAACAGGACGGCAAGTTAAATGCCAAGAACAAGGAAAAGGGATCACAAAGCAAGGACGATGACGAGGAGCCCCGACAACCGAACACAGGGGGGCAGAAGAAGTTTCCCCCTCAGGTCAAAACGGTGAACATAATATATGCTATACACACCCCCAAGAGGGAGCGCAAGCGCGCGCTCAGGGATGTCTATGCGATAGAGCCAGTCGCCCCAAAATTCAATCCTTGGTCGTCATGCCCGATCACTTTTGATCGTCGGGATCATCCGACCAGTATCCATCATGGCGGTTCAGCCGCACTGGTCCTCGACCCAATCATTGATGGATTTCACCTAACGCGTGTCCTCATGGACGGTGGTAGCAGCCTCAATCTGCTCTATCAGGACACAGTGCGCAAAATGGGCATTAATCCATCACGGATCAAGCCCATAAAGACTACCTTTAAAGGAGACATACCAGGTGTAGAGGCCCGCTGTACGGGCTCAATCACACCAGAGGTTGTCTTCGGATCTCCGGACAACTTCCGAAGCGAAGAGTTAATCTTTGATATCGTCCCTTTTCGCAGCGGCAATCACGCACTACTCGGACGAACCGTATTTGCTTGATTCAATGTGGTGCCTCACTATGCTTATCTCAAGCTCAAGATGCCCGGACCACGCGGCGTCATAAAACTCAATGGAAACACAGAACGCTCCCTCCGCACCGAGTAGCACACCGCTGCCTTAGCAGCAGAAGTAAAGGGCGGCCTTTTCAAACAGAACCTTAATTCGGCGGCCAAGCTCCCGAACACTATCAAGAGGGTATGGACTATTCTGCAGCAGGACAGCTCGGCTCGTCAAGAGCTCGACTAGCAATTTGGCCTCTGTCCCAGTCCCGACAAGGTGGCGGCATTCGCACCGCGCGTACATAACTACGCACTCAAAATACCATGGGCATAGACGGAGGCATAACTAGCTTGTGATCCACAATATGGATCGACCGCTCCCGGACACACATACTTTCACTATTTCCTTTTTCTCCTTTTTAGGTTTCTTTTCCACAAACCTTCCCTGATGGCTTGATCACCGGTCCTTTCGAAGGACAACTACACCAAGATGTCAAGAAGCACAGACGCATAGGGGGATTTCTAGGTGGTTTCTTTAACGACCACTCTACCTGTTTTCAGGACCCACATGCAGCTCTCCCTTGGTTCTGGCATGTCAAATAGCATGTTGCTTATCGCACTATTTGTATCAAATTATAATGGAAACAGTTTGCGGCCCAAATTCTGCGGCCCTGGCTCATTACCTTTGCTTCTTTTCTGTTTTCCTTTTTTTAGTTGATAACCTTATCAAATAGCACCCGTACACTTTGGTACGTTTCAATTTGCCAGGGGCTTCATAGCGCCCCGCACTACGGCAACAAAGTTCGGACACTTTTTACAGTATAGTTCGGCACCCCGAATTTAGCACTATATGCATTGGCTCCGAGTCATGTCTTTGGTCAATAGTTGGGTTGCCCGGCTCCTGTGCTTGCTACCTTACGTTCCGCTATATCGGCTAAGGTAGTAAAGGGAGAACTACTGCGATTGTGCCCTGGTTTACCCGGATGAGCACCTCAGTAGAGAAAGCCGAAAACTGACTGTCATGATGTGGCGAGAGCCGGTCAGCTCTTCGGAGGTCTCAAATCCTTAGAGATTTTTTCCGCATTACGCGAAGGATTGGTACTTGCCCGATCAGGTGTTTACGGCTTCCTAGTTCGGATACCAGGGGATGCGCCTAAATTCTTATTGTCAAACTCCTATGGCTAAGTGAGGGTGCTAAAGACGCATGGTCTGATTGTCTGGTTCGTTGCGCTAAACACCTCCTTCAAGGACCAAACAATTGGATCAAGAGTGTTTAGATTACATCCCGAACACCCCCGTACTAGCTACGTGGGGGCAGAAGCCGACGACTGGCCAACTCTCATATTTTACAAAACACGGCCGCACGGGATGTAAATTTTTTTAACAACATAACGAATATTATATTACATAACAACTTTGTTTCATCATACAAGGCAGAGACAACATGAATGTATTCATTCAAAGATAATGTTTTGCGCACATTGTGTCGCTACAATGCGAGACCCCTCCAGGACGTCTTCAAACTATCGCTCGGGCATGCGGTGCTCCTTGCCCTCAGGCGGCCCCTCGGTCACAAGCTTGACAGCGTCCATCTTCGCCCACCACACCTTGACACGGGCGAAGGCCATGCGCGCGCCCTCGATGCAGACCGACCGCTTGATGATATCCAGCCGAGGGCAGGCATCTACCAGCCGCTTTACGAGACCGAAGTAGCTGCTGGGTATAGCTTCAGCAGGCCGCAGCCGGATTATTAAACCCTTCATGGCCAGTTCGGACACCCTATGCAGCTCGACCAGTTGTTTTAGCTGATCGGTGAAGGGCACTGAATGTTCTGGCGCAAGGTATTGCGACCAGAACAGCTTCTTCACTGAGCTCTCTTCTTCAGCTCAGAAGAATTCCGCAGCGTCTGACACACTGCACGGTAGATGCGCAAACACCCCTGGAGAACTCCGAATCCGGGTTAGTAAGAAATACTACTTCTTCACATACTTGCTTTGCATACTAAACGCCTTACTCGCCGCGATCTTCTTGGCCTCCTGGATCTCCGGGAGGGCGCCCTGGGCTTCAACCCGGGCCTCTTCCGTACTTTGGCGAGCCTTGGCGAGTCCGGTCTCTCGAGCCGAAACATCGCACTCGAAGCACTACCAAAAAAAGACACATCCGTGACATTTTGGGCCGAATGAAAAAAAATTATGTCATACTTATGACACTTCGATGACGATAATTGTGACAAAACCCGGTATCATCATAGATGTGGTGGGCTCCTACTTCTATGACAAAAAATCATGACAGAAAATGGGCTTTTCATCCTGGGCGGGCCGGAGACGCAGCTGCATGACATTCTTTGGGCCGTCCATGACGGAAAACCGTGGTAGAAGCGAGGGCGAGGAAAATATCGGGGTGTTCCCGATTACGGTGGGTGGTCGGGGCTGAGCAACGCGCGTGGGTGCGAGGCGTTGGGCTCTAACTGAACCCGAGCGATTGCACTGTAGGCTACACGTTACTGAACCCGAGCGATCGATCGATGGCTGTTAACTAAACCCGGTCGAGCGATTCCTTCGCTACTGCTGCTAACTGAAGCCGATCGATGCTGCCTCTGGATGAATAGTGAGTGTTGCTAGGGGGGTTGGATGAACAGTTCCCGGTGGGGGTGGATGAACAGGACCCCGTGGGGTTGCCTCTGGATGAACAGGACCCCGGTCGATCGAGCCGGTTGGGGCTGGATGAACAGGACCCCGTGGAGGGCTGGATGAACAGGACCACCCCGTGGAGGGCTGGATGAACAGTAGACGGTGGAGGGCTGGACGAACAGTAGCCCGTGGAGGGGTGGTTGAACAGGAGCCCGTGGAGAGGGCTGGTTGAACAGTAGCCGGTGGAGTAGTGCGCGGTGGAGGCTGGATGAACAGGAGCCCGTGGATGAACAGTCGCAGGTGGAGGCTGGAGGAGGTCGACGGTGGATGAACAGTAGCCCGTGGAGGCTGGAGGGGGTCGATAGTGGAGATGAACAGTATCCCATGGAGTCCCGTTTTGCGATACGCCACACCCCTCCCGATGAACAGGACCTCCGTTTCACCCTAGCGCTCCAACACAAGTCCGTTTCCTCCGTTTTGCGGTATGCCACACCCCTCCCGATCAACAGGACCCCCGTTTCGACCGTAGGAGGTCCGTTTCCTCTGTTTTGTGGTACGCCAGACTCCTCCCGATGAACATGATCCCGTTTCGACCGGGGACGGTCGAACATAAGGCCGTTTCCTCCGTTCTGCGGTACCCCAGGCCTCGTTTCCATCGGTTGTTCCGTCCAAGCCCACCCGATGAACACGACGACGCATTCCGTTCCAACCCAGCCGGTTGGCTCCCCATGAACACGACGATGACGCAGTTTCTCCATTCCGACCCAGCCATGTACATGAGCCCTGGCCGTACGTATGCGCGAGTAGGCGTTCAAGACCCAGCCCATATGTACGTATGTGGCCGTATTTTCTTTCTTGCACACTGCCGTTGTACGTACGTGTACATGCTATGTCGCACCTCTACATCGACCAGTATGTACATACACATTCGCGACCAGAATGACAATGCTACGTATGCTTCGACCAGGTGGGTCCCGACTGTTAGGCACTTCCTTCCGTGCGAAGATGTAGCTGGTGGGTCCCAGCAGTCAGGGGCCGAATCATTTTTTTGCCCGGACGCACTTCCTTGCGTGCGAAGATGTAGCTGGTGGGTCCCAGCAGTCAGGGCGGAAACGTTTTTTTCATGAAATACGGTGGCCCGTCCGGTGGGTCACTGCTGTCAGGTGGAGGAATAATTATTTTGCGCGTAATAAGGAAGCACTTCCTTGCGGCCGCTGTGGACCCAGCTATCAGCCTCTCCACGTACAGTACTCTTTCGATGGAAGTCGTTCCTTGACCACGTTGACCACGCCGCGCCGAGAGCACCAGGGCGGTGGACGACGACGAGGCCTAGGAAGGGGACGACGCGGAGCCGGGGAAGACGCGACAGTGGATGCCCACGCGAAGAGGAGTACGAGGGTTCACTGGCGGCTGCGGTGTGACGCTGCCGTCGCCGCAGAATAACAGGGGGTGTGGGTGAGTAGAGGGATGCCCTGGCTAGTGGTGGGAGTTGTAGGGGGCCGTGAGGCCTGCGTGGCAGCACAGCCGGCGACGGGAGGCAGGAGCAGGCGGCACGACCGGCGCTGCTTTGGGCGGCTGGAGCAAGAAGACCAGAGGTTGAAGAAGCACGACGGCCGTTGGATGGACATCATACGGTCACTGCAGCTAGAATCGTTTATATTGACTAAGTTGACAAAGCCCTTGGTACGCGTCAACTTAGTAGGCCCACAGGTCAGCTTCCGAAACGGTGCGCCCCATATGTCAGGGGGAGGAATCATTTTTTGGGCGGGTGAAGCTAGAATATCCGAGATTGAAGAAGAAGCATGGCATCCGTTGGATGGACATCCAACGACCACTGCTGCTAGAACCGTGTGTTGACTATAAGTTGACAAAGCCTTGCATACGCGTCAACTATTTTTTTGAGGGGACGCGTCAACTTAGTAAGGCCACAACTGTGTGGCAGAGAACTTATAGCCCATTTGAGATAGAATGTGCAGCCAATTTTTGAATTCTAATGGAATTTACTACAACCCATTTACAATTTGTTAAAACTACAGCCCATTTCAACCAACCGTTCAAAACAGAATTCAATAAAATTTCCCACATTTTGATGGGATACGAAATATTTTTATCCCAAAATTTCTAGTCAGATTAAATACAATTTCAATATAAATTTATATTACGTAAAAATCCAACGAAACGTTGCGCTCGCAACAATTAATGAAATTAAAATTTTCAATATCCAAAAATAATATTTTATAAAGTAATTACGTGTTTGGTGCATTTTTTATAGTTAATGCCCAGTTTTTCTAATTACATCCCATTTATTATTTCTTAAAGCCCATTTTCTTGTTAAGCCTAATGCATCCCTCCTAGGAAAGATTTGCAGCCCAGCGGGGCAGAGAATAACAACTTGACCTTGCCTGGGTATTCCTAAAAAAAGTATAGCTGGGCTAGCCATTTTCAGCTTGAAAAAATTAATATCTGGGCTGGATATCTGGGCTGGGCTAGACGGGCCACAGCCCGGCCAGTAAATACCTGCAGCGATGTTTTCGTTGTTGTTCAGAGGAGAAAAATTAATATCTGGGCTAAACATCGCTCAAGAAAAACTCTACAGTGCTCACACCTCAAAAACACAAATACTGCTCGAGCTGCTTGGTCCCAGCTGTCGGCAGCATCTTGTGCAATTCTCTCGTTTATTGACTACATAGGTTGACAATGGTGTGGGACCTTGATGTCAGGAAACCAGGAGGAAGCAAAAAAATATAGTTTTATATAATAATAAGGAGGCACTTGCGTACGTGCGGCTATGGCCCTGGTGGGCCCCCACTGTCATCCTCTTCAAGTAAAGTCATCTCCTCATCCTCATGTCCATTAACCATGTTGACAACGCGAGACGGCGGCGCCATGGCGAGCGCAACAAGTTGAAGGACGACGGAGAGGGCCTCGCGGGCCCTACGGATGGTCTGATACAGCGCCCGCTGCTCATTATGGAAGCCAGGATCATAGGGCCACATGTCCGCGATGGCATTGTCGTTCGCTTGTTCACCGGTGCTCGTTGAGGAGACGGAGGTTGCAGCACAGGTCCTCCTGCGCTGGTAGCTCTTCCGCCATTAGGGCGTTGAAGTGCGGCCGCTCCTACTCTATGGTGAACACGGCATGAACCGGCTTGGACAGTGGCGCCGGCTCCTGGTCGGAAGCCACGTCCATCGTCTGATTGTCGTCGCTCAGCTCGGCGAGCTAGCTGGCGAGCCAGCATGTCCGGCTGCTGGACCGACCCGCTGCCAAGCACGAGTCTGACTGCCCTAGCCCAGACCGCCTCCCTCGCCCGCGCGCGATTTTCGCCCGAAACGGCCAGCGCCGCCCGCCCCGCTTCCCGATGCAGGCGATTGCTCCGCCTTCAAACGACACAATGCCGTTCGTCCGTCCTTCTGCCGCCCACATTAATGATACGCGGTTGCCGAGGTGGCTACTCCGGCGCCACACGTCCGTCCCTCCACCGCCACCATTGCTATATAAACTGTTGTGCCGGCCATAGTCGCAGTCATCCGCATCCGTTCCCTTTCTCCTGTCCACACCACTACTGCCCACCATGGCTTCGTCGCGCTCCAGCGCTCTTCGGGACGGGCGAACAACGGACCACAAGGAGATGGCAGCCATTGCTGCCGACTGGCTGGCCGGCAGGCAGCCGGAGGACGACGACGTTCCAATGGAGAACATGGTAGTCGATGATCCGGCGCCAACCCCCTCCTCCGCACCATCCTCGCCGGTTTATTGCACCATGATCATCGGCGAGGCCCGTGCCCAATATATGGACACGGTGAGGCAGAATCTTGAGGAGTAGTTCCGGGAGGTGCAGGCCGACGCCGCCTACAACCACCATCTCCTCCAGGAGCACCTGCAGGTAGAGGAGCAGATCGCCGCGGAGCGGGCGGAGCAGGAGGCGCTTCTCAACTCGTACCGCTCCGCCCGCGAGGGCCGCCTCGAGCGCTGGCAGTACTGCATGCAGGTGGCGGAGGCTGTGGCCGCCTACAAAGAGGGCGATGAAGCGGGCGAGGCGCTATTTGGCGAGACCGAGGACGAGGCAGAGGACAATGCCGGCTTCGACAAGTCCCCGTTCCGCTGGCGTCGACGAGGCCCTGCTCCGCCGAGGCCCCACGGCGCCAACAACGAGGCAGAGGACACCGCCGGATCCACCGAGGCCCCACCCTGCTGGCAACGAGGGGGAGGATTTCCCCCGCTCCGCCGAGGCGCCGCCCACCGGCAACGAGACAGAGAAAATCGTCGGCTCCGCCGAGGCCCTGCCCCGCTGCCAGCGAGGCCGTGCCACACAGAAAACGAGGAAGACGAACACGGTAGGTCGCCGCCGCTCGGGTCCAAGTAAGGCCACCGCTGCTACCCTCCGGTTGAAGCCAAGTTAGGCGGGTTGACCACTGATGGCTGGTTAGCTTCTTGGCAGCAACGTGGAGTCGGAGAGCTATGTTGGAGAAGGACGCTGCTTCTACTTAACTGCTGGTGCAGTTGGCTGACTGACACGTGGGCCCAACAGGCATCTGGGCCACATGTCAGTTACGCAACTTTACCTGCAATTAAGTCACTGAAGCTTCTGTTCGGCTCAGCCGGACACAGGTGGGTAGCTTCGGTTAATTAATTATACCTCCAGCGCACCCCTTTTTAGTTGAAGAATGTATGAAATGTAATGAAATCCGGCATGTTTATATGAAATCCGACCGTGTATGAATGAATTTATTTCGATTAGTTCGAATTCATGTATCCCTGGCATTGGATGAACATGCAAAACAATACGTACTAGCATTATTCCCAGGGTGATCACCTCGTTTGCAGCAGTTTCACATGTACTCCCTCCGGTCCTTTCTAGTCTACATACAAGTTTTGTCTGCAGTCAAAGTATCTCTACGTTGACCAATCTTATAGAAAAAAGTATGCACTTTCACAGTGTGCGAAGTAAAAAGGAACAGAAGGAGTACAAAGAGTTTGAGCAGCTTTTTAGCGTTCCTGTACATTGCAATCAAACACACAAGCCTGGCAATTCATAGAGAACATTCAAAACAATCGATGATTATGCATCTCAGCGATTCACATGTCAGAGCCAATATTTACTTCACAACTAAAGAATAAAGAAAAAATGGATCGACGCTGCTGACAGCAAAGGGCGTCCCATTCGAAAATATCAAACGCATGTCTTCTTGCTAAAATCAATGAGCAAAATTTGACAAGGTTTTCCCATTCCAAAATATCAAATGCCTACGATTGTGGAATGGGCAGGGTTTGCCATCAGTTCGGACATTGACATGGCACCTCGTGCTAAATAAACCAGCTGTTATTTTTGTGCAATTCCACCAAAATCAACCAAATTTACGCGTAGCTTGTATGATTTCGCCCTTATATGTTGCAACGCCTTGAACTTATCGGCACCTCCTTTCTTGTGGTGGAAATGAATGATTCGATGTATTCATGAACATTTTGTGCAGTTCCCATTGAAATCATCCTGAGCACCCCTGTTTGCACATATACAAAAAAAGTGATTAGTATAAAGCAAACTGTACTATGAATTGACAGTTTAAACAGGTACCTACATGGTCCATGTAGAGCACACTTTTAGAAAAATGGAACTCACTGGAAAGAATCCTAGAACAACATTGTACTCGCGCATCACAGCAAGAAAATGGAGATTTGTCAGTCCTTCTGAGCTGAAGTTAGTTTGGTCTTGTGGGGAGTAATGTAACCATCCTTCAACTACTCCTTCTGATGAGAAGATAGACAGGGCTTCTTCATCCTGGCATAATCGGAACTAGTCACTTCACGTACTCCATATTCTTCTTCAGAGGAGGATGATCCTGTTGTGCAAAGACAAGAGGACAACTAAATGCTAGCATCCCCGTTTGCTCGAAAAAAGGAAAGGAAATATTTAAAAAAGCACAGATGAAGCACTTCTCAAGGACAATACCACTTTTTCATGACAGTATCTAAACAGTAGCACAACACCAACAGAGATGACAAAGCTCAATCATATGGATGAAATCAGTGGGCGAGTACCAACCTTTGTCAGGAGGCTTATTGTGTAGAGCATACATGTGAAGCACTTCTCCGGAACCATCTGTTGCTATCTACTGTGGTGGCCATGCTTACTATATACTCCTTGATTAGTTTAATGTTTCCAACATCTTCTTGTGCAGTTCCACTAAAATATATGGTATCTTCAAAGAAGATCCCTGTTTGCACAAGTAGAGATAATTACGTATTACATTAAGAGTGGCATCAAATCAGTGGCAAAACAATTGCTCGTTCCAGCCATAGCAATAAATTAAGATGCAAAACTATATCATTACTTGTGTCATCACAGTTCCAGTGCTTCATTACAGCACGGGAGTTGATTTTTGTTTTTCTTCCGCTTGTTCTTCCCCTTCATCACTTGGTTCAATAACAGACAAGCTTCGCCTTCAATGTAAGATTTGGCATGTCAATTAGGTTGCACAAGTATAGCACTAAACAATGACATTAATTTTCTGATGAAAGTGGCAAAATACAGGCCAACAGTTGTGAAATATCCTTATCTTACCGTACAAGTAGCACAACATATGAAAGCACACTGCAGAATCATGTGAAAGAAGGCTAGTACTGACCTCTCATGACGCGGAATTCAAACAACTCACAAGAAGAAGATCTAAACCAAATTTGCCAACACGGATAGGAAGTAAGATCTCCTCTTGTGCAGGATCAAGCAATCAAGCAACGTTGTCGGTGTGACATTTTGGTTGAACTTTACAAAACACTCTTAAAACAAAAGTGTTTTGTGCAGTGCAACAAAAGGTCACAATGGCAACGAGGTGAAGTAGATAACCCTGTTTACACAAAGGTGCAAAGGAAACAACTAGTGGTCAATAACGGTGGATGACACAGAAGCCAACAAAAAGAAGCATCTACCTTATCTAAATGGGAAAGAAAGCAAGATAGTAGCATTTCTCAACGGTGGCATTGATTTATATTAACAGAGAGACTATATTAACAATAAAATTCGTTAAACATGTAATTTGCTTTTAATTGTGGCATTGCATCAATTTTCCAGCGACATTATTAGAGGGTGTTTGTTTACAGGGACATTTTGGTGGAGGGACTAAAAAACCTCCGTGTCAGTCCCATCTAAACCAAACAGGAGGGACTTTTAGGGACTAAAAGTGGGCATTTGGGACTAAAGAAAGAAGACCCCGAGGGAGAGTCTTTTTGGGACTTTTTCCAACAGTTGCCCATGCCACGCATCGCACCTTGTCTCTATTAGTTCATTACTAGGGGTAACATGGTCTTTTAGCATGTCATTTAATAACCTCTAGTCCATGTTTAGTCCCTGGAAGCAAGCAGGTAGGGACTAGGGAGTTTTTAACCAAACAGGGCCTTAGATTAACAACAGCTAAAGAGTTGCACGGGACAGTAGACGCACCAGCACCATGTGCATCTACCGATGTACTGGGGTGATGCACAGTCTGTTGCAACAAAGAACAAACAACCAAGGAGCATATTTGTGTTGGTCCCAGTTTTGTTATCTTTAGACACCTTCCCTATGTGAGCGCAGCAAATCTAGTCCTGCTCAAACTCTACAGCCTTGTCCCCCAAAACAAAAGATCTGTTCGTTACAGATGTGCGTACTGCGTTTGTCATTGTTTTCGCTTTTCGACCAACGTAGGTGTTGGATAGCCAGCCTGTACTAGTACTTTCCCCACTTCCTTTCCTCTTTGAACCACGTCCTAGATTTATGCTATGCAACTTTCCCCACTAGTTTCCCCCATTCCTGTCCTCTTTGAACCACGACTTATATTCATGCGATACAACTTTCCCCACTACTTTCCCCCTTCCTTTCCTTTTTGAACCACGTCCTAGATTCATGCTATACAACTTTTCCCACTACTTTCCCCCATTCCTTTCCTCTTTGAACCACGTCCTAGATTCATGGTATACAACTTTTCCCACTACTTTCCCCCATTCATTTCCTCTTTGAACCACGTCCTAGATTCATGGTATACAACTTTCCCCATAACTTTCCTGTTTGATCCAACACCTAGATTCGAGTGCAGAAGCGGAAAAAGCCCACATGCAGCTAGAGCAATGCATGTGGAATAAGTAAATTATACCTTAAGGTTCTTGGGGTGTGGTTCGGTGGGCGACCGGAGGCCGTTCGACCCACACTATGTACGACGGTGAAGAAGAAGGGGTCGGAGGCCCTCCCGCGCCGCCGCTGGGTGAAAGTGAACAGCTGCGCCGGTAGTGGATTCCCTCCCTCGCCGACGGTGACAGCGTTAAGCCTCCTTCCCTTCCCAGCGGACGGATCCTGCCGGCTCTTTGACCAGCAGTTAGGGGAGAGAGAGGCCAACAAAGTCTTTTTTAGATCTGGAGAGGGTGAGAGAGTGTGAAGAGAGCAACTACAAGCAGACCAGCAGTGAGGGGAGAGAGAGAGGCCAACGAAGTCTTGTTTAGATCTAGAAAGGGTGAGAGAGTGTGAAGAGAGCAACTACAAGCGCTGAGGCTCCAGCGTGTATATATATACTGGAGAGAGTGTGAAGAGTGCAAACCCTAGAAAACAAGCATCGAGGCTGCAGCTTATACGTGATGAGGTGATTATACGGTCACTACGAGATCGTAGAGCTCCGTATCCATCCATTTTGACTAGTCAAAGAATCCCCCTGCCATGAATTATGCTCAAATGTAGTTATCGAACCCGAGACCTCATGTTTGATGAACGAACAGGCGAACCAGCTACACAACCCTCCCATTATGTTCAACGAGAGGAAAATAACGTTTTATACATTTCTGCATTCGTGTGACAAGCATGCCGTGTTTTTGTGTGTGTGGGAGTCATTGGGATTTAAATCATAATCATGTCATGTGGCTTTGGTGGTCAGACTATCCACAGTGATGCAGAAATAATGCAGCCTTAGTCACCTTACCTCTCTTGACGTAGTACGTTGGGTCCCACCAGTCAGAGGGTGAAACAAACAAATTAATAAGAAAAATTAAAAGCGCCAGCGGTGTATCTTACCTCACACATCTCGCTACTGCTCGGGAACACTGTCCAACTAAACCCTCTGTTCGCTCACGTACTATTTTAAGTGAATCCTTATTATAACATGCACACAATTTTGGGCACTTGTATTCGACCTAAGTCAGTGTGCCACCGTATCTCGTATGACTCCCTCCGTCTAGGTGTAATAAGTCACGTTAGAAGGTGCAGCGGGACCAAGGTGCAAGCAGATTGGAGGAGAAGGAGAAACTTGACTGGTCATTCCTCCAATCAAAGCCCTGATTTCTGTCTCTAAATGCAAACAATTAATCCAAACAACTAAGAGATGCCATTTTAGCTACCATGCAGGGCCGCGTATTAACTCGCATGCAAGTCGACTTTGATTTCTTGACTGATCAACGCGTAGTTGTGCTCCATGCATTGGGTTTCCGGGGGAGATAACTAGGCAGAGTAAGGAGCGTTTGGTTACATTGCTTAGGCTGGTCATAGTGGTGAGTAACTTGGACTAGTAACATGCATATGTTACTAGTCTATGTTACTACTACGCGAAGTTTGCCGTCGGAAGCGAGCCGATCTGGCTCTCCTGAGCTAGGAAGGTTTTTCTAGCCCACCCAAGCTAGCTGGCCCACAAAAGCTAACATATTTTAACAGTTCCAAATGCCTAACCTTGCTCGGCTATGCTATAAGCTGTTCTTGCTAAGGATACAAACGCTCCCTAAGTAACAACACTCGCTAGCAACGAGGCCAGGAGGGGATTGAGATGCGAAGTTAATGGACGACGCCTAAACATTTTGGGAATATCTTATTTCCGTAAGATGACTTAACACCTAGACGGAGGGAGTACTACTCCCCAGTCCAGGTTTGATGGAATATTCGTCACCTCTTCTCTTCTTGTACGTACTCCATTTGTATCTCACTTCATGTGGCTTCACACTCGCACGATTTTCCTATTCTATGAACCTGTGTGTGCGTGTGTGTGTGTGTGTTTAACAGCATGTGTGTGTTAGAGAGAGCGACAGATCGACCTACTCCTACAGAGAGATGGTGTGTAGTGTACGATTTTAGCCGCGAGAGTCGGTGCATCCTCTCGTTTCCGGGCGTCCGGTAGGGACAGGCGGACAACTGCCACACCCGCTCCTAACTAGCCTGGCCCACCCAAAGCCCCTCCATCGCCCACGCGTGCTTCCCGCCTGAAACGGTCGGCGCCGCTCCAAAGAATCGGTGCCGCATTCATGCCCGGGCAGAGCGGACGCGACCTCTCATTGGCGCCTGTGTTGAAGGGAGAAGCAGATTCAAGTGTGATGGTTGCTTCGTCCGTCCAACTTACTGCTGGGTCTATGTGATTTGACGGCTCATTGGTCATTATTACTGAGGTGGTAGTACTGCTGGATGTCCCACGCTTTCGGCGAAAGGAGGTACTACTAGATTACAATTTTCTCCATTCTTACGGCGGAGGAGTGCAAGAGCAGTGAAAACACGCAGGATCAGTGATTACATGGCCCACCTCACACTATCACCATATTTTCTGGACACCGTGCGACACCTAACTCTTTACATAGTACTCCCTCCATTCCTAAATATAAGTCTTTGTAGAGATTCCACTAGGTGGACTGAATACAGAACAAAACGAATGAATCTACACTTAAAATGCATCTGTATACATCTATATGTGGTTCATGGTGAAATCTCTACAAATACTTATATTTAGGAACGGAGGAAGTACTTGTATAGTATGTACTGTAATTTATCAGCGAGATAGTACAATGCTATGAAGCTTCCAGCTTCTGTTACATGTATCTTGCGTCAAAGGTTGCCCGTTGCAACATTTCATCAAATACAAAGGAGACTAACATGCATGCTATTGCATCTCAATGATTGACAGATCATAGAAAATATCGGTTCCTGGAAAAGATCATAGCAAATATGTACTCCCTCCATTCCAAAATAAGTGTCTCTACTTTATGCAATATGGACTACATACGAGCAAAATGAGTGAATCTACACTCTAAAATACGTCTATATACATCAGTGTTTGGAGTATGTACTAGTAGTTCATATTGAAATCTACTAAAGGACGTATATATTCCAAACAATATGATAATCTCTCTAACCAAGGTAGTAGGGACGAGGAGTAAATGGAGGGAGTAGTAAAAAATTCTCCTCGTCCTGCGAGCCACCGCACGCGTGGGCGAGGGAGCGGGCGTAAGGCGTACAGTACTACTACAAGTAAGCAAGCTTGACCTCATCCTCTGAGCCACCGCACCCGTGGGCGGGGGAGACGGCTTACTAAGCAAGCTTCTCCTCGTTCTGCGAGTTGACAGGACACATCAAAAGTACTCCAGTGTATAGAGCCTTGCCTCTAAGGTAGGCCCCACATGGTTTGCCTCTTTTTTAACATAACGCGTCAAGTCGCAATTTGTTTGTTCACCCGTGGTAGACGATCCTCCCTCCACCAAGTGGACAACTAGTACACGGTCAAATTACCATGTGGGCTGCCTTTTCGTACAGAAATGAGCTCCACCGTGTACCCATGCGGGTGTGGTTGGGAAAGAGACAGGAGTACGTGCGCCGTGCGTGCACCTCTTCTCTTCGTGCACGTCCCCCACCTACGTGGGTGTGTGTGAGAGATACAAACCTAGAAAAATGGCTTGTGCGTTCGTGAGTGTTTTTTGTTTGGGGAGGGTTGATTTCGTGAATGTATTTGTGGGAATATGTGTCGATGACATCTCAAACAAAATTTTGCATGCAATGCACTAAAAAAAAGACACATCCGTGACATTTTGGGCCGAACGAAAATTTTTTCTGTCATACTTCTGACACTTCTATGACGATAATTGTGAAAAAACCCGGTATCATCATAGATGTGGTAGGGTCCTACTTCTATGACAAAAAATCATGACAGAAAATGGGCTTTCGTCCTGGGCGGGCCGGAGACGCAGCTGCATGACACTCTTTCGGCCGTCCATGACGGAAAAAACCGTGGTAGAAGCGAGGGCGAGGAAAATATCGGGGTGTTCCCGGTTACGGTGGGTGGTCGGGGCCGAGCGATGCGCGTTTCTCTCGTACACGCACGCGCGTGGGTGCGAGGCGTTGGGCTCTAACTGAACCTGAGCAAGGCGTTGGGCTCTAACTGAACCCGAGTGATTGCACTGCAGGCTACGCATTACTGAACCCGAGCGATCGATCGATGGCTGTTAACTGAACCCGATCGAGCGGTTCCTTCGCTACTGCTGCTAACTGAAGCCGATCGATGCTGCCTCTGGATGAACAGTGAGCGTTGCTGGGGGGGTTTGGATGAACAGTTCCCGATGGGGGTGGATGATTAGGACCCCGTGGTGTTGCCTCTGGATGAACAGGACCCCGGTCGATCGAGCCGGTTGGGGCTGGATGAACAGGACCCCGTCGAGGGCAGGATGAACAGGACCACCCCGTGGAGTGCAGAATGAACAGTAGACGGTGGAGGGCTCAATGAACAGTAGCCCTTGGAGGGGTGGTTGAACAGGAGCCCATGGAGAGGGCTGGTTGAACAGTAGCCGGTGGAGTAGCGCGTGGTGGAGGCTGGATGAACAGGAGCCCGTGGATGAACAGTCGCAGGTGGAGGCTGGAGGAGGTCGACGGTGGATGAACAGTAGCCCGTGGAGGCTGGAGGGGGTCGACAATGGAGATGAACAGTATCCCGTGGAGTCCCGTTTTGCGGTACGCCACACCCCTCCCGATGAACAGGACCCCCGTTTCGACCGTAGCGCTCCAACACAAGTCTGTTTCCTTTGTTTTGCGGTACGCCACACCCCTCCCGATCAACAGGACCCCCGTTTCGACCGTGGGAGGTCCGTTTCCTCCGTTTTGCGGTACGCTAGACCCCTCCCAATGAACAGGATCCCGTTTCAAACGTGGCCGGTCGAACACAAGGCCGTTTCCTCCGTTCTGCGGTACGCCAGGCCTCGTTTCCATCGGCTGTTCTGTCCAAGCCCTCCCGATGAACACGACGACGCATTCTGTTCCGACCCAGCCGGTTGGCTCCCCATGAACACGACGACGACGTTGTTTCTCCGTTCCGACCCAGCCATGTACACGAGCCCTGGCCGTACATATGCGCGAGTAGGCGTTCGAGACCCTGCCCGTATGTACATACATGGCCGTATTTTCTTCCTTGCACACTGGCCGTTGTACGTACGTGTACATGCTACGTGCGCGCCTCTACATCGACCAGTATGTACGTACACGTTCGCGACCAGAATCACAATGCTACGTACGCTTCGACCAGGTGGGTCCCGACTGTCAGGCACTTCCTTGCCTGCGAAGATGTAGCTGGTGGGTCCCAGCAGTCAGGGGGGCGAATCGTTTTTTTTGCCTGGACGCACTTCCTTGCGTGCGAAGATGTAGCTGGTGGGTCCCTGCAGTCAGGGGGGGAATGTTTTTTCGCAAAATATGGTGGCCCGTCCGGTGGGTCCCCGCTGTCAGCTGGAGGAATAATTATTTTGCGCGTAATAAGGAGGCGCTTCCTTGCTGCGGCTGTGGACCCAGCTGTCAGCCTCTCCATGTATAGTCCACGTCCGATGGAAGCCGTTCTTGACCACGTTGACCATGCCTCGCCGAGAGCACCAGGGCGGTGGACGACGGCGAGGCCCAGGAAAGGGATGACGCGGAGCCGGGGAAGACGCGGCAGTGGAAGCCCGCGCGGAGAGGAGTACGAGGGTTCACTGGTCCGGGTGCGGTGTGAGGCTGCCGTCGCCGCTGGGCCTGGCCAGCGGTGGGAATAGCAGGGGCGGTGAGTTCTCCCCGGCAGCACAGCCGGCCACGGGAGGCAGGAGCATGCGGCACGACCGGCGCTGCTTTGGGCGGCTGGAGTAACAAGACCAGAGGTTGAAGAAGCACTACGGCCGTTGGATGGACATCATACGGTCACTGGAGCTAGAATCGTGCATATTGACTAAGTTGACAAAGCCCTCCGTCCCCGTCAACTTAGTAGGCCCACAAGTCAGCCTGCCACTATACTGGGTCCCAGCTAGCAGGGGGAGTATTCATTTTTTTGTGCGTAATAAGGACGCACTTCCTTGCATGCGAAGATATAGCTGGTGGGTCCGAGCTGTCAGCGACGGTAACGTTTTTTTCACGAAATACAGAGGCCCTTTCGGTGGGTCCCAGATGTCAGGTGGAGGAATCATTATTTTGCGCGTAATAAGGAGGCATTTCCTTGCATGCGGCCGTGGACCCAGTTGTCAGCCTCTCCACGTACAGTCCACTTCAGATGCATGTCGGTCGTTGACCACGTTGACCAGGCCGCGCCGGGAGCACCAGGGCAGTGGACGACGGCGAGGCCTAGGAAGGGAACGACATGGAGGCAGGGAAGACTGGGAAGTTGTTTCCCACGCGGAGGGGAGTACGACTATACGAGGGTTTACTGGTTCGTCTGCCGTCGCCGGAGAATAACAGCAGGTGTGGGTGAGTAGAGGGATGGCTAGGCCAGCGATGGGAGTACGGTGGGGCAGTGAAGCCTGCGCGGCAGCATAGCCGACCGCGGGGAGGAGGGAGCAGGCAGTCCCGCCGGCGCTTGTTTGAGCGGCTGGAGCAGGAAGAGCAGAGATTGAAGAAGCACGACGGTCGTTGGATGGACATCCAACAGTCACTGCTTGTGCGTCAACCTTTTTTTAGGAAAGCCTCAAATCTGTGCAAAACAGCATACAACCCATCTGCCATTATTTCTAATAATTTACAGCCCATTTGCTAATTCTGAAGGTTTTTTTTGGAGCCCATATTCTTTTTGTTAGCATTACAGCCCATATTGTGGCCACGGTTAAAAAATTATACGAAATGTTGCATATTTCGGTGCGGTCCGAACTGTTTTTAATCCCGAAATTTCGAGTCACATTCAAACTGATTTTAAAAATAAATGTATATCAATATAAAATCCAACAAATTGTCCACGCATAAAAATTAATGCAATTTAAAATCTTGAAATGAAAAAAAAGAAATTTGAAAGTAATTGCCGGTTTGATGTGTTTTAAAAATGTATAGCCCAGTTCTCATTACTGATAGGCCATTTTCTCGTCCAGCCGAATGAAGCTCTCCTCGTCTTGAAAGATTTGCAGCCCAATAGGCCTGACAAAGCGACTTACTTGGCAAATCACAAAAAAAACTGGGCTAGCCATTTTCAGAAAGAAAAAAAAACTACTGGGCTGGTCTGTGGTAAACATAAAAGAGAAGGCTGTCTAGACATGCCAGAGTGCCCCACACAGCCCAGTTGACACCCTGCTTACGTCTCAAAAACAAATTAGATAAATGCCACAACAAATATGGCGATTCATAAAAATGCCACTGTAATTTCCAAACTTTGAAAAATGCCACTGCAATTTTTGCAAACTTTGGAAAACGCCACTGCAATTTGCAAACTTTGAAAAACGCCACTCCAGACTTCGAAAAATGCCACTGGGGATGGCATGAAATGGCATTTTTCAAAGTTTGGAAATTGCAATGGCATTTCTTAGAAACACCAGATTTGGAGTAGCATTTATCAAATTAACCCAAAACAAAAATAATTGGGCGAGCTGCTGGGTCCCTGTTGTCAGCCGCTCGTTGTGCAACTCTCTCGTTTATTGACTACGTTGACAATGGCATGGGACCCAGATGTCAGAAATCCATTACGAGGAGCCATTTTTTATTGGATTGAAATAAGGAGGCACTTTGCTTGCGTACTGCCATGACCTTGGCGGATCCCTGCTGTCATCCTCTCCACGTACAATCATCTCCTGGTTGTGTACGCGTCAACTTGGTAGGCCCACAAGTCAGCCTCTAAACCCGTGGAGGACAAATACAACCCATTTAAAAAAATAATAGCCCATTCCATATGTTCAAACAGAAAGTTCAACATTCAGAGCAAAGTAACAGGTCTGATCCACATATAGAGTACTGAACTTCCACGTTGACAACCATCATAGCCAAGTTAACTATCTACTCCCACTAATACTCTAGTAGCGTACAAGTACTAACTTACTCTTAGCTAACTAGACGATGTCGGCCGCCTTCTGCGGTACACACTAAACGCCGGCACCGGCGTCCTCCGCCTCGCCTCGGACTTGCCAGATGTGCGATAGGGCGCGTTGCTCGCGCGCGTTGGCCCTTTCCATGCCGGCGTGGTCCACCGAAGCTTCGGCTTCTAAGCGGGAAACCCACTTGACGAGCTGGTAGTAAAAATCGGCGTCGCGAATGCGTGCGTGCCCGACAGCCTCCAGGGCTATTTGCCGGGCGCCGGCCTCCACGTAGTCGGCCCACGTGTGGGCACTCTGCTCGCGACTTATAGCGTCGGTGCGCTGCTGCTCCATGTCCCGCTGGCGGCGCAAATCGGCGATACGCTGCTCATCCGCCAAGCGGTCGCGCTCCAACAACTCCTGCTCCTCCGCCAGGCGGTCGCGCTCCAACAAGTCCTCGATCTCCGCATTGCCATCTAAAGACCGATAGAATGCCTCCTCCCTCGGTCTGCCTTCCGGTGAAAAACCGAACACTAGTTCCGGCGGTGACCACCTCCGGCGACGCCTATCGCGGACGGGCGGGGGCATGGCGGACATGGCGAGAGCGAGGATGTGGCGAGCAACGTCGGGCCGGTGGGGGCTTATGAGGATAGGGCGAGTTGGGTCACGGTGCCACCATAGAAGGCCGAGAAACAGTACTTATAAGCGGAAGGTAGCGCGACGGTCATCGGAATTCAATGCATAATGAAGCAGGCATGGCTTAGTCGCGCCAGCTTGCCGTGGAAAACTAGAGAAACTGAAATTCTGACAGTGCCGTCCCGTCCCGTCCATGCTGGGTCGCACGCCGGCCTTACGGTCAAACGAGTGCACTCGAATCATCTCCCTCCTTGTCAATAATGATTCCACGGATTTAAAAGGCCCGCAACAATTAAAACGCATCTTTTTTCGCATCAGTTAGCTGCCTTAATTACGGCCGGCTGCATGCGGGCACTCAAAATCGCTCGCAGCCAGTACGCGGAGCAGCATGCAACGAGTCGCAGCCGAGGGCATTAATTGATGAACTTTAGCTGGGAGATAAGGCATTTGCGAACGTTTTTGCTAGTAGTTTCTTCAGATTCGCGTGGCATTTTCTTCAGAGCAGCTTGTCAGTTTCTTCAGAGGTAGGCATTTTTATTCAAAAAACTGCCACTTCGGATCTTACGTCGCAACTAAAACATCCAGGAGCGCATTAGTAGGCTAGCTAGTGATCGACCGGTAACTTGTAAATACTGAGCGAACAGATATAAGGAACTGTTAATGCATCTCAATGATTCACAGATCATATACAAATATGTAGCTCCAAAAGCAAAGATCAGCCACAACTAAAACCAACTAGTACGATTCCCATACATAAGATCAACTTGTTAATGCATCTCAGTGAGTCACAGATCATATACAAATATGTAGCTCCAAAAGCAAAGATCTAGAAAAAACATATGTTCTTCCTACTAACATGGATGCTTCTCTTGGCCAACATTCAGTATAGGCTGAATGAAAAATTTGTTTGTGAAGTCTACAATTCCTCTTACAAACGTAAGTGGTTTCACCAACAGCTGGAACCATGGGAATGAACCACACATGATGGAGGAACATCCACAGCAATATGATTTGGTCTTCTCTTGATCACACGGCGAGACTATTTTCGGAATACAAACTTTAACTTAGGCAAAATGATGCCCATTGTATAATCAGACCAAAGCAATGAAGCACCTAGTGTTGGCCAATAAATAGTACAGTACTACTTTTCTGCAGTCCATGAAGTGACTATCCAATCTTTCTGTGTCTATTTTCAAATGGCACTGCATGCAGTGACTATACTATTCTCTTGTGCAGTTCAACCAAAATTGCGGTCACTTTGTGTGTTTGCTAAATAGCAACGGGCAGACATCTCTGTCTGCACAAATACCAAGCAGCTAGTAAACATATACCCCACCTTGTATTTTCAGTTTAAACATGTCTCTTCCGCTTAGATCTGTCATGTTTTGCACTGGACAATTTGATACAGTCATGTTTTGCCCTGGACAATTTCATACTGAATTGATTTGCTTGTCAGAGCAGAAATATAGCGCCTATTCTTCATCAGACCAAGGATATCCATGTTCGCAGTGATGGAAGAGGTGAAATTGATACAACCGAAATTGAGCATCCAGTCATTGAATCATGTCCTGCACCTCCAATGTAGGTCCACCCTGCCAATAAATTCACATGCAAACCACTAGTATTACTATCTAATGACAGTACAAAAAGAGTAGCAAGATAGTAGCAAACCATGTACCTTCTTAATGAACAGCTCATAGTGCCACCAATTGGATATAAAGGTTTGGGAGAAAACATGCTCCTAATGTTGAACCAGTTGGACTTTTTGTGCAGTTCCACTAAACTCGAGCATCCCTGTTTGCATAGATATTGAAAGTGTGATTACTATAAAAGTGGCACTAGTTGAAGCATAGACTCACAAATATAAGCATTCCAATTTCTTAATGGGAAAAAGGTAGCAAGACTGTTTCTAACCACCTTTTTTAAGGAACAAATAAGGCAACAGAGGCTGATGTCAGAAAGGCATATATAGTTCTTTCTGAAAGAATGATCGATTCTTGACCTTTCATCTTCTTTTAAGCATATTTTGTGCAGTTCAACTAAAATAAAATGCCATCACCGCCTTGACAATTCAGTGACACTGTACAAAAGGAAATGACTTAACATTACATCATGATGTCAGGTATGTAGTCGACAGGCATTAGAGACAAACTTACAGACCTCCTCCGATAACATAATGAACATTAATTTTAACAAAGGTGTGACTAGGTTTACCGGGATAATTTGAGTGAACTCTACACCCTCTGTTCCTTAATATATGAGGTTTTTGCGATTCAGTTTAAAGTACCCAAACGTCTACTAGTATTTAGAAAAACAGGTAGTAGTTTTCTTGAGCACATATCTGGGAAAGCTTGCCACCCTTTATTTATGTCCATACGCTAATGCAACACCATTCGAAATTTCGAATACTACAAATATACACTAATCCAGTGGCTAGTGCAACAGTAGAGTAGTTATTTTATTACAGGGTACAGTACAATGGTTTTGCTGAACAGATTTCAGTAAACTCTGGCACTGGAAGATTTCTATAAGAATTAACAATACAAAATGTAAAGGTAACACGTTTCAGCATTGGTATACTGGCTGTGCATGAGCATTAAACCAAATACAAAAGTCTGAAGGTAACTAGCATTATTAACTAATGACAGTATAAAAAAATTGCAAACCATGTACCTCCAAGGTAAATATCATTTCGAACTCGGGGGGACCTTAAAAATTGCTATCCCAATCTTGATAATCGATCAAACATAAAAACTTGATCGAACGAATCAAGAGAACAGCCGGAGGAGGAGGTGCCCACTCTTAACCTTTCCTCTTGTCTTCATAATTTTTTGTGCAGTTTAACCAAAATAAAATGACATCAGCGCCTTGGCATTTTGGTGACACTGTACAAAAAAATTAACTTATCTCATGAAAGTGAGGTATGTAATCTATAAGCATTAACAGTGCAAAAATCTGAAGGTAGTAACAAGTTTCATCGTTGGTATACTGGCTGTGCAACATCATTAGAATCCTTAGTTGAAAAATCTTTAATACATCGACAATCAACAGCTAACCCTGAAATAGTCCAGTGACATTAAATGGCATTGCTTAAATTTATCGGTGGCATTAGACTGAGTGCGGCATTAGTTAAATGTGGCATCACTTTAGCAGTAGCATTGCTTGACTTGACTGCTGGCGTTATACTAACAGCAAAAAAGTTAGACTAAGAGCATGCGAGGCCCATTCGGACAGTGGGCGCACCAGTACGATGTACCTCCACGGACGCATAGAGTGGTGAGGGAGGTATGGTTGCCCAGAGCAACAAATATCCAGGCAGCATATGTGGATTACGTCCCATTTTTGTTATGTTTAGCCACCTTTTTCCTATGTGAGGACAACAAACCGATCGACCTGGTCATTCTCTATTGCGTTGTCATGCCTCTCTACCCTTCTTCAACCAAGAGACACGAAACTCGTTCCTTAGCTACTGATTTTCCCCTTCTCAACCTAGATGCGGGTTCGATGCCTACTCTCTTGGACAGTACAGTCTCCCTTCCTTTCCTTATTCAACCCAGACATGGATTAGTCTGCATGAAGTAGGGTTTCCTTTAATAGTGCAAATTAAGGTTTTCGTCTGCGTGACCAGCAGAGCAGAGGATAGCAAATTGGGAAGATGGTGGAGTGGAAAAAGATCCACATGCAGCGACATGGCAGATGGGGCAATAGAACAAGGGTATGGTTCGAAAAGAGGTAGCATACCTGAGGGTCGGCGGGAAGTGGCTTCGCTCGTGGTCATCGTCCTCCACACGCACTACGACAGCAAGCTTGGGGACGGAGGCCATCCCGCGCGGGCGCTAGGTCTGAGAGGACGGCCTTGTCGTCAGTGTGTGACCTCGCTCGCCGACGTCGAGTGCGTCAACACTGCACGTCCTTTTCTTCCCCGGCGGATCTGTGACCACCGGTGAGGAGGTAGAGAGAGGCCGTCTTTTTTAGATCTGGAGAGAGGGTGATAGTGTGAGAAGCAAGTGGGCAGCCCTTAGCAAGAAAGCTCTGAAGCTCCAGCCTATATATCTTTTTTATACTACTAGTACTAGAGGTGGAGTAGTGGTATAGTTAATATTTTCTCTGCAAACAGTACCAGTTAGTCGTGCTTCAAAACTAAACGACACGCCATTAAAAAAATAAAGTCGAGAAATAATGCGGCACCTCGGGCCAACGCGGCCAGATCGCATTTTGCACGAGAAATTACACACGATGTTTCGTTGACATGTGGTCCCGTTCCAACATGTCAGTGAGACGATGGCGAGTCCTTTTGTACAATTTCCGAAAGGACGTGTAGGCCGGGGCACCTCTTCGTGTACCGTGGCAAACTGGCAACCGTCCACCGACTCTTCGCCTTTCCCTCTTGATTTGGAACTGCTGTCGCACGCTCTTCCTCCCTCCTCCATTTGCCTTCACCCTTCCTTCTGCCATTGTTCGATCGTCTTCTCCATGGAGGGAATAAGCCGGAAACGACCCCGTTATTCTTGCCCCGATCTGAAAGATGACGTGGTGGGGGAACTCATTGATCAGTGCGACGTCATCACCTCGGCTAGCATGGCAGGTTCGTTCAAGACCATTCTCGACTCAACTAATAACATCATTACAAGGAACCCAAGGGTCCAGGAGCGGTTTGATCTCCCTTATCGTCTTCGCTATAAGCCTGTTCGCATGGGTGCGGACGACGGAGGCCTCGCCTTGTGCAAGTTGATGACGCTTGATAATGATACGTGTGATGTCAAGATGCCATCGCTTAAGGGTAAGTCCTGGGCTGGCGCAAATGGAGATTGGGTTGTTTATATTGGGTACAATTGCGAGTGGGAACTTGTGAATGTGTACACTCGTCAGCGGATTCCACTTCCAAAAATCTCCGAGTGCCCTGAGGTTGAGCACACAGATGATCTACGTACGTTCAAATACGATCATGGTGACTGTCGTCTACTGAAGATAGCAATTTTTTGAGTTCCCAACCGCTCTTGGAATTACAAGAACTATCAAGTTGTTGCTATCTTCGACAAGCTTGTTGCCGTACTTCGTGGTTCGACTGGATGGATATTGCTCAAAAATCAGTTTCTATACACGGATGTGTACTGTGATGCAATTGAATACGAGGATCTTGTGTTTGCTGCCACCACTCGTGGCACTGTTTTTGCATGGGATCCTCGTAGTTTCGGTACGTTTGTCTTCCACCGTAATTATAATTGTTTCATCCACATGCATGCGGGTTAGCAAGTTTCCCTTTACTAATTAACCTTCTTCTTGTGTTTCCAAGGTCCTGTGAACATTCCACCACCTATACTTGAAAAAAATTATAAGCAAGGGGGAGATGACGATGGTGGTGATCATGAGCATGAGGAGGAGCGAAACTTATATACTCAGTGGCGCCTGGCAACTAATTCCGATGAATCACCTCTTCTTGTCTGTATACAGTGCACTCAGACTGTTACTACTGAGGAAGCAGGTGTTGTCTCCCATGGTCGCCCTCTCCTGACCTATTCCAACACTCGTTGCATGGTATTCAGGACAGATACTAGTGTGCTAGCACCAACACCTTCTCCCTGGTTCAGTATTGATTGTCTTGGAGCAAACTCGCTCTTCCTTGGACCAAACTATCCAATGATGGTGAAAGGCGATCCAGCTGCCGTTGACACAACGTTACTGCCATTTATGAGAAGCAACTGTATCTATACCTCAGACATTTCGGTGGTTCCCTACGGTCCTGATATATGTCGCTTCAGCCTGGATGATCAGTCCTACGTTGCTCTCGATATTGACAATAGTTGGCCCTTCCCAGAGCACCTATGGTTCAAAGCAAGCGTTTCCAACACCGAGGATTGGTTGAGTTGAAGTTCATTTCATTGCTTGTTATTTGTTGTGTGATGAAAACTTTAGTATTTGCTAGAATGTTTTGTTGGAAATAATCTATAATCCAACATGTATCCTCGTTGTCGTTCTGTGTTGATGACTTGTTGTATTTAATGAATGGTACATTTCAGTTGCAAATGCATGTCATAGACTCAATTTATGAATGGTTTTCGAGTCACTTCTTGGAGTGTGAGTACCGTAGTAGTATAGCCAGCATCCGGTTAGTATATGAAGTTTCCACATCACATAGACCCAACCTAATATTGGAGTATGCTAGTCCTCCACCGGCGCGCCGCTTCAAATGGCGGAGGAAGTGAGAGGTCGCGTCACCTTGTGTCCAGATCTGAGATGCCATGTGTACCAGATGAATGACTCCAAGTTCGACCACCGTGATGCTAGGTGCGAGCCCAAGAACACTGTTGGAGAGACCCCCCTCATAATTTTCCTACATTGGTCGTTTGATTCATAGGATAGAATGCTATAGGATTTTGTTCTATGTAATCATGTTTTAATTGGCAATCTAGCATCCACTCCAACTTTTGTTTCACTTCCTTTGTTCCTACGAAGAGAGTACTTGCTCTAAATGATGTGCCGCTGCAAGAGCCGCCTATATTAATTAACCATGCTCTAAAAAGGTGGACCAACTTTGGCTATAGTAGTACTGTACTAGGTTAGTAGGTGACCTTGCGCTTGGCTCTTCTCCTTTTCCGGAAGTCGAACAATAATGATGGTACTACACTAGTACTTCTGGCAATCTGACACCAAATGAACTGCTGCACGTCCACCGCTTGTAAGCAAAAGTTTCTCCTCGTGCTGCGAGCCACCATGCACGCGTTGGCGAGGAAGAAGGCGTAGTAAGCAAGCTTCTCATCATTCTGCGAGTTGACGGGACACAACAAAGTTATTTATTAGTACTCTCTTTGAAAAGGGCCGACCATGTCCATGGCTACCATCCCGTGCTCTGTCATTGAGTACGTGCACTATTCACGTGCCATCGAGGAGAAAAAATATTGCGTAGTACTAGGTGCCATCGAAGTGCAAGACTCACTTACGCACTGCATATCTCCATTGTCTTGACACGCCACCTTTGATGCTAGAGTTCATTTGGTGCCACGCCACCTTACTCATTAAGTCGCCGGAGTTGGTTCCTCGGGCACCGAGCCTCTTAACGATGACATACGAACGGACGACATGAATGCGGGCAGCTGGCGCCGGCTGGGAACGCACCGCGCGACGGCGCGAGGGACGAGGGTTTTGGTGTGCCAGGGTAGTCAGCTGCGGTCGTGGCAACGTTGGAGATGCCCTTTGCTCACATGCGATCCCCGCATGTCATTAAAAAAGCAAGACGACCCGGCATGGTCTCAGGTCCAGAGGATGCAGTTGGCCGCGCTACACCACTCCGCGGACGCGTCGCGGCGCCCCGTGCATCCTCGACGAGCCGGGTGTTGGGGTGTGTTTGGATTGTGGCCAAAGTGCACCTTACCAAAATTTTGGTCATGACCCAAAGATTGGTCTTTGTTTGGATGGTTGCCATTTTTTTGGCATGCCAATGAACTCTAGCCAACTCTAGTTCATTTTTCTTGCCAATGTCGGCCAAATCATGGGCAACCAATACCTCAACCAAAATTTTGGTCATGACCCAAAGATTGGTCTTTGTTTGGATGGTTGCCATTTCTTTGGCATGCCAATGAACTCTAGCCAACTCTAGTTCATTTTTCTTGCCAATGTCGGCCAAATCATGGGCAACCAATACCTCAACCAAAATTTTGGCTACCCAATGCTTTGATGGGGCAACCTTGGGCACAAACCAAACATACCGTTGGTCGTGCCATAGCACTAACGCCACCCTCGGCACACTGAAACCGATACAGACGGCTCAGCATACCAATACAAGGCCACCTTGTCCGCTGTGCCCGCGGTCATGACTTCAAACCACCATCCAAATATTTTTTGTCGTTTGTTTTCATTCTTACTAGCAAGATGCCTGTGCGTTGCACGTAACATCAAGATGCATTTGTATGACTTGTTTATCTTGTGAGAGAAAAGGATGAATGAGGGAAGACCTTATTTGCAAATGTGGAGAGGTGTGTGGGTACCTTTTTCCATAGTTTCTTTCCTATCCGTCAGATATAAATCAGACGACCTATATTGCAGGATGGCAGGCACACCATCATCACCAACTTTGTTTTTTATAAGAGTGTATTTTATGTATTTTATAAGAGTGTAGATGTAGAGTAGATACAAGTCGACAGGTGGGCACGATGGTAGTGAGATAATGTGATGCAACACTAGAGGTGCCACGTGGAGCGTTTAACTGTTCAACTAGTCATGTCATGAGCAAATGCAGAGTTGTACGGTGAGCCCGTGACTGTATAATAACCACTAAACATAAATGCTGACCGTAATGAGTGGATTCTGAAGTCCAATGTACGTATCGTGCTTTCGCTTCAAATACAATGATCGTCATTGCATATATCGCGAGAGAAAGATGAAACATGCGTGAATTTTCTGGGGGCTTACTTTTAGAGGACCTGGAGATAGTTTTGTGTGCATACGTGAAAGGGGCGTACAGGAGGGGTATGCGATGGAGAGAGAGATGCTCTTCATTTCTCTTTATTATGACTAACTTTGTGTATAGTATAAAAATATACAAATTCACAGTGCAGAATAAATATCATTGTGGGCACCATGCAATGCAAATTAGCGTTCGTACTCCTCCATATAACTTTGTAATGTTGTATATATGTAGAAACTCTAAAATAATTTTTTGGCCACACTTTATTCAAAAGGAATGTTGTATGCGAAATAAACGTGAAGAGAGGGCTTTTTAGATCAATGGGGTACGTGATGTAACATGTGTGAATGTGTAGTTGATGCATTTGGCGGGGCCTAGAGAGGTATGTGTGTGTATTACGTATTCGAGAGAGGCATGGATAGAGGGGCCGACGGGGGGGGCGTGGGAGAGATAGCACGAGAAATGAGAGTGGTCTAGAGAGAGAGAGAGACGAATATGACGTCATGACAAGAGATTCCATTCCCTTGAGTGTGTATATGCAAGGGGGGAGGGAATAGAGGCACCAGGAGAAATTTTCGGTGTGTGTGGTGTTTGTGTTGGTATATGTGGGTCTGAGAAGATAATGAGACGTGGGGGCAGAGGGTGTGTCACCGCGTGAGGTCCGGTGGGTCGAGGTGAGGCCCTTCGTTCGGTTCCGTCCTGCGCCACATTGGTCGGCCCGTGACGCATTTAGGAAGACCCATGGATGACTAGTCGTACAAGACAAAAATAGCAGAATTGTGAAGGACTCTGTGTCCACTGACAAAGCCGGCTAGGATTTGTAACCCTAGGTTCTCGGACTAAGGTAACCCCTTTATCTCTGTTATTACTATTCATCCAACCTAACTTTAAGGGGCATCCTACAGAATGCTCTGCTAGAATCATACTCGTCGATTAGGAAGAGAGGTGTGAGACAATGCGTGAGAGACAGGCGTAAAGATAATGTGCGTACATGAGACACGTAGGCAGGTCCATGTATATAGAAAGGGTCGATGAGTATTGTGCGTGTGTATGTTTGCGAGAGGAAGAGTGCTTCTGATAAAGGTTAGTGAAAACAGTTGTAAATGGTTACAAGAGGGAGGGAGGGTTATATCTAGAGCATGTGTGCGAGAAAGACACCTCGGGAGAGAGTGTGTGAGCATGTGTGAGAGACCACCGATGGAGAGTGAAACTACACGTAAAAGACTGCTCTACACATTGATTAAAGATATAAATTGTATCCAAATATTAGGATGGGATCATGATATTTGCAATTTGCGTAAGGAGCGGTCATTGATCCATCAGACATCTAGATTCTATGGAATTTGAGCATGTCTATGTTATTATTCGACACAATTGATCCACATAGTTAGTATTTTGAACTCCAGACAATGCATCGCTTTAGCAATCGAATATAAACGTGAGTATAGTTCATGTTGTGTGTGTAAAGCACATTATACATACGAAAGCTACACAATGGACATTATAAATAGCTACCTATGAACTAGCATACATTTGAATTCAACTTAAGGTGGTTTAAAAAATCAAATTCAACATGAAGTCCATTCAATTATTTGAATCTGATATCATGGCATTTGTACACCATACCTAAATTATGGGGGCACCAATCTTTGCTCTGATTTTGTACATAATAGCATATGTAGTCGTGTACAAAATAGATTCAAATTTAGCTCCTCCATTCCAAAATAATCATAGTTATAGGATTTTCAAGTGTCAAAATTTCAAAAAGAAGCGGATAATTTAATGAGGTTTTCAAACATACAAGGTCAAATATAACGTTGTCTATTTAGGTCAATCCTCATAGTTCAAGAGTACTCTAAACGTTAATGCTTGTGTTTCAAAATTTCGAACGAAGCGCCAAAAGAGCCTCTACTCGCCCGAAACCGCATGAGACCAATGTTTGGTAGTACAAGGAAATTACTTTTCTAATAACTCCGACCCGTGAAACCTACCGGCCTGACGTCCAAAGGTCTAAACCGGGGTAGGTTTGTAGCTTCATCTAGACGCCACGCAACCGCATCCGAAAAACATTCATACACAATGGCCGCCTAAGCACACATGCGCGCGGCCAAAATCGCTCCCGCCCACTATTTGGGACACCTGGGATTACCATCCTACCCCCGACCCGCAGTAGGTCCAAAATTTAAGAGGGGGGCAAAGTTTGTACTTTCCCCAAATTTCAAACAAGCGTGTCCCATCTTTTGTTCAAAAAGCCAAAAACAAGCGCATCCCAGACCGAAACATGGTTCCCCCCACTCGTCTGATTCCCCATTCGTACTCCGTGGGTGCCAAAACTACCTCTCCACCAGCCGCGAAACCCCGGCGTGCTCCGTCCGCCACCCCATCCCACCCATCAACCGCCGCCCTCCTCCATCACGCCGGAGCCGATACCCCGACGTCGCCGTCCACCGCAACCTCAGCCGCAGCGCCCTCCACGGCTAGTAGTTGAAGCCGAGGCCGAGCTGTCCATACCCGAGTCAGTTCAACCACGCCGTCCTGTGCCTCACCGCTGCCGCTCCAACTTCGCCACCCTCCACCGCACCGGAGCTGTTCCTGCTACGCCGTCCTTCGCCGCCTTGGATCTGCTTCCCCTCCGCCGACATACGGCCACGGCAACACAGTCAACAATTTGGCCATGGGTTCGTCCAAGCCTGCACCCTCCAGAACATCGGTTTCCCCGGTAAAAAGAAGAAGATCGGCGCGACATGTGGAGGTGACCACACCGGCAACCGAAAAAGGTACTCCTCTTCCCTTATTCGTGCAAATCTTACGTCTCTGCTTGCGCGGTATTCATCCCACAGAAGACACTAGTTGACCGCTTCTTCTTGATACTAGATGTTCCTAGTAACTCACGATGCACAAGGTTTCTCCTCATATACTATTTCACCTTAGCTAGAGGTCCGTCGCCCCCCTGAATTTCAATTTTTGGCCAGTTGATTCCCAATTAACGGAAGCATTCCCCAGCGTAACAGGCGCTAGTACGCCTATTACACCGGGGAAGCAGCGCATTGGTGTTTATCTTAGGGGCGTGTGTGGCCTAGAGCTACTGGCGCCCGATCTGGAGGTCGGCCGAGATTAAAGGGATGGCCTGGGGGCGCTGCCAATCACGGCGGTGGTGTGAGGTCGATGGGAGGGCGGGGCGGCGGAGGCAGGGGTCTGGGCAGGTGGTCGCTGGCGGTTCGAGAAAGATCGTCAACAGTGACTGGCGGGAGGTAGACGAAGGCCATCTGCCCATTCCTTATAGATCGGAAGGTTCATTAAAAAAATCGACTGACCTATTTATTTTCAGTCGACTGTTATCTTAGATATGACCACATGTGGTGGTGTGCTGGAGGAGTACCTGCATTTCCTGTGCTCATATATTACAAAATCATGCAGAGTAGAATCTAATTTTGTTTGCCATGCAATGTTGTAGAGCTATCATATGTCTCCTGTCATTTATTTTCAGCCACCTGCTATCTGCTACTTTTACAGTGCACTAGTTCTGCACACACTTCACCCTTACTCTCACTATTGTGTTTTTATGCAAGGGTATTTCAGACTCTGCTGCCATGAGAGAAGCCAAAAAGAAAAGAGAGAAGTTGCTCCAGCTTCGTATGCGGGTAGGCAAGACACGTTACAGCGCTATAAAGGGTGCAGTGTCAGCAGATGGAGACGGTAAACGTAGCTCTGGAGTTGATGACCTCGCTCGCAATGAACCACCATCCCAGGTGCTTGCTTTAACTTCGTGGTGTCATATGTGGTTGCATGTTCCATATGGTGTCTAGCTTGTATTCGAAAGGCCGAAGTCGGTAAGATAAGGAAAGATATTTTTTTACATGAACCACCATCCCGTGAGCACCAGAAGACAAATAGCTAGTCAGGGCACTGGCGAGCCAGTGACAAGCCCAGCAAAGATAGGCATCACCTGGAAGCCAACTAAAAAGCTGCGATGGTGGCGAAGCAGCCCGCCTCCCACCAGGCTCTCAGGTCCTAGATGATCATGCTCACCACTCCAGTCGGATGTCTAGCTTGTATTGCTTCCAATTTGGTTAAATTGCATCTGCTTAGCTTACACATTATACCTTTGAATATGACATGCCTTTCTGTTTTTGGTACATACTAGTACATCTGTGTATTAACCATGTTCTTACATCAAACTAATGTTCTTGTGTATCCCTCATCAATCACTTATGACGAGGCAGGCAGGCAAGGGGACTACTACTCATTTAAAGAATGCAGCGTCAGCCTCCCGACATGATTCTCAAGAAATAGAAATGCTAGATGAAGATAGTGAACGTAGCTCTGTAGTTGATTACAGCATTTCCCCTACACTAGCATCGCAGGTGCTTGCTCTAACTTGGCAGCGTGATATGTGGTTGCATGTTGCATATGGTGTCTAGATTGTAATTCTTCCAATCTGGTTAAACTGCATGTGCTAGTCTGCTTAGCTTATACATTATACCTGTTAATGTGACATAGTACATAGTACATCTGTCTATTAAGCATGTCCTTACATAAAACTATTGTTTTTTTGTATCCCGCACCAATCAACATGACGAGACACCTTTAGTATATGCAGTGCGATATTAGTTGCATCTTTCATATGATTTATAGCATGCGCTGCTTCTAATTTGTTGAAATTCCATTTATGATGGGACGCTTTTAACTTGGCAGAGTCATATTGGTTGCATCTTTCATGTGGTGTCTAGCTTGCATTGCTTCTTATTTGCTGGAATGGTTTCTGCTTAGTTTACACAAACAGTTGTGAACATGCCATGCCGTCTTGTTTTTCGTACATATTCCATCCTGGTATCATGTGTTTGCCTTACATCAAAGTAGTGATTGTCAGTATCATGCATGAATGAGTTCTGAAGAGAGAATTTTATTGCTTTTTCTTGTCGGTTTTACTTGACAATTCAAAATCAATAAAGCGGAAGGAAGTTAGCAAGGCAGCGGATAAAGGTGCTCCTTCTGAACGGAGGGCCTCTACAGTTTCTACTCCTCCAAACCCCCAAGATGATTTCCAGGACAACACATGCATAGACACTCAACAAAGTTGTGTTTATGATGAGCACGTCTCCCCTAGTGCAGCATCACCGTTGCTCCCTCTAACTTGGCACTGTTATATGTGGTTGCATGTTATGTGTGATGTCTAGCTTGTATTGCTTCTAATTTTGTTGAATTCCATCTACTTACTTTACACATTATACTTGAATAAGACACGTGTTCCTGTTTCTAGAACATACAATATCTGTCTATCACACCATGTTCTTACATCAAATTACTACTGTTGTGTAACCTGCAACAATCACTTATCATAAGACACGTTTGACTTCGGAGTGTGATATAGGTTACATCTCACATTCTTTTCTAGCTTGTACTACTAATTTGTTGAAATGGCACTTATGACGAGACAGTTTTAACTTGGTAGAGTGATATCGTTGCATCTTTCGTATGGTGTCTAGCTTTCATTGCTTCTAATTTGTTGAAATGCCTTCTCCTTAGTTTACACATCATAAGCTGTGAATATGCAATGCTATGAATATGCAATGGCACTAATGACGAGAGACCTCTAACATGGTAGTGTGATGTTGTTTGCATCTTGCATATGATTTATTTCTTGTACTGCTTCACATTTGTTTAAACGCCATTTATGATGAGACACTGTTAACTTGGCAGAGCGATATTTGTAGCATCTTTCATATGGTGTCTACCTTCCATTGCATTGCTTCTAATTTGGTGAAATGTCTTCTTCTTAGTTTACACATCATAGTTCTGGTTATCTCTTCCGTCCTGTTTTTCATACATATTACATCCTCCTATCATGTGGTTGTCTAACATCAAACTTCAGTTCGTCTGCATCACGCATCAATTTGTTCTGAAGAACTAAATTGTTATTCGTTTTTCTTGTCGGCTTGATTAACATGGCACAGAGAAAGAGGAAGAAACACAGAATGGCAGGGAATGAGAAGCGGATGAATCCTGCAGATTCTGCTGGTACTGATGGTGCAATAGAAGGTCAAAGTCCAGCGGAAAATTCTACAAACATGGCATCCCATGCTACACGAGTTGCAAAAAAATCCAAACAGAAACAAATAGCTGCCACCAAACAAGCAGAGACAGCCCTAGTTCTTGCAACACCTACCACAGTACTACCAGCTGCACGACTTACTCGTGCGTCAACTGAGCTAGCAGCACGTTCCCAAGCTCCCTTGCCACCTGACACTACTTCCCAAGCACTCTTGACACAAGACGAGTTGGCAATATCAGATGAACCTTGTGAGCTTCAACAGCAAGAAGGTAGTTGCTGGAGTCAATTTACAGTTGCATGCTTCTTTATATGTAGTCTCACAGTTTGATGTACACTAACACTTCCTATGTTCGTTGTTGGACTAGCACCTACGCGCAAGAGGAAACAAACATCAGGGATAATGCTCGATAGGTTAACTAAATCTAGAGGAGGAAGAATGGAGATCCGTTTTGAGGCAGGTTTAAAAAGGCCACGTGATGCTACAGAGTCAGCCAAGTTAGTATCAGAGGCATCGGTTGCCGTTAGGTGTCATGTACGTATCCTCCCAACATGGATTCAGTACAGGAATGACAAAGACGAAACCCATTTCAACGCCTTCCTCGACAATTTATCTGTAAGTATGGTTATGTATGGAAACTAGTAATATCGTCTTGCTCTGTCCCATACTTTCTAGGTTGCTGATAATGAGACTCCCATAATTTTCAACAGATGAGGTTCAAGTTGGATAGCCAAGATGATGCAACCAGACAAGCTTGCACCCATGTTTTCAAGTCTGCTCTGCGACAGTATCGGTATAGCTTGAGGAAAACTCACTTGGAAGGCAAGGCTAACAGTGAACTTTCCCAAACATCTCCAGTGGAAAATATATCGGATGAAGACTGGAGGGGCCTTGTTAAACACTGGTCTGATCCGAAGTATCAGGTACATTATATATATGTGATCAGATCACATGTTGAAGTCCTATTTACGCATGTGCCACACAAATCTATCTTCTTGTAGGTGAACTGTTCAAAGAACAAGGCCAACCATACGAAAGTGAAATTCCAACAGACGACAGGATCTCGTAGCTATATTGCACACTGCGAGGCTCTTATAATTAGCTGCTGTTTCACTCTTTTCGTTGTACCATATTATCAGATCTATATTGACTTGTTCGAAATGCAGAGGAAAGCCTGCAAGGACCAAAAAGTACCTGAACCAAATGTTGTGGAAATCTTCAAGGACTGTCACACCAGCAAGAAGAAGGGCATGACTACACCTGTCAAAGCCGCTGTTGTAAGTCCTTAATCCTCATGCCTATTAACTACTACTTACTATGACTTGTGCCTTGAACTGCATGGTTTGCAGCCAATGTCTATTACTCTTTTCAATTTTATACACAATTGTCTTAGCGTATCATTGCACCTTACAAGGTTTAAAAGAGAGGAGTGATGTTCCTTTGATCTTGACCCGTAATCTAGTTCCGTGCTGGACTTGCCCACACAACGTTACAATTGCCTGTTTGTCTGTTCTCAGTTGTTTTGTGATATGAATGATGTCATACTATGCTTACCGTATTATAAACTTCGTCTCTTTATCCTTAGCCCTCAATACAATGTGAAGAAATAGACAATACATTAGCAATGGTACATGGTTATATGTTTGGAACCTGGTTTTATTATGTACTTTGCAATAAAATACAACTAATATTTTACATGGGTTCACCAGAATAAGTTCTGTATATAGACCAAAGCTATTTTGTTTGGTTTTGCTGCCTCCTTAATATCTTCTGTTCTGGTACTACTAATGTAAAACCTCAACTTTTCAGCGAGCTATGGAAAAAATGGTGGAACCGCCACCTTCTGAAGGTGGCGAGGCAACTATAACCACAATGTCAGCTCTTGCTGTAGTGGGTCAGTACCTATCCACTAACAGTGCCAAAAGCACATTCCTGCGTAATACTGGGTTGGTTGTTAAGGCAATATCGTCCAAACTACCTCATGATCAAGATATGCAAGCTCAAAGCAATGTTGTATCTGCGCTCCAGACACAAGTCCATTCCCTAACAGAGACCCTTTGTGAAACAAGGAGAAACATTGCTCAATGTCGTCAAGATATGCATGGTTTTGAAACCAGACTATCAGACATTTGCTATGTTGTTCAGGAACCTAGGGGAAATGAAGGCGAGGGTTATGGTGCTCCATCGGACAATACAGCATGAAAACGTAACAGTCAGGTCAAATGAACTGAGCTTCTGAACTTCTGGTGGTGCATTTATCTGCTAGACTGTTAAGTTTTATGCCAACCTTCCTTTTGTTATATAGTTGTAATTTGTTTTGGTGCGATACAAAATTTATTCTTAACGTACAGCCACCGGCTGAAGAAAACAGCAAGCCATTTTGTATAGTGTAGGGTGTTCCCTATATTTGCACTGGTGGCGATCTTTGATGCCGAGTGGATGTAATCTGTGCAATCGCCTTAATAGCCTAGCATTAGTTTCGGCCTTATTTATTTCCTAGTCTTCTTTTTCCCTGGTTTGCTAGTGGCCGCAACTACCATGGGCCATATACGGGCCGTAGGATCCATGGGTCTCCTACGGGCCGTCGATAAATGGGTCTGTAATCGGTGGGCCTCGGGTCGTCGGATAAATGGGTCTACATGGGCCGTAATCGGGCATAATTGGTATCGGCCCAGCACGGTAACAGGCCATTAACAGGCCGTAGGACAGCAAAGGCTTAATTCTGTCACATGCATAACGGGTCATTAATGGGCCAGAATATAGGACGGGCTGGAAACGGTGCAATGGGTTAACAGGCCAGAAACGGTCCGACTCTTGCCATGGGCCGAATTTGGCCCATTAGGGTAACAGGCCAGTAACGGGCCGACTCTTGCCATGCGCCGAATTTGGCCTATTAGGGGAACAGGCCAGTAACGGGCCGACTCTTGCCATGGGCCGAATTTGGCCCATTAGGGGAACAGGCCAGTAACGGGCCGGAAGTAATCGAGGGCTGAAAAGGAGCCCAAGAACGTATGGGCCGTCAATAGGCTGAAAGCTAACACGGGCTGGAAACGGCCCATGTAAATCACGGGCCGTTAACGGGTATAAAGAAAATTACTGTTCATTATGGGCTAGAGTCACCGTGGGCCTGTAAAGGGCCGAAAGATACGAAGGCCTCATATGGGCCGAAAGACGTCGTGGGCCATACATGGCCGAAAGTGAAATGGGCTGGTGTTATATTCGACGGCCCACATGACGTTGTTGGGCCGATTTCCTTTAGGGCCTAACGGGCCGTGAGTTAACGGGCCGGAAAATGGGCTATTTGCAAAGAGACCGTTAACAGGCTTTTCATGGGCCAGCCCGTTAACTTTTGACCAAGTCAAACGGGCCGGCTTTGTAAGCTAAATGGGCCAGTGGTGGGCCGTGGCACGTGTCGACATATCATAGGCGCCTATCTGGCCCACTGATGAGCTGACACGTGTTTCGTCCGGCCAATAAGAATTTTACACGTGGAAATTTCCCATTGGTCGGGGCTGTTAACGGGTTATCGGATCCAAAACCCGACCCGATAGCTTAACGGCGTTCCGTTACGGTGGATGCCACGTGTCGGTCACCCTTGACGAAAGCACTTCTGTGACGCGCGATTTATCATCATGGAAGTGGACACTTCCGTGATGATAATTTTGGTAATGTCATGGAACACTTCTACGACAGCACAGGTATGACTATCTTGATTCTGTCATAAAATCATCATGGATGTACATGCATGACAAAAAATGCGACCTACTGTGACAAACACGTATCATCACGAAAGTGTATTTTTTTTACTAGTGATGTCGTTTGTGAAATGGAGGCCTATCCATATCATATATAGAGGGCCGGGCGATCCACAAGAAGAGAGGGAGGGGTCATAGATATCGATAGAGTCGAAGAGAGGATCAAGTGGGTGGGTGCGAGATCGATGAAGAGAGCCATCGAAATTGTGTGTGTGTGTGTGTGCAAGTCAAAGATATAGGGCGACTGACCTACCGAAACGTCAGAGGGCACAGGTCAAGTTTGTGTGTGGCAGGGAGACATGACTAGAGCGCTCGATGTATCGGTGTGTGTGTGGGGGGGGAGGGGGTGGGGGAGGGGTAGGTAGAGGCCTAACTATAGAGGTAGAACGACTCGTATATGTGTTGAGAAGGAGAGACCCAGCTATGTCTTGAGGGAGATCGGTCGACATCCATACATAACTGAAGGACGAGAAATAGGATGGGACAGAGAGAGAGAGAGAGAGGAGAGAGAGAGGGAGGGAGAGGGGTAGAGTGCTGGATGGGTGATGGAGTTGCTTCTCAAAGATGGTGGGAGAGGCCTACTAGACAAACTGAGGGTGGAACTGCAATATTATTAATAAGAGTGGGAATGTGTTTCTTTGTGTGCCTGTGCGTGATAGATCTGTCGGGACGCATCCATGGATGATGAAGGGGAACCATGTGTTTGGTAAGCAAACCTAACTAGATCGGTAGATCAATTGTTGTTTGTCGGAGGAAGGGAGAGACATAACTAATGAGGTAGATCGATCGACGCGTGGGGGAAAACGAGTTATAAGGACCTAGCTAGCTATATGTATAGTGGGAGATCGGTCCGTGTACGTCCATTTGTTAGAGGCAAATAAGGCCCGGCGAGACGGATAGACAGAGAGAATGGAGCTAGGAGGTGGTGCGAGAGGCCCAACTACTAGCTAGATAGGGGGAGGCGTGTGCGGTTGTGAGATCGATGAAAAGAGGGGCGAGAGTTAACACGTGTGTGGGACCGTATGAGAGACACGAGGCAAGGACGCATAAAGGAGGAGATTGAAGGTGCGTGTGTATGTTGTAGGCAGACATCGCTGGAGAGGTTTATCGATCGGTGTGTGTTGGAAAAAAGTTGTGAGACTGTGGGAGAACAAGCTAAAGAAAAAAAATGAATGTGCGCGATGGATAGAATGCTGAGGGAGGGGGAGGGCGAGGAGGGCGTGTGCATGCACGAGAGAAAGTTAGTGGTAGCTACAAAGGTTAGAGGATTGTGTGGGTGTAAGAGACTAACAAAGATCGTAATTTGATATGAAAGTGGATTCATATATTTGAATAGGAGATCATAGTGTTTTAAACATACGCATGCATGAATATAGCGGTGGTACGCGTGTTGTGGTTTTGCACATGTTTATACCATAATGTGATAATGCATGGCGTTTGCAACTCACAGCTAAATGTCGAACAATCTAAACCATACTATACATCGAACAATCTCACATTTTATTTGAATTTGTGATAATGTGTGGCGTTTGCAGCTTACAACTAAATATCGAACAATCTAAACAATATCGAACATTCTCACATTTTATTTGAATTTGTGGTAATGTGTGGTGTTTGCAACTCACATCTAAATACTTGTAGGCGTAGGGGGCGGGGCACCATACATAATGTGATAAACACATTATACATATGAGACATGGTTTAGATTATGAAGATCTAGCTAGAGCTTTAAATGTACTGTGATTTGAAATCAACATTAAGTGGATTCAAAAAATTGAGTTTGAGTTCATATAGTACACATAGTTCATATGTAACTCGAGACTAATCATGTGGTGTGCTGTGAAGATAATACACAAACGATGGTTTAACTTGACAATAATGATGATTGTAGATCTTATTAAAACAGAGAAACGAATTCAAATGCTTTGACTTCACAACAATCATTATTGTAGATCTTATTCAAATAGAGAAACAAATTCAAATTTAGTTCATATTGAAGCGGTAGTATATACGTTTGGAATGCACTAAAACGTTCATTTGAGTAGTAGGTTGCATGCATTATACACGTAGCGAAATATTTCAATTGAACATAACATGAATTCAAAGTTTTGAATGACATTTGTAGTGCGAATTGATTTGGTATAGTACACGTTAGGCTTGTCCGGAAATTTCAACCGCGCCTTCTTAGCCCGAAATATTTAAGATATATCTTTGTCTCGTTGTGCTCCGACAACACCCTCCATCTCAACCCGCGCCTTGCTATTCCAGAATTACAACGCGCGCGAAAACTCCTACCTCCTGTGAAATCCCGACACGCGGAATGCCCATGATACCCCTGAACCGAAAGAACCGCCTCAAATCGGTGGGGGTACTTTTGTAACTAACCCCACATTTCGGACAAGCACATCCCTAAGCCATGGTTCCCCACTCCCATCCCATCCGCCCAACCCATTCGTACACCGAGGCTGGGAAAACCCGCCAAGCCCCACACCCTCCTCCATCCGCCACCCAGCCAGAGCCTCTTCCTCGACGACGTCGTCCACAGCAACACCTCGACGTCCCTCATCCACCATACCGGATGAGGATCCGTCATTGATCTGGTCATCCCTCCGGTTCAGCCACCCCGTCCTCCACCTCCAAGGAGCTACCCCGACGTTCCCCTCGTCTTCTGCGCCACCTCCATTCCCACACCACCGTCTTCACCTGCACCACCGGAAGAGCATCATCATCACCATTTCCTTGGATGAAGCTGCGGCCTAATTGGCGCCACCAAAGAGGTTGTACACTAATCGCTGCATTTTCTTCTTTATTCGATATCACGGTGCTGCCGGCGCTCGGTCCCGAGCCGACACGGCGTGGCTCCATCCACGGCGGCGTCGTCGGCCACTTCCTCCACGGCGTCGCTCCCTCGGCGGCGACGTCCACATCAGTAGGAGCTGCTGCTGCTTTAGCTCTCACTCGCGCTGCTGCTCTGCTCTTGCTCTCGGTCCCCTACCTGGTCTGCTCTTGCTCTTGCTCTTCCTCACGCTGCTGCTCTCGCTCTTGCTCTTGCTTGTGATGCTGCTCCGATTTAGCTGCACTTCAGTCGACTGAATCGACTTTTGGGTCAGCCGATTTTCAGGGGGTGGGGGGGCTCGCCGGAGTTAAGGAAGAACCAGCCGCAGCGGGCAGGGGGGCTCGCTGGAGAGGTACCCCACTATCTATCATAGGGTTCAGGGTGGGGGCGGTGGTCGCCGGCGGTGGTCGCCGGCGGTGGTGGGGCGGTGGCATGGGGATCGCCAGAGAAAAAGTTCGGCATGGGGGGCCTAGAGGGATGGCCGGGGCTGTGGCGGACCGACGGTGGGGAGTGTTTTCGGGGCGGGCGGGGTGGCGGGGGCGGCTGTTTGGCCGGTGGTGGCTGGCGGCTCAGGGGGGTGGAGGTTGAAGATGAACTGCAGGCCCTTGATTTCGTATCCAACGGCTGCAAAATCGACTGACCAGAGATGAAAAAGTCAGTTGACTGACGTGTAGCCTCACCTCTAGTGCGTTCAGTTTTGACAGTAAAATTCAGTTTCGACAGCAAAATTCAGTTTCGACAGTTAAGTTCAGTTTCAACAGTTAAATTCAGTTTCGACAGTTAATTTCAGAGATGAGCGGCTGATGTATACATCTAGCACTTTGTGGTTATGTATTTTAGTCATCTATTGGAGATGCCATTAGAATTCCACTCAGGTTAACGTTGTCTCTCTTGTCCTGCTTCAGCCTCGGCGTCGTACAACTCACCGGAGCTGCTCCAATGACGAAACCCTCCATCACAGCGGAGTAGTACCTCGGGCGCAATCTCCAGACGCCTAAGATCTTCTTCCCCTCCTCCGACAGCCAAGTCAGCCGGAGCATCCTCACCGGCCAACCAATCACGCTGAGATCGACATGGCTTCGCCAAAGAGGTTGTACACTTCTTGTGGTTTGACTTAATCTCACCATGCTTCTTTGCATCCTGTGATCTTCCAATTCTTGTGAACCAAACACCCAGATTGGCAGAAATCCTGTGTTTTTAAATTCTCTGTTTTGCACGCGCATTCCTATCCTAGTCCTGTCTATTTCCTATCCCTCCATTGTTAGAATCCTCAAATTCAAACAAGCCCTTACACAATTACTTCTATTATAGATATGTGTCAAAAAACCTTGTGTGGTTTGTCCTGCTCCTACGGTGTTGTGTTCCACCCCAGCTCAGCTGCTCCAACGATGGAAGGGTTCACCACAGCAGGGATCCGCTCTCCAGACTGTCTTTCGCCGCCTCAGATCTTCTTCCCCGCCGCCGGCAGCCACGACAACTTCATTACCATCATCAACTGAGCAGATGACCTTGAGGACTACACGGGTCCGCAAGAGAGGTCGCACTCTTCTGTGTCTGCTTACGTTATGCATCGCTTAATATGATGACATGCTTCTTTATCGTCGTGTTCACCTATTAGACTCTGAGTCAGGTCCAAAGTTATGCTGAAACTTGAGTTTTTAAATGGTTGTGGGGTACATATTGGGGCAGCAATCAGTACTATCTGTCTACTATCTGGTTAATCTCGGGTGTCTACTATGAGTTTCATGTTGGGTGCAAAGAAACATTAAAGGAGCCATTATCTGTATTTTTTAACTAAAGCTATTATCTGCCTGCTATCATTGGTTTTGGGTCTATCCACGGTTTGATACCATCACTCTGGATTTGTGCATGCACTCCTTACATAATCTCACTATGTTTTATTCCTATGCATGTCAGTTATTGTACACAATGGAACTGAACATGTAGAGCAAAAGAGACGAGCCTTGCGTGGCAATAAAATTTCATGCAGACGTCGCTCCATGGTGGGCGCAAAGGCAGCCCCCCTCCACCCATTTCGGATCGTAATCAAGAGGAAGATAATTGTTCTGAGGGGGATTCAGAAGCAGAAGACCACTCCTATTTACCCCATGAGGTCTTCGCTCTAACTTGGCATGCTGATGTTGGTAATATCATGCATATGCTGCCTTGCATTGCTTACTGTATACATCAAAGATGTCATCTGCTTAGTTTAGACATGCTTTGTGTCAATGCCATCTGTTTAGTTTCTTTATCGTATATGTGAATCATGCAATGCCATCTTGTTTAGCCAGGCATCATATATGTGAATTTTGCAATGCCACCCTGGTTAGCCAGTCATCTTATATGTGAATTATATCATGACATCATTTTTTATTACGTATTAAATTTGTCAACAATTTTAGTACATTCAATTACTCTTCCTGTGCATCAGCCATTCGGCATGGTCATGGAAAAATCTGGAGTGGAAACAAGGTCTTCAGAGCAGACAATGCTATCTGACGAAGCGCATGTCTTGCTGGTTACAGATAGCTCCTCAGAGGAGGATTCA
>NC_057799.1:395384478-395412581 GCF_018294505.1 Triticum aestivum
CTCATATCGTGCGTATGGTATCTTGCATTGCTATGTCATTTGCTTAGTTTAGACATGCTTTGTGTGAATGCCACCTGTTTAGTGTCTAATTTCCATATATGTGAATTATGCAATGCTATCTTGTTGCAAGACATTATATATGTGAATTATGCAATGCTATCTTGTTGCAAGGCATTATATATGTGAATTATGCAATGCCATGTTGTTTAGCCAAGCGTCATATATGTGAATTATATCATGCCGTCCTTTTTTTGTATTTATCGTTGCTTTTGTCGACAATGTTTGTATATTCAACTGCTCTTCCTGTGCATCAGCCATTTGAATTGGTGATGGAGAAATCTGGAGTGAAAACAAGGTCTTCAGAGCAGACAATGCTACCTGCTGATGCAGATATCTTGCTGGTTACAGATAGCTCTTCAGAGGAGGATTCAGAGGCAGATGACCAGTCCTATTATCCCCCTGAGGTGTATGCTCAAACTTGGCAGGGTTATATTACTCACATCATGCATATGTTGTATTGCAATGCTTAGTTTTTACATCATATACACAATATTGAATGCCATCTCCTTAGTTGACACATCATATATGCGATTGCCCTCTGCTCACTTCCTTAGTATATAAATCATATATTTGAATTATATCATGCCATGATGTTTACATAGATAGCATGTATCTGAATTATGGCATGCCAACCCATTTTCTAAAGACATAATATAGTTATATCATCTCATCATGTTTACATAGTCATAATATTTTGAATTATGTCATTCTATCCGTGAATTATATCATGCCATCATGTTTCCATCGACTGCATGTTTGTGATTTATGGCATGCCAACCACTTTAATAGACACATCGTATAGTTATATCATGTCATCCTGTTTACATAGTCACCATATTTTGAAGTATGTCATTCTATCCTGTTTAGTTAGCCATCATACATGTGAAATTGTGTCATGCTATCCTGTTTAATTAGCCATCATATATGTGAAATTATGTCCTGCTATTCTGTTTGGTTAGACAACATAAATGTGAATTATTTCATGCCCTGTTTTCTTCCCTACTATCCATTGCACCTGTCTATCTTACAATGTCTGTACACTTAATTACTTTTCTTGTTTATCAGCCATTTCAATTGGAGGGGGTGATGGCAGTATCTGTGGGAGTAAAAACACAGTCTTCAGAAAAGATCGTGCTACCTATCGATGGAGATAGAACCACGGTTGTACTTGCCCAAGAACCAGCCCCACCACACATAACCCAGACTCACACAGATTGTACCCCTTCCCAGATGGACAGAGAACCAGCTACACCCCTTCTAACCCCAACCCCAGCAGATAGTAACCCAGTTCCCATTGACACAGCACCGTCTCCACCACAGAGCACCCAAACACGAGCAGTTAGTAAGGCAACTGCAGTGCCCAAAGCACGAGGACCACCACTCCGAACCCCAAGTCAATGCTTAAAGTAGAAGAAGAATTGTTCTCAGGTCAGGTTCCGTAGCTATGGTTAAAACTACTTTGCTCTTGCATCACTATATTTACTCATACCAACTAATTTCAAATTTGAAGGATGCAATTGAAACTCCAATGGCGCAACAGGTATGTTTTAAACCTGTTTCTTTAACGTGTTTGCTGTTGTAACTTGCTCTATGTTGATTTCAGTTTCAATTGAATAAACAGTTATGTTCTCATGCCATGCACATTACAAGTGTTGTTATTGTTGTGTAGTTTCCCACACTTATATTATGTCTATGCTGCTTTGTCTTAAATAGATATGATTCGAACTGTATCTATCTTGATTTGGCAACATAAACTAGAATGATATAGACCATACAGTGACCATACTACATAGATATATATTTGTTTCATGCTGTTATCCTGTCCACCTTACTATTGAACTAGTTTACCAAAATGAGTTTCATATACTACATTGTAAACCTGTGATGTGATGTGTTTGTTTGTTTCTCTTTTAGAACGCGGATAAAATATTGGAGAAGAGTACCCTGTTATGCAATGGTAAAGCAAGTAATGCAGATAAGGTTCAAGGTAGTGAGACATCCCTGTTGGTCTCCAAGAAAGCTGATAAAAACTATATTGAAGACACTGAGACAACCCCAAAGTCCTGTCTTGATGTAGTGTTCGAGTTACTGGCTACTACTGCTGCCACCAGCTCTTTGAACTCGCTGCCTGAATCAGTTCAGCTTTTTGAGTCTCAACTTCAAGTTGAAAGACATCGATCAGATGTTATGCGACAGGAAGCCGAAGGACTGAGGAAGTCCCTGCAGAATTCAGATGCATACTTTCTGGTGCAACAGCAAGTGCTGGAGGATTTAAGCGCCAAACAAGAGAAAGTTAATAAGCTTGCTAAGCATCTTTCCAGCATTATGGGTACCCAGGATATTGTTTCTTGAGTTCTTCTGAAGTGGTTTCAGTTCTGCACTTGTTTTGCTGTGGCGTTTATATGCTGCTTTGTTCCCTATATTTGCACTGGTGGCGAACTTTGATGCCCAGTGGATGTAATATGTGTAATAGCCGTGATAGCCTAGCGTAAGTTGCTTGCTTATTTATTTCCTTATTGTCTTGTTTATTTGTTTTCTTGTAGTTAGTGCAGTTCTTTTTCCGCGGTTTGCTAGTGGCCGCAATAACCTATTTTTTAAAACTAGGCCACAATAACCATGGGCTACATATTTACTGTAGTTAACATGGGCCTCCTATGGGCCATAGAAACAATGCGCCTTCTAAGGGTCGTAGAAACAATGGGCCTTCTGCGGCGTAGAAACAATGGGCCTTATACGGGCCGTAGACACAATGGGCCTTCTACGGGCCATATCATCAATGGGCCTTCTGCGGGTCGTATGACCGGTTGGCCAAACATGGGCCAATAACAGACCACATTATGGCCGTAAATGGGCTATAGTTGATATCGTCCGTTCATGGGCCGACCATAACGGGCCATCGTTAATCGGCCGTATTTGATGACGCTATGAAAACGGCCCAACGTATTAACGGGCCACAAATGGGCCGACTGTAACCACGGGCTGAATTTGGCCCATAAGCAGAAAATGACAGTAATGGGCCGTAAGTAAATGAATGCTGGAAATGAGCCCAAGAATAAATGGGCCCTGAGAAGGCCTAAAGATAACATGGGCTGGAAACGGCCCAACGGAATAATGGGCCGTTAATGGGTATAAAGTGATACACCGTTCATTACGGGCCAGTTTTACCACGTGCCGTTAATGGGTATAAAGTGATACACTATTCATTACGGGCCAGTTTTACCACGGGCCGAGAGTTACTAAGGGCCTCATATGGGCCAAAAGACGTCATGGGCCATACATGGGCCGGAAGTTAAAACGGGCTGGAATTATATTGGACGACCCAGATGACGATACTGGGCCTAATTCGGATAGGCCGTAAACGGGTCCTGGGTTAGCAGGCTGTAAATGGGCTATATGCGAACAGGCCGTTAACAGGCTTGCCGTGGGCCGGCCCGCCACCTTTTGACCAAGTCAAACGGGCCGGCCTTTTCACAGGAATGGGCCTCTGTTGGGCCGTGCCACGTGTCGACGTATCATATGCGCTTTGGGTCCAATGAGTGGATGACATCTGCCCCAACGGTGAGCCGACACGTGTTTCCTCCAGCCAATGATGATTTTACACGTGGAAAATCCCCATTGGTCGGGGCTATTAACGGGTTATCGGATCCAAAACTGGACCCGATAGCTTAACGGTGTTCCGTTACGGTGGATACCACATGTCGGTCACCCTTGAGGAAATCACTTTTGTGGCGCGCGATTTATCGTCATGGAAGTGGACACTTCCGTGATGATAATTTTGGTAATGTCATGGAACACTTCTACGACAGCACAGGTATGACTATCTTGATTCTGTCATAAAATCGTCATGGATGTACATGCATGACAAAGAACGCAACCTACTGTGACAAACACGTATCATCACGGAAGTGTATTTTTTTTGTAGTGAAGGCCTCGCAGTTTTTCACAGTGTCCTGGGGCTCTTGCTGGACCTCGTTAAGCCTGGCCTTGAGCTTCTTACGTGCGGCTTGCTCCTTGGCAGCATTCTCCTCGGCTTCGGCCAGGGCCTTTTTTAGGGCATCGACCTCGCTCGTCGCTCCTACACATATTATGACACTACGGTCAATAGACATCATTTATTCTTTCCGAATATATAGCGAGTCATTACATACCTTGCTTGTCTTCTAGCTGCTTCCTCGCCTGGCCGAGCTCCTCCTCGGCCCGCTCCAGTCTCTGCTTTAGTCCGGAGACTTTGGCAGTGTATGAGGTCGCAGCCAATAACGACGCCTTCTCATTCATATAAGACACATTTAGTTAGTTTACTACAAAAATGAATTGATCCTCTGTCCGGCCTTCCTTTTCGAACACCGGACAGTGTCTCGGGGGCTACTGTCTATATTGGGATTTTCTCTTTTGCGTCGCTTACCTCAAAACCTGTCAGCAGGCTGCTGCAGGCTTCGGTCAGTCCGCTCTTGACGGACTGAACCCTCTCAATCACCGTACACATAAGGATACGGTGTTCCTCCACAATGGAAGCACCTCGTAGCGCTTCGAGAAGATTGTCCGGTGCCCCTGGTTGGACAGAAGTCACCGGCGGGATAGGCACACTTCCTTCTTTCAAAGGAGGCTGCACACCGGACTCCGGATCCGTATAGGTCTCCGGAACCATATCTGGATGGGGGCCGAACTGAACATGGCCCCCATCGCCAGTCTCCATGGGGATCTGCTCCCCCATGTGTCCGGCGGTCGAGGTTTTGCCCTCTGGCGCCACCCTGACGGCCTCCTGAGACTCTCCCTGGCCTGGAAAGGTCCTTCGCGATAGCACCTCGGCGTCGCCCTTGGCCATGGGAGAGTAAGCGGCCGGCGGTGACTCACTAGCCATCGCCTTTGAATCCAACGAGCCTCTTGATGAGGATCGCTGGGAGCTGTCGTAGGCCGGACTGCAATAACATGATTAACCATATCAATACCATAAAGAGGAGAGGCCGGATACAGGGATGCATCTGGGCTTTTTTAGTACTTACGATGCGGCCAGGGGCTTGCTTCGGGGGGGTCGCTCTGGGCTGCTGTCGACGTCCCACGCGGAGTTATCCGCGAGGGGGGCCTTCCCCCTCTTGGGCGCCTCCGCCTCCAGATTTGTGGAGGTCGCCCTCTTCTTCCTCTCCCCATCAGGGGGAGAGTTGCTTTCCTCCTCCTCCTCGTCGTCATCTTCGGTGGCAGAGGAGTGAGTCTTGTCTTCAGACATCACGTCCTAAGCGCCCTTGCGGCGGGGGCCACCTTTGGCCCCCTTGGCCTTCTTATCCGGCGCCTTGTAGGGCACCAAAACCAGCATCTTCTCCAGGAGCGGGATGACGGGTTCTTCGGGCAGCGGAGCCGAACATTGAATCCGCTCCGCTTTCTCTGTCCATACCTGAAAGGATAAATTAGTAAAGTTTAGTTACCCTCCTTGAACAAGCAAGTAGAGGGTACGCCTTGAGATGTGAAGGACTTACCGCATTGGCGGAATGGGCAAGATCGTGCCCACGGTCCGAGTCTATGGCCGGCGGCTTCTCGTCGCCCTTGAAGAGCAACTTCCAGGCATCTTCGTGAGTGGTTCTGAAGAGCCTCACCAAGGTTTGGTCCTTCTCCGGATTGAATTCCCATAAAGGGGAGGTTCGGCTTTGGCAGGGGAGGATCCGGCGAACCAGCATCACCTGGATCACGTCGACGAGCTTGATGTTTTTGTCCACCATGCTTTGGATGCGCGTTTGCAGCGCTATCAGCTCATCCGACGAAGACCAATTTGGGCCTTTCTCCATCCAGGAGGTAAGCCGCATTGGAGCTCCAGACTTGAATTTGGAAGCCGCGGCCCAAGTGGCGTTGCGGGGCTCTGTGATATAGAACCACAGCTTCTGCCACTCCTTGACAGTCTCCACAAACGTGCCTTTGGGCCATGTGACGTTTGGCATCTTGCTCACCATGGCTCCTCCGCACTTCGCGTGTTGGCCATCCACCACCTTCGGCTTCACGTTGAAGATCTTGAGCCACAGCCCGAAGTGGGGCTGGATGCGGAGGAAAGCCTCACACACGACAATGAATGCCGAGATGTTGAGGAAAGAGTTCGGGGCTAGATCATGGAAATCTAGCCCATAATAGAACATAAGTCCGCGGACGAAAGGGTGGAGTGGAAACCCTAACCCACGGACGAAATGAGGGAGGAACACCACCCTCGTTGGGCTTCGGTGTAGGGACGACTTGCCCCTTGGCCCGAAGCCGGTGGGCGATCTCTTTCGCCAGATACCCAGCCTCCCGAAGCTCGGCGATGTCCTTCTCCTTAACGGAGGAGGCCATCCACTTGCCTTGCCCTCCAGATCCGGACATGGTTGAGTGCTTGCTCGAGGTGGAAAAGATGAGAACTTGGGCGCTGGAGCTCGAGAATGGAAGGGCAGAGGAAGAGAGAAGGCGTGGGTGAAGAAAGGGAATCCTTATCCCCTTATAAAGGCAATCAATATCGAACGCCTCCCCACTTGCCTTAAAACTCGCCTATTCCCAAGGGTTGTGCAAACGGCACGGTTGGATTACCCACGCCCGTATTGATGAGAACCCCGCAATAAGGGGACACGATCTCTGCTTTGACAAGACGTGCCAATGGAAACCGCATCTCGAAACGCGGAACGGCAGGCGAAAACGGTTCGAAATAATGACCGGGCAGACGTGATGTCATCTTGCGAAAAGTTGTCAGCGGATGGGACTCGTGAAATATTATACTCTCTACGGCTGTGTGTGTGGTACTTGTGTTGCAGATCCAGACACGTTCGTTGCGTCCAAAGACTATCTTGAAGTATTCGGAAAGGGGAACCCGCCTGGCAATGCCGAAGACAATCTGCGCACTGGACACCTCGTCGTTGAAGCCTGGTTCAGGGGCTACTAAGGGAGTCCTGGATTAAGGGTCCTCGGGCGTCCGGCCTGTTGGACATGGGCCGGACCAATGGGCTGTGAAGAAACAAGACCGAAGACTCTCTCCCATATCCGGATGGGTCTCTCCTTGGCGTGGAGGGCAAGCTTGGCGACCAAATATGAAGTTTCCTTTCTCTATAACCGACTTTGTACAACCCTAGTCCCCTCCGGTGTCTATATAAACCGGAGTGCTTAGTCCTGAAATAGCCATAGTCATATAGGCTAGACTTCTAGGGTTTTAGCCATTACGATCTCGTGGTAGATCAACTCTTGTAATACTCATATTCATCAAGATCAATCAAGCAGGAAGTAGGGTATTACCTCCATAGAGAGGGCCCGAACCTGGGTAAACATTGTGTCCCCTGTCTCCTGTTACCATCGACCTTAGACGCACAGTTCGGGACCCCCTACCTGAGATCTGCCGGTTTTGACACCGACAACGTGCGTGCAGGTGTGTGAATTGACGGAGGCGTGCTCGCATCGCAGTGTCGTGGGGAGGCGTGCCCGTAGCTGTGTGAAACTTTGGTAGGCATGCCAGTAGTCTGGTGCGTAGGCTCACCGGGAGGCGAGCCATCGGTTTGACAGTCGCCCGCCTCTCTCCCACAACTCCCACTACTCCATATTAATGGTGCGCCCGAGCGGCCGCACCCCCCATCCTCTCTACACACACATAATCCTCTCTCTCTCCGCTTGCATCCTCGACGCCGCTCTCAGTCCTCAAAGCCGTCACTGTATGAGGATCCGCCGAAGCGCCCCATCGGAGGGAGTGGCGATGCCGAGGCTGCTAAAGCACTGGAGCACGAAGTGGAGATGGAGACAGAGGTTGTCGTCGCTGCCGCCGAGTTATCGCTGCACCCTGACATCGTCGACGTCGTCGAGCTTCCATAGCCGGAGGCGGAGTTACACACCGACTCCGACGACCACTCCGGCGACGACTCCGACGACCACTCCGGCGACGACTCCGACGACGACGGACAGCTGGTTAGTCATCTATACCCCTTTATGTGTCAAATAGATCATAGGGTTTCTCTGGTTACTCCTGCTTCCCCCTTTTTGGAATAGAAATCCTATGGTTATGTTCTCCCAATCCATGAAATCTGAGTAAGTTTCGTTAGATCCGTGTAGTGTATTGATTGTTGGAATGGTACAGGTGATAAGTGATTGGTTGTTTCATCTGTGCAAATGATTTCTGCTAGTAATCCGACTAGGATTAGTGTTCGTGCTAATAATTCCTAGCCAGGGCTTGACAATTGATTTTGAATGACTTACATATGTTTGTGCCATTATTTTCTTCAAGATTGGTCTGTACATAGACGAGTGTGCTTAAAAATCGAACCATAATCTCTGGATATGTATAAATAAATAGCCATAAATTCCTAATCCTACTTCATGGCATGTAATCATTGATTTGATGCCAAATTTGTTTTACTATTTGTATAGGTGCTGTCTGACGAAGTGGACAGCGAGGATGAAGATGGCCAGAGGAGGTACAAGAGGCAAATCCTGAGGGATCTTTATGCGGGAATGCATAACAGGCGTATTAGGACCTGGAACGGCGGCTATGGATGCCCATTTTCCAACCAGAAGCTTCATGACGCGTATCTAAGTGTTCTGGCGCATGCAAGAGGACGGGCCGTTGGCTCCTTCAAGCAGAAGTATTCTCGCAGGGTGGCGCACGACGCGTACGCCGAGTACCTGGAGAAGCTTCAAGATCGTGCCGGCCGCATGTGAGATGAAATGTGGGATGGATCGAACTATGTACGCTTGAGTATGCTTAATAACGGTTGAACTATGCTTATGTACGTGTACGCTTATTATCTATGTCTGAGTATGTTAAATATTTCGCCAAATTTTGGTAAAAATTGCAACGGGGGACCAATAAACTAGGACGGAGGTAGTACGTCAATCACACATGGTTCCCATATTTGGAACCATGTGCAATGACTTTCATTTTGCCTGCTGCGTCAATCACACACGGTTCGCTCTAGCAAACCGCCGCCACCAAAATTCTTTGTGGGATAGAAAACCCTCACCACCCAGTTCAAAAAAATAAAAAATAAAACCCCCACCATCCCCATGTCACAAAAACCCTCACCCCACCCGCCACCCCCTCGGCCCCTCCGGTACATTCCCCATTCACACCTGCACAAGCTCCTCCGCGTCTATGCCATGGCACCGCCAATCGCGGCGCTAAACACTTAGCTCGCCGCCTGCCGCCACCAAGCTGCCGGCAAAGCCCACCGCATGTCACCACTTCCGCTTGCCGCCGCCTATCGCCATCAACTTTCTCGACGCTGCTCGCGGTCGACCCAACTCCGCTCGGTTGGGGAATCTGCCGTATTGAGGGTTCTTTCTCATGGATGACAAGGTAACTAATTTAATGAGATATTATCTCATCTCTTATCCCAGTTCATCTGCCTCCTTTAATCACCCGGCGAAAATTGCTACCTCTTGAGCATGCGTTGGTTTTCCCTTGAAGAGGAAAGGGTGATGCAGCAAAGTAGCGTAAGTATTTCCCTCAGTTTTGAGAACCAAGGTATCAATCCATTAGGAGACAACGCACAAGTCAACTAGTACCTGCAAAAACAATCAAGAACCTTGCAACCAACGCCATAAAGGGTTTGTCAATCCCTTCACGGTCACTTGCAAAAGTGAGATCTAGTAGAGATAATAAAGTAAATATTTTTGGTATTTTTGTTGTATAGATTGGAAAGTAAATATTGCAAAATAGTAAACGAGATGCGATGTAAATAAAAGAGATGTAATATAATAGGAAAGAGACCCAGGGGCCATAGGTTTCACTAGTGGCTTCTCTCAAGATAGCATGTATTACGATGGGTGAACAAATTACTGCCGAGCAATTGATAGAAAAGCGCATAGTTATGAAGATATCTAAGCCAATGATCATTAATATAGGCATCAGGTCTGTGTCAAGTAGACCGAAACGATTCTGCATCTACTACTATTACTCCACACATCGACCGCTATCCAGCATGCATCTAGAGTATTAAGTTCATAAGAACGGAGTAACACATTAAGCAAGATGACATGATGTAGAGGGATAAACTCAAGCAATATGATATAAACCCCATCTTTTTATCCTCGATGGCAACAATACAATACGTGCCTTGCTGCCCTACTGTCACTGGGATAGGACACCGCAAGATTGAACCCAAAGCTAAGCACTTCTCCCATTGCAAGAAAGATCAATTTAGTAGGCCAAACTAAACCGATAATTCGAAGAGACTTGCAAAGATATCAAATCATGCATATAAGAATTCAAAGAAGAAACAAATAATATTCATAGATAATCTTGTCCATAAATCCACAATTCATCGGATCTCGACAAACACACTGCAAAAGAGTATTACATCGAATAGATCTCCAAGAACATCGAGGAGAACTTTGTATTGAGAATCAAAGAGAGAGAAGAAGCCATCTAGCTAATAACTATGGACCCGAAGGTCTGTGGTAAACTACTCACGCATCATAGGAGAGGCAATGGTGTTTATGTAGAAGCCCTCCATGATCGATCCCCCCTCCGGCAGATCGCCGGAAAAGGCCCCAAGATGGGATCTCACGGGTACAGACGGCCGTGGCGGTGGAAAAGTGGTTTCGTGGCTCCCCCTGATGTTTCTAGGGTATAAGAGTATATATAGGCGAAAGAAGTATGTCGGTGGAGCTACGAGGGGCTCACGAGGGTGGGGGCACGCCCTCCTGCCTCGTGGCTTCCTCGTGGCGTTCCAGACTTCGACTCCAAGTCTCTTGGATTGCTTTCGGTCCAAGAAAGATCATCGCGAAGGTTTCATTCCGTTTGGACTCCATTTGGTATTCCTTTTCTGCAAAACTCTAAAATAGGCAAAAAAACAGAAACTGGCGCTGGGCCTCCGGTTAATAGGTTAGTCCCAAAAATAATATAAAAGAGCATATTAAAGCCCATTACACATCCAAAACAGATAATATAATAGCATGGAACAATCAAAATTTATAGTTATGTTGGAGACGTATCAAGCATCCCCAAGCTTAATTCCTACTCATCCTTGAGTAGGTAAATGATAAAAATAGAATTTTTGATGTGGAATGCTACCTAACATAATTATCAATGTAATTTTTTTATTGTGGCATGAATGTTCAGACCCAAAAGATTCAAGACAAAAGTTTAATATTGACATAAAAACAATAATACTTCAAGCATACAAACAAAGCAATCATGTCTTCTTAAAATAACATGGCCAAAGAAAGCTATTCCTACAAAATCATATAGTCTGGCTATGCTCTATCTTCATCACACAAAATATTTAAATCATGCACAATCCCGATGACAAGCCAAGCAATTGTTTCATACTTTTGATGTTCTCAAACTTTTTCAATCTTCACGCAATACATGAGTGTGAGCCATGGATATAGCACTATAGGTGGAATAGAGGGTGGTTGTGGAGAAGACAAAATAGAGAAGATAGTCTCACATCAACTAGGTGTATCAATGGGCTATGGACATGCCCATCAATAGATATCAATGTGAGTGAGTAGGGATTGCCATGCAACGGATGCACTAGAGCTATAAGTGTATGAAAGCTCAAAAAAGAAACTAAGTGGGTGTGCATCCAACTCGCTTGCTCACGAAGACCTAGGGCAATTTGAGGAAGCCCATTATTGGAATATACAAGCCAAGTTCTATAATGAAAAATTGCCACTAGTATATGATAGTGACAACATAGGAGACTCTCTATCATGAAGATCATGGTGCTACTTTGAAGCACAAGTGTGACGCCCCGAGACCGACGCTCCAGACGCCTTCCATATATTTCGTGATCGCCGTGTGTTTCTTTTGCTTGCTCTATTTATTTTGCATTGCATCATGTCATCATGCCATCATGCCATTTAATTTTTAAAACTCAACTAAGTAAATTGCATGGATCTTCGATCCATTTAAATCGAGGGAAATGCACATGGTGACTTCTCTTTATAACATATCCTCCCAATATTAGGGAGCTATATTAAATATTTCTTTAATTTGGAAATCACCACAACACACTTGCAAATTATCCCAATGCCTTTGTTATCTTAATTCTTGGTCTCCAATCTTGCCATATATTATTTCATCATATTCCGGAGCTCCACCAAAAATCCGAACATTTTTGGACCTTCCCAACCCTCACTTCCTATTCAAATCACTTGTATTTAAATCAAATGAGCTTGAATTTAAATCTTTCAATCATGACCTTTTCTATTTTCTCGGAACAAGCACATTTTCGTGAGTCCGGGAAAATAATCCCCATGTCCAACTTCTTTCCCTAACCCTCTCTTTCTTTTCTTCTCTCTAATTCTTTTCTGTTAAAGAAAGTTTAAGAGAGAGAGGGAGAAAGGAACCCAGCAGGCCACGAGGCCCAGCCGCCCCACTTAACCTAAACCCTAGGCCGAGCCCCTCCTCTCGCTCGTCTTGCTCTTTCCCTCTGCCCGCCGCCGCAGCCCTGATCCCCATCTCTCTCGCTCTTCTCTTGGTCTCCACCCTCTCCCCTTCGTCCTCCTGCGCCGCCACACGCAGAGGAGCAGGGCCCTCGTGCCGCGCGCCTCGCCCGCCCAGCTCCCGGTCATCCTCGCCGCCGACCTCCTTTGCCCCATCCCTCAAGCTCCCGCAATCCCGCGTCCTCCGCTGCCAAGCAGGCTGCTGCCTTGCGCGCGCGACCACGCCGGCCTCTCCTACCCCGCCGCAGCACCATGTGTCGCGCCCTATTTCTCCTCCCGCGCCAACGCCCTCCTTCGGCTGCTCGCGCCTGCAGCTCCGTCCGCGAGCTCGTGCAGCCATGGCCGCCACAGGAGCCTCGCGCCCGACCCCCTCGCTGAGGCCATGGATGCCGCGGACCCGCCTTCCTGCACCTCCACACGGCGCCCGCACACGCCACCAACCGCTGCTCTGCCTCCATCGAGCTCCATCCCCTGCTGTCACTGGATCGCCAAGATGCAGCCCCGACCCCGTCGGCCCCTTCCTCCTACAACGCTCAAGCCTTCATGCCCGAGGCCTTTGTCTTCTCCCTGTGGTGCGGCTGCGTGCGACCGTGACAGCCAGATGGTCGCCACCTCTGCAGCCTCCTGCTGCTATTTCGTGCGCCTTCGCTGTCAGTTGTTGTCGACGCAAGACCAACGGCTTCATCGTCGTTCGCCTACACGCCCGAACCGCGACGATCCCGGAGACTGGATACGCCAAGTACCAGGTCAACGAGGACCGCCAAGTTCATCTTTCGCCATCTCCGAATTCGCCAAGTACCACTATGCCCGGAGACCTCGGACCCGTCAAGTACCTCTCCGAAAACGAACGTGTGCCACTACTTCCACTACCGTCGCCGAAGACCCGTGTAACGGAACCGTCAAGTTCGACTACCTTCGTGTGTACCTCTACTTCCCTCGACGATTTTGAACCACCCTGAAATACACGCTTCAAAGGTATAACCGCCGAGAACGACCGCCCGTGAACGAATGCATGTGTTGTATGAGTTGCTTGCGTTTGCACCGTGCCCGACTTGTTCGTCGCACGCTGTCACTCGTTTCCTTGCCACCGTCTTGTGGGACACCCGGTAACCGGGATCACCCCACCATCTTGCATGGCACGCTCACGGCCACTTCTTTTGCACCGGTATCTCCGTGAGCTATCGTAACCGATATGTTGTCGTGGCATCATTTTTGGATTCATTGTCGTGGCACCCCTTTCTTCCACCACGGTGACAAATGCTTCATAACATGCTTATGTCAACATTTTCATAAATTGCATAAAACTTGTAAATGTCATCTGCATCATGATAACAACATTTAAAATGTTTATATTTGTTGTTTCCATTAAATTGCTAAATATGCATATGGGGATTTTTCGGAATTGTTATTCGTTATTTCCGGCCTCATTTAAACTTGCCTAAATAGTTAGTTTCCATATGCTTCACCTCTTGCCATGTTTAAAAACATTTAATATCGTTGGGTACATAACCGAGAGTTAACTAAATAATTAAATGTGGTGTTTCTTCAATATGCAACTCGTTGCATATTGAGCTCCACTTAATTTGTATTGTTGTTTGTTGCACTTTGCCATGCCATGCTCATTAAAACGGACATGTATCATACTTGTTTGCGCATCATGCCATGTGTATGTGATGGTTGTTTACTATGTTGTTTGTTTCTTTCCGGGTTGCTTCTCTCGTTAGCTTCGGTTTCGTTCCAGAGTTGTGAGGATCCGTTCGACTACATCCGTTTGTCTTCTTCATGGACTCGTTCCTCTTCCTTGCGGGATTTCAGGCAAGATGACCATACCCTCAAAATCACTTCTATCTTTGCTTGCTAGTTGTTCGCTCTATTGCTATGTCGCGCTACCTACCACTTGCCATATCATGCCTCCCATATTGCCATGTCAAGCCTCTAACCCACCTTTCCTAGCAAACCGTTGTTTGGCTATGTTACCGCTTTTGCTCAGCCCCTCTTATAGCGTTGTTAGTTGCAGGTGAAGCTGAAGATTGCTCCATGTTGGAACATAATTATGTTGGGATATCACAACATCTCTTATCTTAATTAATGCATCTATATACTTGGTAAAGGGTGGAAGGCTCGACCTTATGCCTGGTGTTTTGTTCCACTCTTGCCACCCTAGTTTCCGTCATACCAGTGTTATGTTCCTTGATTTTGCATCCCTTACGCGGTTGGGTGATTTATGGGACCCCCTTGACAGTTCGCTTTGAATAAAACTCTTCCAGCAAGGCCCAACCTTGGTTTTACATTTGCCTCAGCTAGACTTTTTCCCTTTGGTTTCCGGAGCCCGAGGGTCATCTTTATTTACCCCCCCCCCCGGGCCAGTGCTCCTCCGAGTGTTGGTCCAAACTAGAGCCCTTTGCAGCGCCACCTCGGGGAAACTTGAGGGCTGGTTTTAGTTGTACGGACTGCTCATCCGGTGTGCCCCGAGAACGAGATATGTGCAGCTCCTATCGGGATTTGTCGGCACATTCGGGCGGCTTTGCTGGTTTTGTTTTACCATTGTCGAAATGTCTTGTAACCGGGATTCCGAGACTGATCGGGTCTTCCCGGGAGAAGGAATATCCTTCGTTGACCGTGAGAGCTTATAATGGGCTAAGTTGGGACACCCCTGCAGGGTATAAACTTTCGAGAGCCGTGCCCGCGGTTATGTGGCAGATGGGAATTTGTTAATATCCGGTTGTAGAGAACTTGACACTTGACTTAATTAAAACGCATCAACCGCGTGTGTAGCCGTGATGGTCTCTTTTCGTCGGAGTCCGGGAAGTGAACACGGTTTTTGGGTTATGTTTGACGTAAGTAGGAGTTCAGGATAACTTCTTGATCATTACTAGTTGACGACCGTTCCGTTGCTCCTCTTCTCGCTCTTATTTGCGTATGTTAGCCACCATATATGCTTAGTGCTTGCTGCAGCTCCACCTTATTACCCCATCCTTTCCTATAAGCTTAAATAGTCTTGATCTCGCGGGTGTGAGATTTTTGAGTCCTCGTGACTCACAGGTTCTACCAAAATAGTTGCAGGTGCCAAGGATACCAGTGCAGGCGATGCTACCGAACTCAAGTGGGAGTTCGACGAGAACCTTGGTCGTTACTATGTTTCTTTTCCTGTTGATCAGTAGTGGAGCCCAGTTGGGACGATCGGGGATCTAGCAGTTGGGTTGTCTTCTTTTATTTTGGTTCCGTAGTCGGACCTATGTGTGTACTCTGATTGATGTATAATTTATTTATGTATTGTGTGAAGTGGCGATTGTAAGCCAACTCTTTATCCCATTCTTGTTCATTACATGGGATTGTGTGAAGATGACCCTTCTTGCGACAAAACCACAATGCGGTTATGCCTCTAAGTCGTGCCTCGACACGTGGGAGATATAGCCGCATCGTGGGCGTTACAAGTTGGTAATCAGAGCCATCCCCGACTTAGGAGCCTCCTGCTTGATCGAATCATTGACGTTGTTGAGTCTAGAACAAAAATGTTTTGAGTCTTAGGATTATATATATCGGAGAGTAGGATTCTTTTTACTCCTCAGTCCCTTCGTCGCTCTGGTGAGGTCTCCTGACGTAGAAGTTTTGACTTTTCTCTCCTCAAATTTCACGAAATTTTTTTTAGGATCACGCGGGTATCTTGGAATCGTTCCGATGGTTTCGTGACGAGAACATTGTTCTTGGTGCCTCCTGACATTTAGGGGTTGTGGCAGTGTCCCGGGGAGTTGAGCTCCGAGGTGTTGTCGTCACAATTTTATCGTTGCAGTTCTGGAATACCTGAGTTTCGCCGACATCGAAAATCTCTTTTATGCAGTTGTTGGTGAGATTACCTCGACGCCACCCAGTACTGGGGCGGGAGTTCGGGAGTATTGCCATAACTCGTATAACGGATGCTTTTCGAAGGTTGAGGTAAATGATTTCCGAAGGTTTCTTGGTTATGTGTTGAAGGATGGATACAACTGGATCTAGGTATTGTTAGTTTGGGTGAGATATATTGTGTCCCCTGTATCCCCAACACCTGATTGCATAACCAGAAAGTTTCGGGAGTTTATAAGTGGGAATTCAAGTAGCTCCTAGGATATCTTTCCGACAGATGCATGATATGAGATTGGGGTTCGACGTCTAGTGGTCCGCCTTTCCACGGTTGGTTTTACAGTGGCCTCGTAGTGTCTTAAAGAGTCCTTGGCCATGCCGACTCGGGGACGCTTCATATGTCATGTGCACTGCCTTGTACATGATGGTGTTGTACGATCGAGCCCGTGTGGGCCCCACCATGAAAACTTCGGACGAAATCTCTATCATATGTTTGTTCCGGCTTATTCTGCGAGCCAATCCTTTGTTTTGTTTTAAGTTGTGGTATTCGAGTTGCTTCAATGTCAAGTGTTGATTCCATACCTTTCCTAAATGGTGTTATCATATTTCTATGGGAGTGCTAATCCTTCTTGATCTCTGAGGTTATCATGTCGACTCTTTTCCAACCGGCGTGCTTCTCTTCAAGTGGATCCGGTCATTTCAACATTCGCGAGATCAATTCTCAGTTCTTTGCAACGGTGTTTGCTTCATCCGTCCCAAGTTGTCTTTGTTTTTCCCGCCCTCCCACCCTTTTTCTTCAAGGACTCAGATTTCTTAATCAAGTATCCATTTTATTCATGTGAAGTCCCTTCATTCTTTTCTTTCAATGTTCTTATCCGGTGATTTCCCATGAAGATACTAACGGAGCCTTAACTTTATCATTATTCGTTCTTTTTCTTCTCCAGTGAACTAAATTCAAGCTTTGTCGATCATATCTTTTCCTCGTTTCAAATGGTTTTGTCGTACCGGTGCACCTCTTAATCATCCACTTCTCGCTATTCAATTGTTCTGGAGTGCTAAAGATATCCCAGAAGATTCAAGTTTCTATTCGTAATCCTTTCAAGCTATTTCGAGGTCTTACCTTATTCAAGCCATTTAATTCAACCGGCGCAATCTTTCTTTTAATCGTTCAACGGTGTATCTTTTGAGTGGGCCCTAACCCACAGGTCTTTTTCCAGGATCTTACCTGACTCTTCTAATTCTTTCCGGAGTTATTCTTAAATTCATTGCAAAGTTAAGAATGAATTATCATCAGTCAAATGTCTTTCACCAAGATCTTTCAAATTCTTTCATCGTTGGTTCAACCTTCTATTCTTCATTCCGGAGTGCCAACAATTCATGGTGGTGGTTCTCGTCATCATTCTCAACATTTGAAGACCGAAGAAGAATTTCTCTTGTATCTTATCCACTCTCTTGAAGATTCATAGTTCTAGCTTATGCCATCCTCTCATAATTGTTTTTCGTTTGTGAGAATTCTTTTCATACCCATCCGGAGCATTTCATGAGTTGTTTTCGCTTCTTGATCATCCAAAGGCCATCATTTCAGAAGATTTCTTCGTTCTAAGTTTTCAGCCTCGTTCTACAATTATTCTAAATTGATGCCTCTTCGTTCATCTCCATATTCTCCCGGTGCATCGTTCAAGTATCCTCTAGTCAGCTCGTGATCTATTCGTTCTCATGTATCTAATTTCCCTCGAGTATTTTCACGCGTTCTTTAATTCTTATGGTGTTTCGTCCTCTTTTCTTCAATTGTTTTCAATTCTCGCGGTGGTTCGTTCAAGATTTCTCTTCCTTCGTTATCATATCAATTTATTCGTTGTTTCAATCCTACCGGTGGTTCGTTGAAGACTTTTCTCAAGTTTGCGCTATATCTCTCTTAATCCTTTCTACGAGAATAAGTAGTATGCAAAATCCGTTGCTTGTCATCAACCTAAATTGGTGAAGGATATGCATAACGCAATTCTTATTATGGTTTCATCCAAGTGATCTAGTTTCTTCTTTCCGGAGTTGTTCATCATGTCACATTTCTCGGTTCGAGACGCTTCATCTTTTCTTTTTCGGAGTTCCAAGTTTTCCGCTTTATCTCGTCGCGAAGCTCCATCTAAACCATTGCAAGGCTTCACCTTGTGTCGTCAACTTCTCTTTCTTTTTATCATCCTTTTATTACCAGAGTTCTTTGTGGAGGCTCTACATGGTGGGTCGTCAAGGATTCCTTTCATTCTTCAATTGTTCTTCAAGAATTCTCTCGAAGTTATGATCCGCCATGATATACTCTAAAAATAAACATGGTGTTCAACACATGTTTTGTTTTGAGGAGTTCAAGCATTCTTCATCTTGCATTCCGTAGTGCAATTCTTCCTACCTTATCTTTTGAGGTGGTGTTATGTCATTCTCGATAATTTTCCTTCGGGTTTCATGTTTCACAAAGTTTTCAAGAGTGACATATTTAAATCCATCATTTTGTCTTCGTTCAAGAGATCTTTTCAACCAATCAATCTTTTTGTTGGAGTTGTATTGGGTTATATTTCGCCTAAAGCCTTCCCTAAGGAATGTTGCTATTATGGTGCTTATCAATGATCCAAGTTTTCTCCTATCCTCTTGGTGAAAGAAGTTTTCATCTCGTTGGTGTTATCTATTATTTTAATTGTTTTCGTTAGTGGCAGAATTTCACCTCTAAGTTTTGAGTTGTTTCCATAAGCCACAACAAGCTTATTCTTACCGTTGTTGTTTTTCCAACAACTCCGTTCTAACCTTCTTGGAAGGGTGCTTTCCAAGCTCATTTGTGGCTGAAGTTGTCATTTTCTTCTCCATTCGTTATTCCAATGATCTATCCTCTTTTACTTATTTCTTCCGGAGGCATGGTGATGTTGCTCTCTTCGCTTATCATCTCGAATTGTGAAGATCATGTTCAATTCCTTCCATTTACAGTCGGAGTGCTGTCCAAATTATATCACTCCTATTCCTTCTCTATCTTGTTTTAACCGGAGTGTTGTCGTAATTGATCTTTATCGTTCCTCATACATCTCGTTTCAACCGGAGTGCTTGCATGTACTTCTTGTCCATCGTAACCATTTTGTTTGTCATTCAACCTACAAGGTTCTTGTAATGTTCCTTGTTCCACTTGCTGAACGGAGTGTTTTAAATTTTGTTTACCTCCATCGTGTCATTTCTTCAAGCTTTGCGACCTCTAAAGGTTCAATGGTTTCACTCATTTGTCAAGAAGCAACTTTGTTTTACCTCTTCCTCTTCCGCTTTTCTCCGGTGCCATCCTAGATCTCGGGACGAGATCCTCTTGTAGTGGTGGAGTGTTGTGACGCCCCGAGACCGACGCTCCAGACGCCTTCCATATATTTCGTGATCGCCGTGTGTTTCTTTTGCTTGCTCTATTTATTTTGCATTGCATCATGTCATCATGCCATCATGCCATTTAATTTTTAAAACTCAACTAAGTAAATTGCATGGATCTTCGATCCATTTAAATCGAGGGAAATGCACATGGTGACTTCTCTTTATAACATATCCTCCCAATATTAGGGAGCTATATTAAATATTTCTTTAATTTGGAAATCACCACAACACACTTGCAAATTATCCCAATGCCTTTGTTATCTTAATTCTTGGTCTCCAATCTTGCCATATATTCTTTCATCATATTCCGGAGCTCCACAAAAATCCGAACATTTTTGGACCTTCCCAACCCTCACTTCCTATTCAAATCACTTGTATTTAAATCAAATGAGCTTGAATTTAAATCTTTCAATCATGACCTTTTCTATTTTCTCGGAACAAGCAAATTTTCGTGAGTCCGGGAAAATAATCCCCATGTCCAACTTCTTTCCCTAACCCTCTCTTTCTTTTCTTCTCTCTAATTCTTTTCTGTTAAAGAAAGTTTAAGACAGAGAGGGAGAAAGGAACCCAGAAGGCCACGAGGCCCAGCCGCCCCACTTAACCTAAACCCTAGGCCGAGCCCCTCCTCTCGCTCGTCTTGCTCTTTCCCTCTGCCCGCCGCCGCAGCCCTGATCCCCATCTCTCTCGCTCTTCTCTCGGTCTCCACCCTCTCCCCTTCGTCCTCCTGCGCCGCCACACGCAGAGGAGCAGGGCCCTCGCGCCGCGCGCCTCGCCCGCCCAGCTCCCGGTCATCCTCGCCGCCGACCTCCTTTGCCCCGTCCCTCAAGCTCCCGCAAACCCGCGTCCTCCGCTGCCAAGCAGGTTGTTGCCTTGCGCGTGTGACCACGCCGGCCTCTCCTACCCCGCCGCACCACCATGTGTCGCGCCCTGTTTCTCCTCCCGCGCCAACACCCTCCTTCGGCTGCTCGCACCTGCAGCTCCGTCCGCGAGCTCGTGCAGCCATGGCCGCCAAAGGAGCCTCGCGCCCGACCCCCTCGCTGTGGCCATGGATGCCGCGAACCCGCCTTCCTGCACCTCCACACGGCGCCCGCACACGCCACCAACCGCTGCTCCGCCTCCATCGAGCTCCATCCCCTGCTGTCACTGGATCGCCAAGATGCAGCCCAGACCCCGTCGGCCCCTTCCTCCTACAACGCTCAAGCCTTCATGCCCGAGGCCTTTGTCTTCTCCCTGTGGTGCGCTGCGTGCGACCGTGACAGCCAGATGGTCGCCACCTCTGCAGCCTCCTGCTGCTGTTTCGTGCGCCTTCACTGTCGGTTGTTGTCGACGCAAGACCAACGGCTTCATCGCCGTTCGCCTACACGCCCGAACCGCGACGATCCCGGAGACTGGATACGCCAAGTACCAGGTCAACGAGGACTGCCAAGTTCGTCTTCCACCATCTCCGAATTCGCCAAGTACCACTAGGCCTGGAGACCTCGGACCAGTCAAGTACCTCTCCGAAAACGAACGTGTGCCACTACTTCCACTACCGTCGCCGAAGACCCGTGTAACGGAATCGTCAAGTTCGACTACCTTCGTGTGTACCTCTACTTCCCTCGACGATTTTGAACCGCCCCGAAATACACGCTTCAAAGGTATAACCACCGAGAACGACCGCCCGTGAACGAATGCATGTGTTGTATGAGTTGCTTGCGTTTGCACCGTGCCCGACTTGTTCGTCGCACGCTGTCACTCGTTTCCTTGCCACCGTCTTGTGGGACACCCGGTAACTGGGATCACCCCACCATCTTGCATGGCACGCTCACACCCACTTCTTTTGCACCGGTATCTCCGTGAGCTATCGGAACCGATATGTTGTCGTGGCATCATTTTTGGATTCATTGTCGTGGCACCCCTTTCTTCCACCACGGTGACAAATGCTTCATAACATGCTTATGTCAACATTTTCATAAATTGCATAAAACTTGTAAATGTCATCTGCATCATGATAACAACATTTAAAATGTTTATATTTGTTGTTTCCATTAAATTGCTAAATATGCATATGGGGATTTTTCGGAATTGTTATTCGTTATTTCCGGCCTCATTTAAACTTGCCTAAATAGTTAGTTTCCATATGCTTCACCTCTTGCCATGTTTAAAAACATTTAATATCGTTGGGTACATAACCGAGAGTTAACTAAATAATTAAATGTGGTGTTTCTTCAATATGCAACTCGTTGCATATTGAGCTCCACTTAATTTGTAGTGTTGTTTGTTGCACTTTGCCATGCCATGCTCATTAAAACGGACATGCATCATACTTGTTTGCGCATCATGCCATGTGTATGTGATGGTTGTTTACTATGTTGTTTGTTTCTTTCCGGGTTATGTGGCAGATAGGAATTTGTTAATATCCGGTTGTAGAGAACTTGACACTTGACTTAATTAAAACGCATCAACCGCGTGTGTAGCCGTGATGGTCTCTTTTCGGCGGAGTCCGGGAAGTGAACACGGTTTTTGGGTTATGTTTGACGTAAGTAGGAGTTCAGGATCACTTCTTGATCATTACTAGTTGACGACCGTTCCGTTGCTCCTCTTCTCGCTCTTATTTGCGTATGTTAGCCACCATATATGCTTAGTGCTTGCTGCAGCTCCACCTCATTACCCCATCCTTTCCTATAAGCTTAAATAGTCTTGATCTCGTGGGTGTGAGATTGCTGAGTCCTCGTGACTCACAGATTCTACCAAAACAGTTGCAGGTGCCGAGGATACAAGTGCAGGCGATGCTACCGAACTCAAGTGGGAGTTCGACGAGAACCTTGGTCGTTACTATGTTTCTTTTCCTATTGATCAGTAGTGGAGCCCAGTTGGGACGATCGGGGATCTAGCAGTTGGGTTGTCTTCTTTTATTTTGGTTCCGTAGTCGGACCTATGTGTGTACTCTGATTGATGTATGATTTATTTATGTATTGTGTGAAGTGGCGATTGTAAGCCAACTCTTTATCCCATTCTTGTTCATTACATGGGATTGTGTGAAGATGACCCTTCTTGCGACAAAACCACAACGCGGTTATGCCTCTAAGTCGTGCCTTGACACGTGGGAGATATAGCCGCATCGTGGGCGTTACAACAAGTGTGGTAAAAGGATAGTAACATTGCCCCTTCTCTCTTTTTCTCTCATTTTTTATTTATTATTATTTTTTGGGCCTTTTTTATGACATCTTTTTTTTCGTCCGAAGTCTCATACCGACTTGTGGGGAATCATAGTCTCCATCATCCTTTCCTCACTGGGACAATGCTCTAATAATGATGATCATCACACTTTTATTTACTTACAACTCAAGAATTACAACTCGATACTTAGAACAAAATAGGACTCTATGTGAATGCTTCCGGCAGTGTATCGGGATGTGCAATGAATCAAGAGTAACATGTATGAAAGAATTATGGATGGTGGCTTTGCCACAAATAGAATGTCAACTACATGATCATGCAAGGCAATATGACAATGATGGAGCGTGTCATAATAAACGGAACGGTGGAAAGTTGCATGGCAATATATCTCGGAATGGCTATGGAAATGCCAAAATAGGTAGGTATGGTGGCTGTTTTGAGGAAGGTAAATGGTGGGTTTATGGTACCGGTGAAAGTTGCGCGGTACTAGAGAGGCTATCAATGGTGGAAGGGTGAGAGTGCGTATAATCCATGGACTCAACATTAGTCATAAAGAACTCACATACTTATTGCAAGAATCTATTAGTCGTCGAAACAAAGTACTACGGGCATGCTCCTAGGGGGATAGATTGGTAGGAAAAGACCATCGCTCGTCCCCGACCGCCACTCATAAGGAAGACAATCAAAAAATAAATCATGCTCCGACTTCATCACATAACGGTTCACCATACGTGCATGCTACTGGAGTCGCAAACTTTAACACAAGTATCTCTCAAATTCACAACCACTCTACTAGAATGACTATAATATCACCATCTTCATATCTCAAAACAAATATAAAGAATCAAACTTCTCATAGTATTCAACGCACTTTATATGAAAGTCTTTATTATACCTATCTTGGATGCCCATCATATTAGGACTAGTCTTATAGCCAAAGCAAATTACCATGCTGTTCTAAAAGAATCTCAATATAATATAAATGAAATATGAGAGATCAATAATTTCTATAAAATAAAACCACCACCGTGCTCTAAAAAGATATAAGTGAAGCACTAGAGCAAAATTATCTAGCTCAAAAGATATAAGTGAAGCACATAGAGTATCTCTACTCTAATGGACGACTTGGTGAATAGTCTCCACGGTTTAATTTCGCTGTTTTTTGTTCGTCATCCTCCCACCCCCGTTAACTCGCAACCCTTCCATGAAAAAAACTGTGCCCAAAAAACCCTACGATCGATGCCTCGTGCCCAAAAAACCCTACGATCGATGCCTCGTGCCCACAGCAGATCGTTCTCCGCCGCCAACCAGCCCTTCGCACACCCGATCCACCCCTTCGCCCCCGCCGGACATCCATCCCTGTGCCGCGGCCGATCCTATCCTTCGCCGTCGCCCTCGCACATCACAGCCGCCGCCCGTCCATCGTACGATCTGCTTCAGGATCGCTTCACGAGACGGCGCCGCGATCCCGTTTAGGAGACGCCGGCGATCACGCCCAGGATCCGACGGCGATCCCCTTCTGGACAGGCACATCCTCTCGAACGCACAACTTGCATTCGTCCCTGCGCTACTTTCGTCCCTTCGTCGCCGCCCTCCCATCGATCTGCCGCCGATCCCTGCGGAGCTTCCCTCCCCAATCCGATCTGACGGAGAGAGTGCCAGATCCGGCCGGGGGAGCCGCCGTAGAGCCTCCACGTCGGTGGAGCAGCACCTCCTGCCACGGGTGCCGCCGCCACCTCCTGCCTCACGACCCTTTGCCGCGACTCCGCCCCCAAGCGCCGCTCCCGCACGCAACCCTAACCCTATCCCGCCATGCCTCGCTACCTCGCCGCTTGAGCCGCGCTGATGGAGCCCGAGCAGCGGTGGTCGACCCCGTCGCCGCCGCCGAGCCTGTGGATGAGGAGAAGGAAAAGGAGGAGGAGACGGAGGCGGCCGAGGACTAGGAGGACACGCTGCTGGACCGCGCGCAGCCTGATCTCACGGGTCCCTTTGCACATGTGCAGGTACAAACCATCCTCATCCAAAATCGTGTTTTCCGCTCTGATTTGCCATGCTAATGTGGTTTCAGACTTGCCCAATATGTGATACTGTGTTTTGCAGTTCGTCAATGGACCAATGCCTAATCTCCCCAAGGTACTAACTACTAATTTCTTCCACCCTCTTGGTTCTAACTATGTGCTCTGTCAAACTGTTTCCACCCTTGTCCTTCGGTACAACTCAAACATGAGATGTAGTCTTAACCCTCCACCTAACTTTTGTGTGTTTTCTGAATAATAAAAGTATCAAGCATTTGGTTTACTGGTTGTAATTGCTGTTTTAGGTTGATGTTTCACTGGACCCGGTGAAGGAGTTGAGCAGAGTAATATCTGAGCGAAAAAATTGAGGGGCGTGCTTTGGTTGTGCTCTCAGGTATTTTCCACACATAAAACTTGAAGTGTATTTCGCGTATTCCCCATCTTCTTCTTGATGCTTGAGAAAATCAAAAGATGCCTACAAATACACAGAGTTTTGCATCTCATAGTTAGTCCATCTCATGCACCCGTGCTTCTGGTACACGGAGAAACACTTTTATCAGGTTATCCAACGTTTTAATTAGGATGTGTGTCGCTGTGGGTACCTGATACTCTAATATCCTTTCAGCCAGGTTATTTTACGAGGGTTGTGTGCACTGAACCCCATTTCTCTGGACCAAGGTATTCTTCTGGCCCTTTTCCAGCAACGGACATGCGACATAGCCAACTACACATTTTTCCTAACATTGATGTAATGTACTGCTAGAAATTGATTATATTTTTTTCAGTTAGTACATCGGATGTAATGTACTGCTAGAGATACGAATTAGTTTCAAGCACTATGATTTTACATCGAGATGATGTTTCTTTGTAACAGGGACGATGAACAAGATGGGAATGAGGAGGATGCGACCTATAGATGGTTGCTATGGATCAGGAGGTTGATACTGAACATCAGTTTACTACTAATCCGGAGTAGTAATATTGGATTACAGGTCATGGGTTAGTAGTTAACTGCAGAAATCAGAATATTGGATAGCAGTAACTAAGGCCATTGGCAATTTCTATCATATATCATAATTTATTTGTGTGATTCCTTTACCAACTACATGTTTCTATTTGTTTCCTATATTTTGTTTGTTCTTGAATATTTTATGAATTGTGTATTTCTATTTTAATACATAAGACTCTTTTTCATGCAATTTACTCAATGGCCTATATGAGAAGCCCTAAATAAAGCTATTCCTCATTTGTACACTTTCTTACTTATATAGATCAAAATATGGAATTCTCTGCAGGTTAACTAATACATGCATCAGCTTTGTATCATAAAGATTTCACCATCCCAAGGTAATGGAAATAAGTTCACAAGATTCTCATGTTGAGGTCTGTACAAAGAGATACAAGGCAATGTCTGTGTGCTGGAACGAGAAACTCACTGCCAAAGCTATAATCCCTGATGCTAAAGCCTGCATGTTCAGATCTGCTGAGTTTACTCATATTAATGTATGGTATATTATTAACTTTCTTTTTATACTTCATATTTGCAACATATATCATCCATTTTAGTATGATTTTACTTTTCAGACATTTATTAAAAAACTGCAGTTAGGTTCTTCACAGCTAGGAGCTCTTAATAAATTGTAGTTATACTGAAAGATTAAGATGGAGGGAGTCATTAAAAATCAGCAATTGTTCCAGCCAACCGGTAGTAGTGGGTGCAGCATTTGAAGACACCAAAAAGAGCCTTGGACTCTGATGGATGTAATGCCTGCCATTTATATATGTTGATTTAGTTCTACTAAACATATGCATGAAAAAAAGTTTGTATTTGCTGACATATATCATGTATTTTAGCATGATTTTACTTTTCAGACATTTACTACAAAACTGCAGTTAGGTGCTTCAGACCAAGGAACTCATAATTTTGTTTTTTCTGCAGAATGATTAATACAGAGGGAGCCCTTTTGTCAGGTCATTTAATCATTTAATCATAGGTACATTATCTCAGGTAACTTACTACTACCTTTGTTCAAAAATAAGTGACGTTAACTTAGTACACCTTTGCACTAAAATTGTACTAAATCCGTGACACTTATTTTGGGACAGAGGGAGTATTTCATTTTCTACCTGAACCAAGTTGTTATTTCATTTCTAAGAGGCAAAGAGTTCCTCCTGGTTAGTTTGCCACATTTTATATGTCTATCTATGTGCATTACTAATTCACTATATGCACCTTTAGTTCCCAGTTTTGGCTCACTTTCTTGATGCATCTTGGATGAGAGGAAAGGAATGGATAATCTGACAAGCAATGTTCGGGCATACCCTTATATTTACGTCTGATGAAATGCTGCGGGTGCAAAATAATCAAGACTGCTGCCATGAGCAAAAGAGCAGACATTACTTATGAGAAAACAATAAAAGAATCTTCCGTGACTACATACCACGACGAGTCAAAGACAATGAAAGCACTACTCCATTGGTGGTGTTAGCAAGTGGAGTCTGGAGGGAGAACAACACAAAGTAGGAAATTGATTCCCTCGCCCTCGCTTGCTTCAACGACCCTGCCCGTCTTGGTGGGGTCGATTCCCCCATCGCCCGACTCATCTCCGACGAGTATGGCGTCAGTGGGTACGCCCCGCCATTCGTATGCTTGGCGGGTCCCAGAACACCCGTGACGTGTATGAGCTTGACTAGGGCGAGGGGCTCGTGCTCGTGCTCGAGCTCGACAAGACGCACTTCGATCTCGTCACCAACTACGAGCTGGACTGTGAGACTCCAGAGCAGGCGGGGGTGACGAAGACGAAAGTGGGGGCAGTTCGAGCTTGTCGCTGCCGGAGACCCTGGAGAGGTGCGCGAAGAGACCTGGTTAGATTTGTTGGCCACCACTGGTAGATGCTCCATGTCTCCTCCTCTGGTTCCTTGTGCATTATTGGGTTGTCTCAATTTTCAGTTTGGAACACTTAGCTATGAATATTTTTTTGATTAATATTGATGTCGTTGTTACATATTGGTACTGGGAAGATTTTATGTATTATTGCTGAGCTCTCATGAGCAGGCCTAATTTTACAGATGTTTAGTGCACCGGTTCCTGTTCATTTACAACACAGCCCTGTGATCTAATTGATGTTTCTCTGAATTTATGACAGGTAAACTGCACTAATAACAAATCGGATGTCATCTCTCATGTTGCGGATTCAACCCTGGACGATGTTGCGTGGCCTGCGGCCATGGACGATGTGCTGTTGGACAACGACACAAGGCCGAGGC
>NC_057799.1:395412869-395655278 GCF_018294505.1 Triticum aestivum
GTCCTATGTAGTGTTGTTCTATTTGTTATGCGGTTTTTCTTAAAAATGTACATCTCCCTTTCATTCATTCATAATTCATACAATAAAAGCGTGTTTTACTGCCTGGTTTGTCTGGGGCTTAAAACCGATAGCTTTATGCAGGAGGGCAGGAGGCTGTATGTTGGTTTTGGAAATACCTGTTTGTTAATAGAAAACTACAGAATGCATGTGCGCTTAGAATTCGGATATAGTCACATTTGGCAATATCCAAGATTATTGTTATCTAATAGATTTTTCATGTTTCTTTCTTTTTGCAGAAATCATTTACCTTTCAATCTTGGAAGGCCCTAAGCTGAAGGAGAGCATCAATTGTCATGAGAGATAAGCAATATCTATTAGACATGCATACTATCAGGCTAACGCAAACCACTCGGGAATGAAGTATACTTACCGTAACTTTCTATGTGTTGACTTGAGTTTTCCTATTAGTAAAAGAAACATGCCATTTTTTTGCGGTTCATGGATTCATGCTCAATGTTGAATTATTATCTGATCTACAAAAGCATGCCTTACTGCTGCTCATGGTCACATGATTTATAATTTATAACTACAATTATTTAAATCAGTATCTTGCATGAAGTCTTGACATCTAGCTTGATCAAAGATTCCACTGTGTGCTTATTTCTCCATCATATCGCACAATGAATAATATCAGTAGATAAATATCTCCTTTTTATGCAATGAATTTCATGAAATAAAACAGCGTCGATCATTGTCTCCGACGTAATCTTAAGTGCACAGGCATGTCTTACTGTCACTGCTTTCTTGTAGTATTAGTGTCGTCTTTGGCTATTTCCTTTCTTGAATTTTCCAATGACAGCATACATGCCTAAACATATTCAAAGTTGTTGATTATTTTGTTGCAAATATAGTATTTAGTAATTTGACGTGAACCCTTGAAGGTCCAATTAAGTCTATTTGACTAGGAAGCTAGGTGATATGTGCTCAAAAGAACCTACCCCTGTTATGCACCAGTTTTGTACCGTAGTGTTGTTTATGCTGTTATGCTATATATCTTGTATTAATTGAATTTTGAAGATAACGATTAAGGAATTCATCTACAATAGGAACTTACTTCCCAACAAGGAAAGTCCAATGATTGGGCAACAACATGTGGAAGGATAATTACTGGATACTTTTTTTAGCGAACAACTGCGGAGCAAATGATTTGCTGTCTCAAAACATGTAAGTTGTGATGCCCTCTCTGGAATCGAATTACTAATTCGTAAAACAGGATCTGGTTCTACAATTTTATCAAAATTAATTTGGCACTACAAAAACATTTGTCATTTCATCTAGGAATATTTTTAAATAGTTAATAAATCATACAGACTTGATATTTTCTTGGTCTCATGCAACTATGTGTTGTTTCTTATTTTACTCAACAATCATTTGTGGCAATTATGAGTTGTTTTTCGCCATCCGTACACTATCCCTTAATTTTACTACGAATATATGAAAGTACACACCAAGGGGTTTGCGAAAATTAAAAACACTAGGACACAAGCACGAGTCACCTTATGAGGTGATGATGTAGGAGACACAATGAGGTTAAAGAGATGTGATGGACATAGAAGGGTAAACCCATGAGGACAAAGAGATGTGATGCACATAGAAGGAGGAAGCAAGGACCTCGATCCACATTATTGAAGACATAGATAAGAACAAGAGTATCACACTTCACACATCAACCAATCAATGACACGTGTTGGTATTGGGGCATATCGCCCTCCCTTGCATTATACCTGTTAATATTAAGATGAAACACTTAGTTGGATGCATTTCTCTTATATTGTTCTATGGCAACACCCGAGCATTCTGCTAGAGAAGATGCTCGGCTGTAGACAGAATCATATATTATATTATTATCATTAGTATCAACATATTTGTAAATGTTTTCATACTCAATCTATGAGGTTAGATTCAACACAAGATCTAAAGTTTTGTGTGAAGCCAAATATGCAGTGTCAGCAATACTGTTTGATAGCTTGGGGTATGATAATGCGGCAAACGGCCAACGGCTGGCTAGCTGTGTGGGAGAGCAAGAGATGTCTCGAGAAACGTCTCACTACAGTGGGAAACCGAGCGGGAAGGGGAGGGTGTGACAGGGAAAAGGAAATTTGTGTTGCGCCCGCGGGTTGGAGATAACAAATGGTGGATAGTCCGAACAATGACATTTCTTCCCCACATATTATCTGGATATGGGTAAGTCCGGACTATCCAGGCGGTTGAATTTTGGGGAGCTCGTTGGGCACCGGACGTATGAGGGAGAAATGAGCTTCGACTTTGAAAACGACTTTAATAATTTATTTGATTCGTTTATGTGCATTGTAGCCCGTAGCAACGCACGGGCATTGTACTAGTTCTGATAAATTCTGATTCATGCGTGTCTCTCCCAAAAGGTGGGTACAACAAGGATTATTATGATAAACTAAAAAGCAAAGACTCAAATCATACAAGACGCTCCAAGCAAAACACATGTCGTGTGATGAATAAAAATATAGTCTCAAGTAAAGTTATCGATAGACGAAAACGAAAGAGGGGATGCCTTTCGGAGCATCCCCAAGCTTAGGCTTTTGGTTGTCCTTAAATTTTACCTTGGGGTGCCTTGGGCATCCCCAAGCTTAGGCTCTTGCCACTCCTTATTCCAAAATCCATAAAATCTTTACCCAAAAACTTGAAAACTTCACAACACAAAACTTCAACAGAAAATCTCATGAGCTCCGTTAGTATAAGAAAATAAACCACCACTTTCTTTATTTATATTGGTGTTAAACCTACTGTAATCCAACTTCTCTATGGTTCATACTCCCCAATACTATTCATAGATTCATCAAAATAAGCAAACAACACACGAAAAGCAGAATCTGTCAAAAACAGAACAGTCTGTAGCAATCTGTAACTTTTGAATACTTCTATAACTCCAAAAATTCTGAAATAAATTGGTCTACGTGAGAAATTTGTCTATTAATCATCTGTAAAAAGAATCAACCTAAAAGCGCTTTCCAGTAAAAAATGACAGCTAATCTCGTGAGCGCAAAAGTTTCTGTTTTTTACAGCAAGATCGCAAAGACTTCACCCAAGTCTTTCCAAAGGTTCTACTTGGCACAAACACTAATTAAAATATAAAACCACATCTAAACAGAATCTATATGAATTATTTATTACCAAACCGGAGCAAAAAGCAAAGAACAAAAATAAAATTGGGTTGCCTCCCAACAAGCGCTATCGTTTAACGCCCCTAGCTAGGCATAAAAACAAGAATAGATCTAGGTATTGCCATCTTTCGTATACAATTCTTCAATTGAACACACATAAACCTTAGGAGGTTCTTTGGTCTTATTAATGATCAAACTCCTAGGCAAGAAATCAAGAAATTCATTTGTAGCAAAAGGTTTCTTAATGATATCGAAAAAGTTGGGGTGAACACTTATTGATTTGAGGTCTTCATTTTCCTTACTAGAGTATTCACCCTTATTTTTAGGAACATAGATAAACTCGGCAACTTTGGTAGGAGGAGGATTTGAGGTATTTTTAATGGCAGAAAAAGTGGACCCCAAGTTGGTAATAATATCTTCGAGTTTATCAATTCTAGTGGAATCTTGATCTATCTTCTCATTAACTGTGGGTTCCTTCTCCCTAAGATTTTTCAGAGTAACTCCTACCTTAGATCCATATTGGGTAATTTGGTTGTGGATCTTTTTATCCAAATTTTCGATTAACTCTACAGTGGAAATTTTATTTTCAATAATATCAAGCCTTTGCATCACATGTTCCAAAGTTAAAATAGTTTCATTGACCAAAAAAGGTGGTGGGCCTAACAAATCTATCATAGCATTATAAGAATGAAAAGTATGGCTTCCCAAGAAATTCCCTCCGGTAATGGTGTCAAGAACATATCTATTCCAAGGAGTGATGCCTACGTAAAAATTGTGAAGAAGAATGGAAGTGGATTGCTTTCTAGTAGATCTATTTTGAGCATTGCAAATTCTATACGCAGCATCTTTTAGATTTTCTCCCTCCCTATGTTTAAAATTGAGAACTTCATTATCGGGAGTATTAACAATGATAGGAGGACTAGCCATGAAGGCGAAACAAATGATCTAACACACGGATGCACAAGAAGCAAGCGAAAAGAGGCGAACGAAAGAGGGGCGAAGAAAAGGCAAAGGTTTTCGAAAATCATTTTAGAAGTGGGGGAGAGGAAAACGAGAGGCAAATGGCAAATAATGTAATGCGAGGGGAAGAGTTTATGATGGGTACTTGGTATGTCTTGACTTGGCGTAGATCTCCCCGGAAACGGCGCCAGAAATCCTTCTTGCTACCTCTTGAGCATGTGTTGGTTTTCCCTTGAAGAGGAAAGGATGATGCAGCAAAGTAGCATAAGTATTTCCCTCAGTTTTGAGAACGAAGGTATCAATCCAGTAGGAGACAACGCACAAGTCACCTAGTACCTGCACAAACAATCAAGAACCTTGCAACCAACGCGATAAAGGGGTTGTCAATCCCTTCACGGTTGAGGGAGTCCTGGATTAAGGGGTCCTCGGACGTCCGGCCTATGTGACGTGGGCCGGACTGATGGGAGATGAAGATACAAGACAGAAGACTTCCTCCCGTGTCCGGATGGGACTCTCCTTTGTGTCGAAGGCAAGCTTGGCGTTCGGATGTGAAGATTCCTTCATCTGTAAACCGACTCTGTACAACCCTAGGCCCCTCCGGTGTCTATATAAACCGGAGGGTTTACTCCATAGAGGCGATCATAATCATACAGGCTAGACATCTAGGGTTTAGCCACTACGATCTCGTGGTTGATCAACTCTTGTAATCCTCATATTCATCAAGATCATTCAAGCAGGAAGTAGGGTATTACCTCCATTAAGAGGGCCCGAACCTGGGTAAACATCATGTCCCCCGCCTCCTGTTACCATCGACCTTATACGCACAGTTCGGGACCCCCTACCCGAGATCCGCCGGTTTTGACACCGACATTGAGAGTTCCACTGTGTCGTCATCAGAAGGTTCGATGGCTCCATCAGTCACCTACAACAATGCTGCCTTGGGGGAGGTTTTTCTTCCCGGCCAGATCGTCGTATTCAGCGGCTTCGCACTTCGGGCCAACTCGCTTGGCTGTCTGGAGCAGATCGACAGCTACGCCCCAGGTCACCAGATTAGTTTTGGAAATCTGGACTATGTCGCTGATATCCGAGGAGACTTGATCTTCCAAGGGTTCACGACCCCAACCTCCGCTCTGGCTTAGATTCGGAGCGCATCGCCAGGTCCGAAGACGGGATTCCTGAGCCCGCCGGACTATCTGCGACCACTAAGCCCAGTATGGAGAGCCGGAGGAAGTAGTATCGCTGGCAACCATCAAGAAGCTGGACTCTTCTCCGGACACTGGCTCCGAACCCTCGGAGTCAACATCGTGTGAGCTCGGCCAGGGAATCCCCTTCCCATCGTACTCCACGGACTCTCTTCTCCCTGGCCAAACCTCGCATTTAAGCGAGGCTCTGGACTTGATGCGATCCCTCGTCATTACAGAGGAGCAACGTCCGAACTACGCCCAGCCCGGACTAGGGGCTGAGAGCGGGGAATTTTACGTCCCACCCACCACCCACTTCATAGCCACTGTCGAGGACTTAACTGACATGCTCGACTATGGCTCTGAAGACATCGACAGTATGGACGACGATGCCAGAGAGGAGCAGGCCCAAAACCCGCCGTTTACCGGACGCTGGACGGCCGCCACTTCGTATGACGTGTACATGGTGGATACACCCAAAGAGGGTAACGGCTATAACGAGAAGAATCCAGTCGAGGATAAACCTCCTGAGATACAACCAAAGTGCCGACGTCAGCGGCGCCGCTCTAAATCACGCCGTGGAAAAGACAGCAATACCGGCACGAGAGACAATAATACTCCGGACGATGCCGAAGACGAAGAAGAACCTGTCGAGCCAACCTCTGAACAGGACGATCAGGAAGATGGGCAAGTTAGCCCTGATGAACAGGCCGTAAACAAAGACTCGGAGGACAACAATTATCTTCCACTCTCCGAGGATGAGGTGAGCCTCGGCAACGAAGACTTTATCGTGCCTAAGGAACCTCTCGAGCAGGAGCGCTTTAAGCACCGGCTAATGGCCATAACAAGGAGCCTGAAAAAGAAGCAGTAGCAGCTTCAAGCTGATCAAGATCTACTCAATGACAGGTGGACTAATGTCCTGGCAGCCGAGGAATACGGCCTCGAGCGCCCAACCAAAAGTTACCCGAAGTGTAAACTTCTACCCTAATTCGATGACGAGGCACTGGACCCCGTATCATCGGCGCGTAACGCGGCTGACCGACCACCACGTGGCCGGGACAAGACGACAATTCAAGCCGAACACTAGCCCATACCACCTCGTCGTAAAGGTAGAGACACAACAGCTCGGGGATATACATACGACCTGCGGCAGGACCTGGAAAATAGAGCAGGTCAGACCAGATTGATCTACGGATCGCGGGGGCGTGCCCCGATGCTCGACGACGGCTATCTAGTCGGACGTGACAAGCATAACCACATTCGGGCCGAAAACCGCAGACGGACTCCATCCGAGCAACGACACGACTTGGCCCGATATAGAGGCGCCGCACACCCCCTCTGCTTTACTGATGGAGTAATGGAGCATGAATTCCCAGAAGGGTTTAAACCCGTGAATATCGAATCATATGATGGAACAACAGATCCCGCGGTATGGATTGAGGACTTTCTTCTCCATATTCACATGGCCCGCGACGATGATCTTCATGCAATCAAATACCTCCCGCTAAAACTCAAGGGACCCGCTCGGCACTGGTTAAACAGCCTGCCAGAGAACTTTATTGGCAGCTGGGAGGACTTGGAAGACACCTTCCGCGACAACTTCCAAGGTACATACGTCCGACCTTCGGATGCCGATGACTTAAGTCACATAGTCCAACAGCCCGGAGAGTCAGCCAGGAAATTCTGGACCAGGTTCCTAACTAAAAAGAACCAGATTGTCGACTGTCCAGATGTCGAAGCCCTAGCGGCCTTTAAGCATAGCATTCGCAATGAATGGCTCGCCCGACACCTCGGCCAAGAAAAGCCGAAGTCCATGGAAGCCCTCACAGCACTTATGACCCGCTTTTGCGCGGGCGACGATAGCTGGCTAGCCCGTAGCAATAATAATGCAAGCGAACCTGACACCTCTGAAGCTAGAAATAGCAACGGCAGGCCCCGACGTAACAGGCACAAGTGTCAAAACAACGGTGACAATATCGATGACATGACGGTCAACACCGGATTCAGTGGCTCCAAGTCCGGCCAGCGGAAGAAGCCATTTAAAAGAAACAATCCAGGCTCATCCAGCTTGGACCGCATACTCTGTCGGTGTACAAAAGTAGGGGCTCCCCTTTTGACCCCTTTACTTGTGCACGGGCAGTCAGAGCCACGCGCCACGGCCACACTTAGCAAGGCAGAAGAGGGAAGCCAGAGAGAAGCCAAAGCACAAGACAACCAAGGCAACGCCAAGACCAGAAACGCAAGAGAGCAAGAGGGCGAGGTGGACTCCCTCGGCAAGATCCTTGCCGAGGCAGCCTCCGTAGCCCCGGCAAGAGCCTTGCCGGGCGACCTGCCCGATGCCAGCAGAGCAAGCCACCCTTGAGCCCATGGGTCCCAACACCACCAACTACATTGGAACCAAGGCTCGGGAGGCACCTCTGAGGTGGCATGCAGATCTTCGTCAAGATCATAAACATGTGAGATCAGATGAGGACTAGAAGACGGCGACCCTCGGCGGGATCCTAGCCGAGGGAATCCACAAGACCCCCGGAAAGCGCCTTGCCGGGGAAGATTGCAACGCCACGGCAAGACCCTTGCCGGGCCCCCGGCAAGACCCTTGCCGAGGGCATCAGCGGGGCCACTGCCAGGTCCACGCCAGCCAAGACTCCGCCGCCGTCCCCAAGCAGCTGCTAGCTCAACCAGCTGGGCAGGCACCTGCGTGGCGACGGGCGGCCTCTACACCGACTCAGCAAGCACCTGCGTGGTGGCATGCAACCCTTCGTGAAGGCTCCACCACCGCGCCAGCCCAGCAGCTAGCCGACGTGGCGCCTCGACGCCTCATCAGCTCGAACGCGTGTCAAGGCCAGGTGAGGCGGCGACAGCTGAGACGTGCTTCCTTGCCGTCCCTGATAAAGCAAGGGGGGCACGTCGGCAGCGCATTAAATGCGTTTGTCTGACGGTCCCAGAGGATAGGCTTATCAACCGTAGACCTTTCCACCTCCCGTGTGCCACTGTGGCGATCCCTTTTGCCTATAAAAGGAGGCCCGAGGCGACCAGGAGAGGGATTCGGCTCTTTTGGGCAAGTTGCACCCCGTAGCTAGCTCAAGAACACAAGAACACTCAATACATCCACCAAAGCAGGACTAGGGTATTATGCATCTTCGCGGCCCGAACATGTGTAAACGACCTGTGTGCTTCCTGTCAGACCTGCTCTTTGCACAACCTCGCGCCCGCCGACCGTAGAAGGGATCCCAGTGAGCCCGTAGGTGTCGTTCCCACCGACATCTTTGGCGCGCCAGGTAGGGGGGCGCAGTTGTGAGAATCTGGTCTAGCAGTTAGCCTAGCAGTTCTTCATCGCCATGGCTCCCAAGAAGAAGGCGGCCACGGCGGTCGGTTCGACGGGAGCCGGATGGCCCGTATCGGTGCGGGCAAGCAGCGGGCCGGTCGCGGACAGGACCCGAGGCACGACCCGCGAGCAACGACATCGCCCTGGTAGTCAGAGCCTAGCGAGCGGCTTCATGGCGGCCGTCCTTCCAAGGAAGAAGACGACCGAGCTTGACGCCACCATCTGCGCATGCGGTGGACGCCCGTGCGACGACAGAAAAGCTAAGTCATGCGAAACTTTGAGCAATTTCCTTTTTATATATGAGGTTATTGTCCTCGAAGGTCCTGCCCTATGTATGAAAGCCTGCACGCAAAGGGACCCTTCCGCAATTGGCAACGCCCTTGTTCTGTTTCGAGTCTGCTCAACAGCTCAAGCGGCCGCGTCGAGAGTGGCAGGGTAGCCTTCCGCAATTGGCAACGCTCTCGATTCTGACTCTGCATAATAAAGGCCTTACCCGTCGCGATTTTCCTGGTCTCCTGGATTTTCTGGAGGGCACCCTGGGCTTCAACCCGGGCCTCTTGTGCGCTTTGGCGGGCCTTGGCAAGTTCGGACTCTTGGTCCGCAATATTGCGTTCCAAGGACTCGCATTTCTTTACGGCGTCCTGGAGCTCCTGCTGGACCTCCCCGACTCTGGCCTCATGTTTTTCGCGGGCGGCTTGTTCTTTCGCCGCTTTCTTCTGGGCCTCGGCCAGCGCGTTCTTGAGGGACTCCACCTCGGTCGCAACACCTATGAAATATCATGATAACATGATCAACACAAACAATTCATATCTTTTTAGATCTGAATAGTCCATTGCATACCTTGCTTGTCCTCTAGTTGTTTTTTCACACGACCGAGCTCTTCCTCGGCCCGCTCCAGACTCTGCTTCAGTTTGGAGACTTCGGCAGAGTGGGAGGTCGCAGCCAGCATCGACGCCTGCTTATTTACATAGACATGTATGGTTAGTCTCCTGCGAAAATTATTTGATCCTCTGTCCGGCTTTTCTTTTCGAACACCGGACAGAGTCTCAGGGGCTACTGTCTATACTATGACATTCTTTTTGCATAAATTACGTCGCATACCTCAAAACCTGTTAGAAGGCTGGTGTAGGCTTCGGTCAGTCTGCTCTTAGCGGACTGAACCCTCTCAACCACCGTACCCATGAGGGTACGGTGTTCCTCAACAATGGAAGCACTTTGCAGTGCTTCCAGTAAAGTATCCAGTGCCTCTGGATGGACAGAGGTCACCGGCGGAATAGGTGCACCTCCTTCTTTCGAAGGAAGCTACTTGCCTGATTCCGGAGCCGTATGGGCCTCCGGAATAGTATTCGGCTGGGGGGCGAATTGGATATGGCCCCCAACGCCAGTCTCCGGGGGGATTTGCACCCCCATGTGTCCGGCGGCCGAGGTATCACCCTCTGGCGCCACCCTGACGGCCTCCTGTATCTCTCCCTGGCCTGGGGAGGTCCTTCAGGACAGCACCTCGGCGTCGTCCATGGACTTGGGAGAGGAGGCCGCCGGAAGTGACCCGCTGTCCATCACCTTCGGATCCAGCGAATTCCCCGAAGATGAGGATCGCTTGGGGCAGGCGTGGGCCGGACTGCAGTGCATGATTCGACATATTAAAACCACAAAGTAAAGAAGTTGGATATATGTGTGTATAAGTGCCTTTGAGTACTTACGATTGGGCCAGGGGCTTCTCCCTGGGGTGCCACTCGGAGCTGCTACCGGTGTCCAACGCGGAGTTGTCCACGAGGGAGATCTTCCCCTTCTTGGACGCCTCTGCCTCCAGATCCATGGAGGCCGCCCTATTCTTCCTTCCCCCCTCGGGGGGAGAGTTGCCTTCCTCCTCCTCCTCGTCCTCGGCGGCGACAGAGTGGTTTTTGGCGTCTTCAGACATCACGTCCGAAGTGCCTTTACGGCAGAGGCCACTTCTGGTCTCCTTGGCCTTCTTCTCCGGCGCCTAGTAGGGCGCCGGAACCAACATCTTCGTTAGAAGTGGGAATGCTGGATTTTTGGGCAGCGGAGCCGGACACTGGATCCGCTCCGCCTTCTTTGTCCAGCCCTAAAAAGACAGACAGGGAAGCTCAGATATCTTCCTTGAATGTACAGGTGAAGGATACACCTTGAAATATGAAAGCTTACCGAACTGGCGGGATGGGTCAGGTTATACCCACGGTCCTCGGTCGTCTGCGGCCACGTCTCATTGGCCTTGAAAAGCACCTTCCAGATGCCTTCGTGCGTGGAGCCGAAGAACTGCTGCAAGGTCTGGTGCTTGGCCGGATCGAACTCCCATAAATTGCAAGTCCGGCTTTGGCAAGGAAGGATCCGGCGAAAAAGCATCACCTGGATCACATTGACAAGCTTGATGTTCTTGTCCACCATGCTCTTGATGCACATCTGTAGCGCTGACACCTCGTCCGACGACGCCCAGTCCAGGCCCTTCTCTAGCCAGGAGGTAAACCGCATTGGGGCCCCGGACTTGAATTCGGGAGCCGCAGCCCAGGTGGTGTCGCGGGGCTTTGTGACGTAGAACCACTGCTGCTGCCACCCTTTGACGGTCTCCACAAAAGTGCCTTCGGGCCACGTGACATTGGACATCTTGCTCACCATAGCGCCTCCACACTTTGCGTGTTGACCACCCACCACCTTCGGCTTCACGTTGAAGGTCTTTAGCCACAATCCGAAGTGGGGTGGGATGCGGAGGAAGGCCTCGCATATGACAATGAATGCCGAGATGTCGAGGAAGGAGTTGGGGGCCAGATCATGGAAATCTAGCCCATAGTAGAACATGAGTCCGCGGATGAAGGGGTGGAGAGGAAACCCTAACCCGCGAACGAAGTGGGGAATGAACACCACCCTCTCATGGGGCTTCGGGGTGGGGGTGATCTGCCCCTTGGCCGGAAGCCGGTGGGCGATTTCCTGGGCCAAGTACCCCGCTTCCCGGAGCTACGTGATGTCCTTCTCCGTGACGGAGGAGGCCATCCACTTGCCCTGCGCTCCAGATCCGGACATGGTCGGAGTGCTTTTTTGAGGCGGAAAGGATGGAAGCTTGGGTGCTGGAGCTCGAGAATGGGTGGGCAGAGATAAAGAAGGCGTGGGTGAAAAGGTGAATCCTTATCTCTTTATAAAGGAAGCAAATATCAAGCGCGTCCCCATTCGCCTTAAAACTCGCCTATTCCCCAAGGGTCATGCAGACGACGCGGTTGGATTACCCACGCCCATATTGATGAGAATCCCGCAATAAGGGGACACGATCTCTGCTTTGACAAGACGTGCCAATGGAAACCGCATCTCGAAACACGGAGCGGGAGGCTAAAAAGGTTCGAAATAATGACCGGGCGGAGACGTGGCGTCTCACTACAGAAGATGTCAGTAGATGGGACTTGTTAAATATTATACTCTTTGCGGAGCTTATTTTGCAGAGCCAGACACGTTATCTGTTCGAAGACTACTTTGGAATATTCGAAGGAGGAACCCGCCTTGCAATGCTGAAGACAATCCGCGCGTCGGACACATCGGCATTGAAGCCTGGTTCAGGGGCTACTGAGGGAGTCCTAGATTAAGGGGTCCTCGGGCGTCCGGCCTATGTGACTTGGGCCGGACTGATGGGCCATGAAGATACAAGATAGAAGACTTCCTCCCGTGTCCGGATGGGACTCTCCTTTGCGTGGAAGGCAAGCTTGGCGTTCGGATATGAAGATTCCTTCCTCTGTAAACCGACTCTGTACAACCCTAGGCCCCTCTGGTGTCTATATAAACTGGAGGGTTTAGTCCGTAGAGGCAATCATAATCATACAGGCTAGACATCTAGGGTTTAGCCACTACGATCTCGTGGTAGATCAACTCTTGTAATCCTCGTATTCATCAAGATCAATCAAGCAGGAAGTAGGGTATTACCTCCATCAAGAGGGCCCGGACCTGGGTAAACATCGTGTCCCCCGCCTCTTGTTACCATCGACCTTAGACGCACAGTTCGGGATCCCCTACCCGAGATCCGCCGGTTTTGACACCGACAACGGTCACTCTCAAAAGTGAGATCTAATAGAGATAGTAAAGTAAATATTTTTGGTATTTTTGTTGTATAGATTGGAAAGTAAAGATTGCAAAATAGTAAACGAGATGTGATGTAAATAAAAGAGATGTAATATAATAGGAAAGAGACCTGGGGGGCATAGGTTTCACTAGTGGCTTCTCTCAAGATAGCATGTATTACGGTGGGTGAACAAATTACTGCCGAGCAATTGATAGAAAAGCGCATAGTTATGAAGATATCTAAGGCAATGATCATGAATATAGGCATCACGTCCGTGTCAAGTAGACCGAAATGATTCTGCATCTACTACTATTACTCCACACATCGACCGCTATCCAGCATGCATCTAGAGTATTAAGTTCATAAGAACGGAGTAACGCATTAAGCAAGATGACATGATGTAGAGGGATAAACTCAAGCAATATGATATAAACCCCATCTTTTTATCCTCGATGGCAACAATACAATACGTGCCTTGCTGCCCCTACTGTCACTGGGAAAGGACACCGCAAGATTGAACCCAAAGCTAAGCACTTCTCCCATTCCAAGAAAGATCAATCTAGTAGGCCAAACTAAACCGATAATTCGAAGAGACTTGAAAAGTTATCAAACCATGCATATAAGAATTCAGAGAAGAACCAAATAATATTCATAGATAATCTTGTTCGTAAATCCACAATTCATCGGATCTCGGCAAACACGCCGCAAAAGAGTATTAAATTGAATAGATCTCCAAGAACATCGAGGAGAACTTTGTATTGAGAATCAAAGAAAGAGAAGAAGCCATCTAGCTAATAATTATGGACCCGAAGGTCTGTAGTAAACTACTCACGCATCATCGGAGAGGCAATGGTGTTGATATAGAAGCCTTCCGTGATCGATTCCCCCTCCGGCAGATCGCCGAAAAAGGCCCCAAGATGGGATCTCACGGGTACAAAAGGTTGCGGCGGTGGAAAAGTGGTTTTGTGGCTCCCCCTGATGTTTCTAGGGTATAAGAGTATATATAGGCGAAAGAAGTACGTCGGTGGAGCTACGACGGGCCCACGAGGGTGGGGGGCGCGCCCTCCTGCCTCGTGGCTTCCTCGTGGCGTTCCAGACTTCGACTCCAAGTCTCGTGGATTGCTTTCGGTCCAAGAAATATCATCGCGAAGGTTTCATTCCGTTTGGTATTCCGTTTCTGCAAAACTCTAAAATAGGAAAAAACAGAAACTGGCACTGGGCCTTCGGTTAATAGGTTAGTCCCAAAAATAATATAAAAGGGCATATTAAAGCCCATTAAACATCCAAAACAGATAATATAATAGCATGGAACGATCAAAAATTATAGATACGTTGCAGACGTATCAGAAATCGCCGTGAATTCATTTTTATTCGAGCTGATTTGAGAATTTTCTTTCATTCATAGAATATACAGTGCGCCGACACTTCAGGACTTTGCGACCGCCGCCAGAGATTCCATCTCACCGTACCAGATAACTTGAGGATGTGCACGGTATGTTCAATGTCACCCTATATCGGTTGGCATGGCCTACTTTCCTGAGCATATTCTAAATATTGCTACATTTGGATAAAAGGTGCCACATGCACCATTTACGTCAAAGGGGATTTTCCCCCCTCTTCTTTCTATATTATGCAAATTAATGATGTATTGTTCTTTCAATTACTCTCATATTTCCATGACATCATGTCTACCCTTATAGATTTTTGTCCTACGATTTCAACTGCTGTACAATTCTTTCAATTTGGGCCCATATTTGCATGTTACCATATTTTCTTTAACAATCCTACCATTTTCTGCAGAACATCCCTTGCTATGCAACAGATTATGTAGTGCACAATTTTTCTCTTTACATAGATCAAGGCTCCACAGATGTCATAGTGCACACAAACCATGGATTTACAATCGTTGCTACTGTAAGACTTGATGAACGTGGTGACTCCTATTTTGCCACTGGCTTTTGGAAAGAAATTGCAAAGTTTTATGTACTGAAAGATGGCATAAAATTGCACTGCACATAAAAGGGCCTGGTCATGAGATATATGCTAACTTCCCCGACAAAATCATCCGTCTAGACTTTGTTCGAAGTAAATTTTCTTTTCAACTATCTGCATGTTGACTTACCCAGCAATGTCAAATGAATTGTGTAGTATTTAAGAAACCAATTGTTATTCTCTTTTCTTACTATATTCCAACCTAATAACTTCTAGTTATCAATACACTTTTCTATTGCCCCGTTTTAACTAAATATTCCCTGTACTCTCATTTCTATCAGAAAGCGCCGCTGACAAGGAGACTCCGGAGGTGGAGAACGGGGCTGCCAACAAGCGGAGGCGGGGTGAGCTAGAACCGCAAGCGACTCCAGCAAGCCTAGACTTCATCAGCAACCTCCCCGATGATATGTTGAAAGTCATCATCTCCCTCCTCCCAATCAAATAGGTTAGGCGATTTTGTAGTCGGGCCAAGGCGACTATGTGTAAGGGCTTAGGCGGCTCTTTTGTGTGACTTGGGCTTGGGAGAGTTAGTGTTTTCAGATACTCTAGGATTGCGGCGACTATGTGTTGGTTGGTAGGCGACTCTGTGTCGCAAATTTAGGGGTGTTGTAAGCGCCTTTAGCATGTGGGTTTGGTCGAGTTAGTTTCCCCGGTTAGGAGACTACGTATAAGGGCTTAGGCGGCTCTTTTGTGTGACTTGGGCTTGGGCGAGTTAGTGTTTTGTGATACTCTAGATTGTGGCGATTATGTGTTGGTTGGTAGGTGACTCTATGTCGCAAATTTAGGGGTGTTGTAAGTGACTTTAGCACGTGGGCTTGGTCGAGTTAGTTCCTCTGGTTAGGCGACTTTATAGTCGGGCCAAGGCGACTACGTGTAGGGGCTTAGGTATCTCTTTTTGAGTGATTTGGGGCTTAGGGCGACTTACTGTATTGGGATACTCTAGCATTGCGGCGACTATGTGTTGGTTGGTAGGCGATTGTGTCACGATTTTAGGGGTGTTGTAAGCGACTTTAGCATGTGGGCTTGGTCGAGTTAGTTCCCCCGGTTAGGCGACTTTGTAGTCAGGCCAAGGCGACTACGTCTAGGGGCTAGACGTAGGCAACTCTTTTCGAATGATTTGGGGCTTTGGGCGACTTAATGTATTGGGATACTCTAGGATTGCGGTGACTATGTGTTGGTTGTTAGGCGACTCTGGGTGTTGCGGGTGACTTTAGCATGTGGGCTTGGTCGAGTTAGTACCCCCGATTAAGCGACTTTGTAGTTGGGCCAAGGTGACTATGTGTAGGGGCTTAGGCAGCTCTTTTCTAGTGATTTCGGGTTTAGGGCGACTCTGGCCGTTTTAGTGTAGCAACTTTGTGTGTGCAGGGTTGTTTGAACGACTTTAGCGTGTGAACCATGGTAGAGTAGACTCGCGGCGGGGGCACGGTGGGACTACCGTGGTAGGGGGGCGAGTTAGTTCCCTCCGCTTAGCCGACATTGTTGTCACGCGAGGCGGCTGTGTGTAGGGGCTTTGGCAGCCATTTTTTGTTGATTGAGGCTTTGGGCGACTTAGTGTATTGAGATGCTCTAAGGCTCAACGTTTGGTGTGGTGACTACACGTGTGTTGGTAGGCGACTCCGTGCGTACAAATAAAAATGTCTGAAATTCTACAGTTGAAAAGATGCCTGCATATCCAAAAGATGCCTACAATAATGTCTAAAACTACAATTAAGATGCCTACGTATCACCCGGAACTGCCTACAAACAAAATATCTGAAAACTTACAGCTGAAAAGATGCCTACAATAATATCTGGAACTACAATAATTCCTTGAAGATAAACTGAGGCTGCTCCCTATGAAAAGGCCAGCCCTACACTTACACATGCTCATTATTCTCTCAGAGAGAAGTGGCTACGCTCAAGTACTGCACTTTGCTAAATCTGCACATCTACTGAATTCAAAAATAGATAGAAAAAGATAGAAAATCCAGAGCAGCCATACTATTGCATGATTTTATCTAAGAAACCTTCGCTAGATCTGTACGACAACATATATCTCAAGCAAAAAGGTAGGAATAGATCCCAGCAGAGATAACAGAGCAAACTTTTGACTGAATTTAACTTTTTAACAACACTGAGAATATCATGAGGGAATTTACAGAATAATACAGACTTGTGCTACCACATATTCTAGAGAGATCAATTTGTAACTCCCGCTTACAGTAACAGATCAAAAAGCTAGAAAAACACATTGTATTGCCTAAAAAAACGCACCATATTGCCTGGAAAAACATATTCTAATGCCTAGAAGATGGCAGGTTGTTAGAGTACGTAATGGGTGTAATGGGCCTAGGCTGACGGTATAGCCCGTTAGTCTTGAGTTAATTAAAGATAAGGGTCGCTTGCTTAGGTGTCAAGTAAGCCTTGCTTGGGAGTCAAGTAAACCTTTCTATATAAAGAGAGGAGATGTATCAATCTAATCAAGCAAGAATTAAAAAGGAAATCCCTTCCCTCTTGCCCGGCCGTGGGCAAAAAGGCCCCCGGCCGGCCCTCTCGCGCCCTCCTTCTAGCAGCCACATAACAATCTGGTATCAGCTAGCTTCGGTTCGATCATGTCTTCACCGCCGCCCAACCCGTCTCTTCCGCTGCCGGTCACCTCGTCGCCTCCGGCGACCACCACGACCGTCGCCCCGCTCCTGCCCGTGCCGGGATCCTCCGTCGCGCCCGCCCCCGCCGTCCTCACCCCGGAGGAGGTGTCCGGAGCGCTGCGGGACCTAACCCAGGCAGTCCAGGAGATCCGCCTGTTCTTGGCCGGGTCCTACGGGCCGCACCCAGCTGCGCCGCCGTGGCTGCCGCCGCACCAGGCGGCCTCCTCCGTGCTCGCCGGGTCGCACCCGGTTGCGCTGCCCATCGCCGCCACCCTGCCGTCGTGGCTGTCGTGGCTGCCGCCGCACCAAGCGGCCTCCACCGCGCTCGCCGGGTCGCACCCGGCTGCGCCGCCCATCGCCGCCACCGCGCCGCCGTGGCTGCCGTGGCAGCCGCCGCACAAGGCGGAGGCCGCGCTCGCCGGGCCGCTGCAGCTGCCATCCACCGCCACCAACGCCCCGCCCTGGCTGCAGTGGCAACCGCCGCTCCTGGCGGCCTCCGCCACGACCGCTGCAGCTGCAGCAGCCACCGCCCATCAGCTCCGGCCGCGCATCGACCGCGCCGGCGGTTCTCTTCGGTTGGTATAAAATGTAGGCAAGTACGGAGAACATAATTAGGCAAAAATCAAAGTAGAAAACTGGGCCGTGCAGCAGTAGAGACACGCACACAGTTATATATAATGGAAAAAGGGAGAAAAAAAGGTAAAAAAATCGGAGCTTCAATTGATAGATATTTGTTTTGTGTGTTTTTACTTACTTATTCACATCGGCTGAGCTTCTTTGTCGCCCGGTTGAAGTTTGTCTACATCACTTCCGACAAAGCTGCCGTTTCGGAAGTATATCTATTCACACATAAGAGAAAAAAGAAGTGGCATAGCTTATATGTTAGTGGGACAAAACATGATGCCGATGTAGGCAACATATCTTATCACAGGTAGTGTGTGGTGGCTTTATGTTGCAAATCAACTTCATATCCACAAAATGTTACGAAGGAAAAACCCAAGCAATGCAGTATACTAAGTAATTTTTGCCTACTGTTCCTCTACAAGTGAAGTGTTTTTTCCTACTTTATGGCATGCAGTATACTAAGTATTGCCTACTATTCCTCTACCCTCTGTAGCTTGTATTGCCTAAAAAAACACATTGTATTGCCTAGGAAGAAACATATTACTATTTGCCTAGCAGATAACGCATATTATTTCCTACTGTATTGCCTAAAAGCACATCCTATTTGCCTGGGGAGTGGGGAACATGACCTTATTTTTCTAGGAGATGGGTGCACTTTGTGTTTTTCTCCCAGGGATATAGGCAAGCATGGAGGGCGTAATTCATGCCCATACTTACACAGTCTGATTTTATATCTGCTATTTTGCCTAAATATGCACTATTGCTGATTGTAAACTCATCTGTTTTGCCTGCATAAAAACCCTCCCCTAAGGCCTTGTTTGGTTCTAATGGGGAAGTATCCCAGGGCTGTAATCCCCCGCAGGGAAATTTCCATGGTCATCTGGGATCCCCTCCCACCACGGGGAGATCAGCTCCCCAATTTGGACGAGGGGGCAGAGGGGAGGAGATCACGTACAGAGGGAAGGAGGGGCGGTTCTCTTGAAGGAGGACGTGGGGGGCGGCGTTGTCTGGTCATCGCACGGAGATGGAGCCTGGAGGCGGAGGCCGTCTTGACCGGTCGCAAGGGAGAGCGAGCGAGCGAGTCGAGGGTTTACTCCCCGACCTATTGACATCGGGAGATCTATCCCGGGGATGGGTCGCAGAAAGGCCAGGGATCTCCCCGCCTCACGTGCTACCAAATGGGGCTGCCCGCTTCCCGGGGCGAACTCGGCCCGTCGTGTACCCACCCGGGGAAAACACAGGGATCCTCGGGATCCCTTACAACCAAATGAGAAAATCCACCCTGAAAATGGACCTTATATCTGCTATCCACTGTTGTTTTGCCTAAAAACGGTATTTGCCTACATCCCTGAGATCTGACGGGAATTATTGCCCACCACGGATATGCACTTCCTCCCTCCTAGCCATGACTATGGGCTGATGCACCTCTAATCCAAGGATTAGGACCGCAAAAATGCTACACCTACGTAATTTGTTACTTAAGCTTACGTTTCTTTCCTTCCCAACTACTCCTTTTGTTCCTAAATATTTGTTTTCTTAGAAATTTTAAAGGGACTACCACATACCGATGTACATAGACATATTTTAAAGTGTAGATTTGTTGAAATCCCCAGAAAGACAAATATTTAAGAACGGAGAAAGTAATCATCTCCTCCCTGATTTTCACGGGGTGGGGCTTGACCTTATCTCTCCTCCAACCAAATTAGGCCAAATCAGCTCTTACATAATTTTCTTAAGTAGTTTTACGTAGGTGTAGCAAAGCTCTTAGGACAGAGGCAAAAACGCCCCCCACACTGAGCATTATCGCGGTGGAAATGCACGCGGGATGTGGATTTTTGTTCGCTCATACAATTGGGCATCAATTTCTCTCTCGATTCATCTCGATTGGCCCTCTCTCTCGATTGGCTGCCGGAATTTGAATTTGGCTGACAAATTCCATTCGATTCCGGCAACCCCCAGCCCCTCTACCTCCATCCTTGCCCCTATCACCGCCGTGGGTGCCGACGACACGTCGGCGACCAAATCTACGCACGTTTCGCTGTGGAGGAGAAAATAGGAGGGATGGCTGCATCCTCAGGCCGCTGACCAGCTGCTCCTGTCCCCATCTGCCCTCACGTGCGCGCGCCCTTGGCCCGTCGTCGCCGGACTACGCCGGCCACGCTCGCCGAAGAAAGGATTTCATCTCCCCTAGTCGCTGCACGGACGGCTCGGATGCGGCCGCTCGCGAGCGCTGGATCGCGCGCGCGCGCGCGTCGCCTAGCGTTTAGATTCCGACATAGTATCTCGTTCGGTCACGAGTCCGGGTCCGGCTCTCGCTCGAAGGGGGCAAAGCTCAACCTATATAACTGCGTCGACGGCAGTAGCGTGGCTTTCCCCGTGCACCATACTACGCCCCGTCCAGTCTACCTCCACCCACCAGATCATCGGAATCCCGTTCGCGAGAAGATCGGCGACACCGCGCACCGAGCATGGCAGCTGACCAGCAGCGCCGCGTGAAGCTGATAGTTAGCTACGGCGGGAGGATCGAGCGCGCCGAGGGTCGGCCGCCGAGGTACGTCGGCGGCGAGCACCTGCTCCTCAACGTCCTTTCGTCCGTCTCGACGAGGGGCTTCCGCGACCTGCTGGCGGCGCGCGCGGGCTTCTCCAACTTCTCCGTCAAGTACTGCTACTCCGGCGAGGGGCTGGACTCGCTCTGCGACGTGGACACGGACGAGGACCTGCGGGACATGCTGGACATCTTGCACTACCGGGACCTGCAGGCCCGGCTGTTCAACGACCAGAACAGGCGCCGGTTCCGGGTCTACCTGTTCCGCGACGCCGCCGCCGCCCCGTCGCCGACCTCCCAGTCCCTCAGAAAACCAGCTCCCATGCGGCGTAGCGCGACGTCGCCAGCTCTGTTGCCGGCGAAGCCGGCCGACGTCGACGGGCGGCCCTCCCAGGGCCTGGCCGCTCCCGCTCCCTCTCCCGTGCCGCGGATCATGACGTCGCCGAATCCGTTGTACGAGACGTCGACGGCTGGCACGGCGCCCTCCAAGCCGCCGCTCGCCTCCGCTCTCGCACGGCGGATAGCGTCGTCGCCTTTGTTGACGGCAGACTCGACAGATGACACGGCTTCTTTGATCATCACCACGTCGACATCAGCAGCCAGAGCTACCCAACATACACCACCCCACGCGGCGGCATTCCGGACGGCAGAGCAGCGTAATCCGGTGTACCAGGCGGCTCCAGTACTCTTGGTGCCAGTAATGCCGCAGGTCATAATCCATCAGCCGATGATCATCCTCGTACCTTTGTACAATTCAAAGGTGGCCATGGGCTGAGAATTTTTGGAGTCACAATCGAATGTAAAAATACTCAGTCAAGTGAGAATTAGCAACCCATAGTTTGTGTAGATTAGATGTCTCACAGGTTGTAGATATGAGGTGACAAATCAAAATTCTAGATTGATCAGTGGTTATGCACTATGGGATATAACTTATAGGCGTGACTTCAATTTTTCTTATAGTTTACTCTAAATTGTTTATATATTTTATTATTAACGATGTCAATTCCTCTATATTCAGTGTTAGTATCACCATGCGTGTATATCCTAACTTTAGTGTGCCTTTTTTGAACTACACGCTGATCTTTGTGTAGTGCAATCTTTTTAGACGAGCTTCGCTTCCAATATTTTGTGTTTTAAGATGTGGATATTCGTTTTGGCTCCGGGCCTATATGCTACTGAAATATGTGCAGTCCATCTTCCTATAGATTCGTGCGTCAGGTTGTATTCTCCTTTGTATTACACAATGTGCTCTTTGTTCTGAAACAATAACGTGGCCCACATCTGGTCCTTATTAGACGAGCGCAGTCCGTTTGTTAGTCGTTGGTCTAGACGGGGACGAGACACTCATGTCCGTCGTCTTAATGTTTTGCATCCATCAATGAAATGAAAAATACCAAAGAGAACAGCTCGCTGATGAAGGTGTTGGTATTGGAGGAATCAATAGGTAAGTTTTGTACTCCCTATGATACCGTGGTGTCCCTAGATGGAATAACACAATATACCTTTCAGAAATACTGAACCGCCAAAGAATCCTCTACTCACACCACCGTCAATATTAGAACTACAGAAGGTATGTAATTTCCATGAAAGTAATTATCCTTATAATTTGTGTCCACGGATGAAAAACGGCAGGGGCGGAGACATGAACCGAGTAGGGACAGGCGCCCGTATGTCTCGCTTAAAGTGAGACAGAAGGCAAGCCTCGCGTCGGGGAAGCTCCAGATGGGCCGACCCAGCCGCACGGGAGGCTACAACCTCCTTTTACTATTTTTTTACCTTTTATGTTTTCTTTTTTGCTTTATTTTTTACTTTTGTTTATACTTTAAAATTCTAAATAAATATTACAAAACAATCTATAAAAACATTAAAAAAATGTTGACCAAGCATTTGAAATATTAAATGTGTATATAGAAAATATTTATCATGTATACGAAAAATGTATAAAAAATTGATCATGTATTTGAAAAATGTTAATCAAGTATTTGAAAAATGTCTGAATAATTATCTGAAAAATGTTAATCAAGCATTTGAAAAAAGTTACATGTGTATAGAAGAAGCGTTGAGCATGTATTAGAAAAATGATGAAATGTTTTGATCATGAATACAAAAAATGTTAATCAAGAATTTTAGAAAATGTTCAACAAGTATTTAAAAAATGTTAATCAAGCATTTGCAAAATATTAAATGTGTATAAAAAATGTTGATCATATATTAAAAATGATGAAATTTGTTTGCCATGTATATAAAAATGTTCATCAAGCATTTAAAAGAATGTTGAATAAGTATTTGAAAAATGATAATTAAGCATTTGAAAATGTTAAATGTGTATTGAAAAAATATTGACCATATATTTAAAAAATGAAGAATTTTCTAATCATGTATATAATTTTTTTAATCAATTAAAAATTATTGAGCAAGTATTTAAAAAATGTTGATCAAACATTTGGAAATGTGTATAGAAAAAATGTTGACCATGTGTTAAAAAATGTTAAACTTGTATTTGAAAAATGTTAATCAAGAATTTCCAAAAAAAGTTTAATGTGTATAGAATTTTTACCATGTATTTAAAAGTATTAATCTTTGTATTTAAAAAATGTTAAATGTGTATTAGAAAATGTTCTTGACGTATACGAAAAATGTAGAATGAAAACCAAAAAGAGAAAGAAAACGAAAAATAAATGAAAATAAAAATAAAAGCAAAGAAAAATTATAAAAATAAAACCTAAGAAACAAATGTAAAACAGAATTGAAAAACTATGTAAACCAATAAAGAAACAAAGAAAAAAGCAAAAACATTGAAAACCAAGAAAGAAGACAAAAAAAGAAGAAGAAGGAGAAAGAAGAGAAAACGAATAAAAACATGAAAGAAACAAATAGAAACCAAAAGAAAAAACTGAAGTATAATGACGAAAAAACCCTGAAGAAGAAATAAGAAAACCAAAAAAAGGAGAAAACAGAAAAACCCGAGTGTTTTCCCTCAAGTTGGTCGCGTCTCCTATCCTAATGCAAACCCGGCCTTAGCGTAGTGGCTAGAAACACCAACAACCATCGTAGCCACCTGAGAACGATCGTTGGGGACCTCTCTTTTTGTCCCTATTTCTTCTGTTTTATTACTATGCTAGCAAAAGAGCTTGTGCGTTAGAACTTGAGAAAAAAATACAACACAATCCCATAACCTAATAACCATGACTCCTGACTCAAATACGTCCACATTTTTTATTTCAACACATGAAAACCCATCTGTGTTGCTACTTATCCTCCTTCCCACCCTCGTTAATGGTGGCTTGAATGCTCACACAATTACAATACGTTTGAATGGTGTCAATAAAGTTGTCTATCTCTGCATAAGAAGATAAATCTGCTTTTCCCCATGAGGTTTTGGCGAGACGTGCATGCATGGTTATAGTTTTTTTGTCTTCCATCTTGATTTTGCCGAGGTGCTCATTTTCAATCCAGATTGCACCGGTATAAAAGGAAGAAGGATCATGCGCGACACTGGTATGAAAGAAAGACAGATCATGCACAACACCAGTATGAAAGAAAGACTGATCATGCGCTATTGATTAAGATTGCAGCATAAATAACATTTTTTAATGGCTAACAGGCAAAATAACATCATATTCAGATTCTACACATTTTTTAATCAAATTCCATATATAACATGTTAAATTGAAGTTAAGATTTTAAATAGATGGATATTGAAAAAACATTTGATACGTACTGCGGGTTGATTAATCCAAATATTGGGGGGTTTCCTGCAAAAGCAAAAAAATTGACTTAAGACCCGCCTTTGGGTTGATTTCGAGAAAGCGAAAATTTGTCTTAAAAGTGGACCATGGGTTTATTACCAAAAACACGAAGGTGTTTTCTTCAAAAGAGACAGCGTAGAGACACTGTAGCACTTTGGTACTGTAGCGGTCAATGTTGTACATCCGGTTAACCATACCGTCATATTTTTTTTGGCTCAGTGTTCATTTCGAATAATTTTTAAAAATATGAATATATAAGCTGAACGACTTCTGAATACACAATGACCATTTGTAATACACAATGAGCAACTTTCTAAAAAGAGTAAACCTTTTTGTACAAAAATGCCGGACAAATTACAAATACACAATGAACATTTTGTAGTATACATTGAACAATTTATTAATATAATATGAACAAATTTCAAATACACAGTGAACCATTTGTAAATATAGGTTGAACAGTCTCTCAATATACGTTGAACATTTTTTGGTACACGATGAAAATTTTATAATGCATCGTGAACCTTTTCATAATATACGGTGAACATTTTTTGTATAATTCTCATCTCATCTCATCTTGTATAATTATCGCAATGCAAATTATACTAGTCTTTCTCAATTCTCATCTCGTGTTAGTGTTGAAATGATATATCAGATTTCCGGTGTTCTGTTTTGTGGTTTGAGATGCTACCAAGAATTCATATCTTTTATGTGTCCTAAAAATTATCATGATGCAAATTATCTTGTACGAGTTCCTATTAGTGATGCAAAATTTTCCTACGTTGGCTTTATGCAATGTAGCTAATTCTTAAATTAAAATTCCTCAACTGTGAAGAGAGGGAAAAAACCCCGCTACCAAGCACTATTAAGATTAATTCATTTTAAGCCGGTTCTTCGAGTTCTCAATGTACTGAATGTTTTTTTTTAGAGAAAAGGCATCAGTTCGACTTTATACATAAAGCCACCAGGCAGTGTTCCAGATAAACCACACAGCAACGGCCACAACCAAAGTCACAACGATAGTACGGGGTACAGGGCACACATGCCACAACCTCGGCACGCAAGCCGGAACTAAGAGAGAGGAGCTAACACCGAAGAACAGACGAAGCCATCAACTAAGTAAAAAGAACAACGAGGACAACTAGTCAGCTGGCTCCTGCCGCGATAAAGAAGACGCCGAAGCCCGAATCTTAGAGAATAGAAGATCGAAAGCATCCCAGTCTTCCGTCTTAGTCAATGATCTCCACTGCTGCAGGAACAAGCAAGATTTATATAAGCAGTCAGCAGGTTTAGCAGGAAAAATATGCTCAATGGTAAACTTGTTTCTGGTTGTCCACAGGGCCCAACAGACCACTGCCAGACCGACCCAAAATAATCGCTTGGTAACCCCAACCAGGCCATTAGCGAGGACCCAGAGCTCAAAGAAGGAAGTTGGAGCCCAAGACACCTGGAGCCACGACCTAAAACAGCACCAAACCAGCTTGGCCAGCACACATTGGAAGAAAATATGGTTTGTGTCCTCCAGGGCATCGCACAACGCGCACTGTTCCGAGCCCGGGCCATTGAGCTTACGGATTAGATCGGCCGAAGGGAGGCGGCCCCTGAAGGCTTGCCATAGGAAAATCTTCACCTTAGGAGGAGTACAGGCACACCAAATTGGACTGAATTTGTTAGTAGGGGTGCCATCAATAAGCTTGGCATACAGACACCTAATAGAAAACGGCCAGAAGGAGAATGGGGCCAGACCACCGAGTCAGCTATCTCCGAGAGCACGGGGAAGAGGGCAGTACGGCGCTGCCATTCGTCCAACTCTGTAGGGGACAACGAGCGGCGGAAGGCAAGGTCCCAATTATTAGCCGAAAGCTCCGCGATGGAGATATCCGGATTCAGACAGTAAGAAAACAACATGGGGACGACCACCGAGAGGGTTGAGTCTCCACACCACCAGTCGAGCCGAACCTTGACAAGGTCTTTCCAAAATTGAGACCCTCCCGGAGAAGAGGCAAACATAGGATTTGAAGTAGGAAAATACTTAGCCTTAAGAACAGAGAACCACAAGGTGTCAACTCCCGTGGTCATGATTCTCCACCACCATTTGATCATGAGGCATCTGTTCATAATAGCAGTGTTAATGATCCCCAACCCCCAAGGTTTTTGGGTCTACAGATAATTTTCCACTTAACCAACCTGTATTTTCGTTTATTATCCACAGAATTCCAAAAGAAAGCACCCCTATGCTTATCAAATCCGTCATGTGTACCAGCAGATAGGAGATAGAATCCCATGATGAACATAGGTAGGGAGAAAAGGCAAGCATTAATCAGGGCAACCTTCCCAGCATTGGTATTATATGTGGCCCGCCAAAGTAACACCTTGTTCCCCACCTTCGCAACGACAGGAGCGAATTCCTTGGCACATAATTTGTTCGGGGAAATCAGAAGGCCCGGGTACTTGAAGAGGAAGGAACCCAGGCTGCAATTAAGAAGATGGGCCACCCGTAAAGCCTCCGAATCATCAACCCTAGTATTGAATTGTTAATGAGGTTGATGTGCAAATTCTCAAGATTGTTCTATATAATATCTTTTGCACAAGATTTTTTTATCTACTTGGCTCGATCCCCTATGCCCAAATCCTGGCTCCGCCCCTGCCCGCCCGTGTAGTGATAACTGATAAGTGAGGTGGAAAATCTGGCACACGATTTGCTCCATCGTGATCCTGAAGCATCGGACGGCTAAAAACTGTCGCCCCGCTTTTGGACGGTTCTGATTGAATTCTTTTTTCTTGAATACGCATAGCATGCGTATCTCTACTCCTAATGGACGAGTTGGTGAATCGTCTCCGCGATTTATTTTCGCTGGGTTTTTTCGTCTCTCCTCCCACCACCCCCTCTCCGCGGTTTATTTTCGCTGGTTTTTTTGTCTCTCCTCCCACCCCCTCCCTCCCTGGTCCATCGGTTTATTTTTCTCTCCACTCTTTATTACAACCAGCACTTTCCTAACGTATAACAAATCACGGATCTAACTTCCTTAAATTATGCAAATCAATCGATTCCTTTTATTGGTTCAATTTGTCTTAGGAAACAAATAACAGATTTTCAGGAAACAAATAATACATTTTAATCTAACTTCCTTAAATTATGCAAATCAATCGATTCCTTTTGTTGATTCAATTTGTCTTAGAAAACAAATAACAGATTTTCAGAAACAAATAATACATTTTAATCTAACTTTCCTAACTTATCTAAATCAATCGATTTCTCTTATTAGTGAAATTTATTTTAGGAAACAAATAACAGACACGCCACAACTTTCCTCCCAATGAATAGTTTCTTAACATTTGCAAACTTTCTTAATCAGACACGTCACAAACGAGCAGGTACTAATATCACGTTACCAAACAATAAAACCCCATTTGCATAGAAATCGGTTCAAAAATCCTAACTTTCCTAAATTTTTACCTTTCCTTGATAACAACCAATATTTCCTATGTTTTTCACCTATTGAAGGAAATCACCCCTCCATCGATATTAGCATTTTTTTTGAACTGAGATCTCCGGGTTATGATTTTTTTTGCGATTCTTTCCAATTGTGACCTCTCCTTCCACTCCGGCTCCTTCTCGCATAAACACCTCCACCACAGCCAGGTGACACCGCCCCAGACCTCCTGCCTCTCCACACCTTCTCCGCCACCTCCTTCTCGTACTCCATTAACAATCCCTCCGCCACATTTGTCCACGGCAGTGTCGAGGGCATGGCGCAGTAGCGTACCAGCGGTAGAGCAGCGCATAGCAGCAGGCGAGGCGAGCGGCCGACGGTGGAGGGCAGAGATGCGGCCGGCGTGGCTGAGGGGGCGGCCGGCAGAAGATGGCCACGACTGGAGGCGGCGCGAGGCAAGGGCGCGCGACAGCGGGGCGAGCGAAGGGATAGGCGGCAGCAGACGGGGCAAGCGCAGCCAGCGAGAGTGTGGCGCACGGCCAGGGTGTGTGTCGCGCGGGGCACAGTGGTGCGGTGGATGCGGCGAGCGCGACGGCAGCGGCGGGCGCGACCGACGCGGTGTAGCACGGGCGTGGGCATGGAGAGGGAGTGGCCCCGCGGGCGCGGAAGAAGAGCGGCAGGCTCGGGCATGGGCGTGCATAGGAGCTGGCATGTGCCACGGGGTCAATCCGAGGAGCTCGGTGGCTGCCCCTGCAATGGCCATGGCAGACGACGGTTCTCGGCCACGGCGAAATACCTAACGAGAGCAAACGAGAGGGGAAACAGGGGAAAGGCAAGAGGAGATCATGGCGGTGTCAATGGCGCCCTAGGGGAAGACATGGGAGCTCGGGGCGGCGCGGATCGAACGGCAATGTCGTGGTGGCCCAAGGTTGAGGAAGACGGCAGCGACGTCGATGCGGGGGTGCTGGACTTGATCTCGTCGGCGCAGACGAAGTAGCAAAGGCGTTCGGAGCTCCTCGACAAGCTCCTAGCCCGCGGGGAGGGCAGTGGCCATGTGGACGGGGTCGGTCATCGTGGCCGTGGCGTCTGACTTCGTCCAGATCGACGTGATCGAGCGAGCGAGGAGGAGAAGTGGATTTGGGAGGGGGCGTCGAGGAGGAGTGAGGCCATGGGGGCAGGGAAGGAAGGGTGTCACCCTTATCCATTCCCCTTCGATGCCAGCGAGGTGGTCGGGCGGGAGCCCGGCTCTGTAGCGACGCGGCTCGGGGAACAGGAGAAGACAACCACGCGGGGACTGGACCACTGAGCCGGTTCGGTGGCAAGGCCCGGGGGGCAGGGCGAATCCCCTTTTACATCGTCCTTTTGGTTTTTCAACGTATTCTAATATGTGTCCCCTTTTTAACACCGTTTTCTCTTTATTCTTATCAACTAAATAATCTCTACAGTTGGTAGTCTCCGTTTCGGGTTTATTTTCGTCCCACCTCCCGAGTGAGGGAGAGGGGGAGAGAGAGTGACGAAGAGGGAGGGAGAGGGTGTGTGTGTGAGAATTTGATGGTAAAAAAGGTCGTCAATGTTACTTAATATGTATGAGAATATTAAATGTAATATTAACATAATGACATTGAACTTTTAAAGTTAATGTGGCCCCGTTGCAATGCACGGGCGTTCTTCTAGTCTTGCATTAATTCTCACATAGTATCTCATTCGGTCATGAATCCGGGTCCGGCTCTCGCTCGAAGGGGGCAAAGCTCAACCTATATAAATGCGTTCTTCTGTGAAGCCCTGCATCCCACGAGGGCTGAAAACTGCCCCCGCGTCGTCCGCCTGGGCGACTCGGGCGGCGCTCGATCCGCTTTTTCCGGCGTCGTCCCTATGCGCCTTCCCCTCGCCGCCGCCGGTCGGCGTCATCGGGCCTTGCCCGGGCGGCTGACGGCGGCGGCGGGGTTCCGTTCCCGTGGATCTTTGGGCAACGTGTTCGACGAGATGCAGATGGCCGCTGGCGGCTGTGAAGGTTGATGCTGCAGCGGCAGCTCCGGTACTCCACGTATCTGGCGGAAGCATGGCTTGGGATAACTAGGTCGGCATCATGGACGCTCGTGACGCAGTCATCTTCGTTGACAGGACCACTAGAGCATGCACATATGTTGCTCTTCTACGTCTTGTGCTGTGACTTCCTCCGACCTGAGAGCACATCCATGCTAGGGCCACTGCTCCATGGGTGCATTTTTGGCGTTGGTGCGTAGTGCTCATGGTGGTTGTTCCCTCAGGTTCGGCCGTGAATCTGGTCCACAGGCTGCTGTGTGGTTGTGGGCTAGACCGGTTACCTGAAGATCTTCAACCTGGATGATCTGCGTCCACTGGCGAGGACGGTGGAGGTAGTGGCAGCTCGTGGAGCTGCCGTCTGATACAGATCAGTCAACATCTGCTACTTGTGAGGATGGTGTAGGCCTTCAGAGTGTCCCCATCCCGGGATTTTGGTGGTGCCGATAGTCCTTCTTCCCCGTCAAAGTCTTTGTTACATGGTGGCGAGAAAAGATCTTGTCTCGTCTTGTCAGCTTGCTCGTACGGGTGTGGACATCCCCCGTTCGCATATGCAACTATTGGGATCGAGGAAAGTGGAGGAGACGACACAAGACTACTTCGATTGGGTGGTACTTCTTTAGCACCTAGTCTCGAGCTCCGTGGTGAAAACCATAGGTTTGACCCTAGTTGGTCATATCTGGCAATGGCGGCGTTCTTTTGCGTCGTTACCTTAATGAGGGCATTGCTCAGATTGGCTCGGACAACATCTTCAGGGTGAAAACCCATGATCTAACCTTGGTGTGGTTGGATTCGGCGACGGCGGCGCTTGAACGTCGTTCCCTTCCTGGAGGCGTCGCTTTTGAAGAGCCTTTCTCATAGTCCTTGTGTTGTGAAGAGATGGTTGACGCCGATGATCACTGCTGTATACCGTTTATCGTTGCTTTCAATTCTTCGGGTTTTCTTTTCTCCACCTAGGCATAGCTTTGGTCTTTTATGACTTTGCTCTTTGCCGAAGTGATCGTGTGTGCGTGTGTTGTGTTGGCTGTGTGCATCCTAATTATGCAGAGGCCGGGTGTGTACTCATTATGATTGTATTCCTCGATGCTACACTATGAGTCAATAAAAAATCACCTTTGCCGAAAAAACTGCGTCGACGGTAGTAGTGCGGCTTTCCCCATGCACCATACTACTCCCCTCTCCAGTCTAGCTCTACCCACTGGATCATCGGTATCCCGTTCGCCAGAAGATCGGCGACGCCGCGCACCGAGCATGGCAGCCGACCCGCAGCGCCGCGTGAAGCTGATGGTTAGCTACGGCGAGAGGATCGAGCGCGCCGAGGGACGACCGCCGAGGTACATCGGCGGGGAGAACCTTCTCCTCAACGTCCTCTCGTCCGTCTCGACGAGGGGATTCCACGGCCTGCTGGCGGCGAGTGCGGGCTTCTCTGACTTCTCCGTCAAGTACTGCTACTCCGGTGAGGTGCTGGACTCGCTCTGCGACGTCGACACGGACGAGGACCTGTGGGACATGCCGGACCTGCTGCTCTACCGGGACCTGTAGGCCCAGCTGTTCGACGACCACAACACGCGCCGGTTCCGGGTCTACCTGTTCCGAGATGACGCTGCCGCCCCGTCGCTGACCTCCCAGGCCCTCGGAAAACCAGCTCCGATGCAGCGTAGCGCTCGTCGCCAGCTCTGTTACCGGCGAAGGCCGCGAAGCCGGCCGACGTCGACCGGCGGCCCTCCCAGGGCCTGGCCGCTCCCGCTCCCTCTCTCGTGCCGCGGGTCACGACGTCGCCGAATCCGTTGTGCGAGATGTTGACGGCTGGCACGGCACCCTCCAAGCCGTCGCTCGCCCCTGCTCCCGCACGGCGGATAGCGTCGTCGCCTTTGTTGACGGCAGACTCGACAGATGACACGGCTTCTTTGATCACCACCACGTCGACATCAGCAGCCAGAGCTACCCAACATACACCACCCCTCGCAGAGTAATACAGTGTATCAGGCGGCTCCAGTATTTTTTGTGCCAATAATGCTGCAGGTGGTAATCCACCGGCCGACAATCATACTCGTACCCGTGTTCAATTCTAAGGTGGCCATGGGCTGAGAATTTTTTGAGTCACAATCGAATAAGAAAATACTCAGCCAAGTGAGAATGAGCAAATCCATAGTTTGTGTAGATTAGATGTCTCACAGGTCAAGTATTATTGTAAGTCGGTTGTAGATATTATGTGACAAATCAAAATTCTAGATTGATGACTTGAATTTTTCTTACAGTGTACTATAAATTGTTGATATATTTTATAATTAAAGTGTCAATTCCTCTATATTCAATGTTAATCACCACACGTGTTCTGTTACATTTGTGAACTTATTGTTGCACGCCTGTACATCCTAACTTTGGTGTGCCTCTTTTGAACTACACTTTGATCTTGTATAGTGTGATATCTTTAGACGAGCTTCGCTTCCAAATTTTTGTGTTTTAAGATGTGGATATTCGTTTGGGCTCTGGGCCTATATGCTACTGAAATATGAACAATCCATCTTCCTATGGATTCATGCATAAGGTTGTATTCTCCTTTGTATTACAAAATGTGATCTCCGTTTTGGAACAATAATATGGCCCACATCTGGTTCTTATTAGATGAGCGTAGTCCGTTTGTAAGTCGTTGGTCGAGACGGAGACGAGGCACTCATGTCCCACGTCTTAATGTTTTGCATCATTAAGTGAAATGAAAGATACCAAAGAGAATAACTCACAGAATCTCTGATGGTATGTGATTTCAATGAAAGTAATTTCTCTACTATCTAAAAAATAGGCAATGTTCTTTTTCCTGCCAAAACGGACCGCGTTCTTCCCAATCCTTCGCGAGCCCTCTCCGCACCCTCACGATCCACACATTCTTTTCCACCGGTTTACTTCCCATCACGCTCCGCTTTTCCCATGCAACTCCCGTTCCTCACCCCAATGGCCCGACCGACGCCGCCCACGCCTTCGTCCCTCGCTTCGCCTCCTTCTCTCTTCAAAGATCAAGGTTCCCATCTACCACCGCCCACTGTGCCGTTCCTACCATCACGCCGCGGCACTCGCCTCTAGCATGCTCCTGGCCGCGACCGCTTACTTCCTCGCGCCCACACCCGTGCCCGACCTGGTCGTGTCCCCTTCCCTCCTCTTCTTAGCCTTTCGCGCAGTCGTTGTTGTCCATGTTGGCGCATGACTGTCATTGATGGAAATATGCCCTAGAGGCAATAATAAAATGGTTATTATTATATTTCCTTAATCATGATAAAGGTTTATTATTCATGCTAGAATTGTATTGATCGAAAACTTAAATACATGTGTGAATACATAAACAAATACCGTGTCCTTAGTAAGCCTCTGAAGGAAATATACCCTAGAGGCAATAATAAAGTTGTTATTTATATTTCCTTATATCATGATAAATGTTTATTATTTATGCTAGAATTGTATTAACCGAAAACTTAGTACATGTGTGAATATATAGACAAACAGAGTGTCCCTAGTATGCCTCTACTTGACTAGCTTGTTGATCAAAGATGGTTAAGTTTCCTGACCATAGACATTTGTTGCCATTTGATGAATGGGATCACATCATTAGAGAATGATGTGATGTACAACACCCATCTGTTAGCTTAGCATAATGATCGTTTAGTTTTATTGCTATTGCTTTCTTCATGACTTATACATATTCCTCTGACTATGAGATTATGCAACTCCCGAATACCGGAGGAACACTTTGTGTGCTATCAAACGTCACAATGTAACTGAGTGATTATAAATATGCTCTACAGGTGTCTCCGATGGTGTTTGTTGAGTTGGCATAGATCGAGATTAGGATTTGTCACTCCGTGTATCGGAGAGGTATCTCTGGCCCCTCTCGGTAATGCACATCACTATAAGCCCTGCAAGCAATGTGACTAATGAGTTAGTTACGGGATGATGCATTACAGACGAGTAAAGAGACTTGACGGTAACGAGATTGAACTAGGTATGAGGATACCGACGATCGAATCTCGGGCAAGTAACATACCGATGACAAAGGGAATGAAGTATGTTGTTGTGCGGTTTGACCGATAAAGATCTTCGTAGAATATATAGGAGCCAATTGAGCATCCAGTTTCCGCTATTGGTTATTGACCGGAGATGTGTCTCGGTCATGTCTACATAGTTCTCGAACCCGTAGGGTCCGCACGCTTAACGTTCAATGATGATTTGTATTATGAGTTATGTGATTTGATGACCGAAGTTTGTTCGGAGTCCCAGATGAGGTCACGGACATGACGAGGGGTCTCGAAATGGTCGAGAGGTAAAGATTCATATATTGCAAGGTTACATTCGGACACCGGAATAGTTTCGGAGTACCGAGAGGTTACCGGAATCCCCCGGGGAAGTATTGGGCCTTAATGGACTTTAGTGGAAAGGAGAGAATGGCCACGACAAGTCCGAATTGGACTAGGGAGGGGGCGGCGCGCCCCTCTTTCCTTCTCCCCTCCCTCCTCCTTCCCTCTCACCCTCTCTTGTAAAGGAAGGGGACTCCAACTAGGATTGGGAATCCAGTTGGACTCCCCTATGGTGCGCGCCCCCCTTGGCCGGCCTCGTCCTCCTCCCCCTTTATATATGTGGGAGGGGGCACACCAAGTCTTCTCTTAGCCGTGTGCGGTGCCCCCCTCCACTGTTACACACCTCAGTCATATCGTCATAGTGCTTAGGTGAAGCCCTGCGCCGGCAACTTCGTCATCACTGTTGTCACGCCGTCGTGCTGACGGAACTCTCCCTCGTCCTCAACTGGATCAAGAGCTCGAGGGACGCCATCGTGCTGAACGTGTGCAGAACACGGAGGTGCCGTACGTTCGGTACTTGGATCGATTGGATCATTAAGATGTTCGACTACATCAACCGCGTTACTAAACGCTTCCGCTTTCGGTCTACGAGGGTACATGGACACACTCTCCCCGCTCGTTGCTATGCTTCTCCTAGATAGATCTTGCGTGATCGTAGGAATTTTGTTGAAATACTATGTTCCCCAACAGTGGCATCCGAGCCAGGTCTATGCGTAGATGTTATATGCACGAGTAGAACACAAAGAGTTGTGGGCGATAACGGTCATACTGCTTACCACCAACGTCTTACTTTGATTCGGCGGTATTGTTGGATGAAGCGGCCCGGATCGACCTTACATGACCGCGTTCATGAGACTGATTCTACCGACGTGCTTCGCACACATGTGGCTAGCGGGTGTCAGTTTCTCCAACTTTAGTTGAATCGAGTTTGACTATGGCCGGTCCTTGTTGAAGGTTAAAACAGCACACTTGACGAAAAATCGTTGTGGTTTTGATGCGTAGGTAAGAACGGTTCTTGCTAGAAGCCCGTAGCAGCCACGTAAAACTTGCAACAACAAAGTAGAGGACGTCTAACTTTTTTTTGCAGGGCATGTTGTGATGTGATATGGTCAGGATGTGATGATATATAAATTGTTGTATGAGATGATCATGTTTTGTAACCGTCATCGGCAACTGGCAGGAGCGTTATAGTTGTCGCTTTATTGTATGAAATGCAATCGCCATATAATTGCTTTACTTTATCACTAAGCGGTAGCGATAGTCGTAGAAGCAATAGTTGGCGAGACGACAACGATGCTACGATGGAGATCAAGGTGTCAAGCCGGTGACGATGGAGATCATGACGGTGCTTTGGAGATGGAGATCAAAGGCACAAGATGACGATGGCCATATCATGTCACATATTTTGATTATATGTGATGTTTATCTTTTATGCATCTTATTTTGCTTAGTACAGCGGTAGCATTATAAGATGATCCCTCACTAAAATTTCAAGGTATAAGTGTTCTCCCCGAGTATGCACCGTTGCTACAGTTCCTCGTGCAGAGACACCACGTGATGATCGGGTGTAATAAGCTCTACGTTCGCATACAACGGGTGCAAGCCAGTTTTGCACACGCAGAATACTCGGGTTAAACTTGACGAGCCTAGCATATGCAGATATGGCCTCGGAACACTGAGATCGAAAGATCGAACGTGAATCATATAGTAGATATGATCACCATAGTGATGTTCACCATTGAAAACTTCTCCATCTCACGTGATGATCGGACATGATTTAGTTGATATGGATCATGTGATCATTTATATGACTAGAGGGATGTCTATCTAAGTGGGAGTTCTTAAGTAATATGATTAATTGAACTTTAATTTATCATGAACTTAGTACCTGACAGTATTTTGCATGTCTATGTTGTTGTAGATCAATGGCCCGTGCTACCGTTCCCTTGAATTTTAATGCGTTCCTAGAGAAAGCTAAGTTGAAAGATGATGGTAGCAACTACACGGACTGGGTCCGTAACTTGAGGATTATCCTCATTGCTGCATAGAAGAATTACGTCCTGGAAGCACCGCTAGGTGCAAGACCCGCTGCAGGAGCAACTCCGGACGTTATGAACGTCTGGCAGAGCAAAGCTGATGACTACTCGATAGTTAAGTGTGCCATGCTTTACAGCTTAGAATCGGGACTTCAACGACGTTTTGAACGTCATGGAGCATATGAGATGTTCCAGGAGTTGAAGTTAATATTTCAAGCAAATGCCCGAATTGAGAGATATGAAGTCTCCAATAAGTTCTATAGCTGCAAGATGGAGGAGAATAGTTCTGTCAGTGAACATATACTCAGAATGTCTGGGTACCACAACCACTTGACTCAACTGGGAGTTAATCTTCGTGATGATAGTGTCATTGACAGAGTTCTTCAATCACTGCCACCAAGCTACAAAAGCTTCGTGATGAACTATAATATGCCAGGGATGGATAAGACAATTCCCGAGCTCTTCGCGATGCTAAAGGCTGCGGAGGTACAAATCAAGAAGGAGCGTCAAGTGTTGATGGTTAACAAGACCACTAGTTTCAAGAAAAAGGGCAAAGGGAAGAAGGGGAACTTCAAGAAGAACGGCAAGCAAATTGCTGCTCAAGTGAAGAAACCCAAGTCTGGACCTAAGCCTGAAACTGAGTGCTTCTACTACAAAGGGACTAGTCACTCGAAGCGGAACTGCCACAAGTATTTGGCGGATAAGAAGGATGGCAAAGTGAAAGGTATATTTGATATACATGTTACTGATGTGTACCTTACTAATGCTCGTAGTAGCGCCTGGGTATTTGATACTGGTTCTATTGCTCATATTTGCAACTCGAAACAGGGGCTATGGATTAAACGAAGATTGGCTAAGGACGAGGTGACGATGCGCATGGGAAATGGTTCCAAAGTCGATGTGATCGCCGTCGGCACGCTACCTCTACATCTACCGTCGGGATTAGTTTTAGACCTGAATAATTGTTATTTGGTGCCAGCGTTAAGCATGAACATTATATCTAGATCTTGTTTGATGCGAGACGGTTATTCATCTAAATCAGAGAATAATGGTTGTTCTATTTATATGAGTAATATCTTTTATGGTCATGCACCTTTGATGAGTGGTCTATTTTTGTTGAATCTCGACTGTAGTGATACACACATTCATACTATTGAAGCCAAAAGATGCAAGGTTAATAATGATAGTGCAACTTATTTGTGGCACTGCCGTTTAGGTCATATTGTTGTAAAGCGCATGAAGAAAATACATGCAGATGGGCTTTTGGAATCACTTGATTATGAATCACTTGATGCTTGCGAACCATGCCTCATGGGCAAGATGACTAAGACTCCGTTCTCCGGAACAATGGAGCAAGAAACTGACTTATTCGAAATAATACATACTGATGTATGCGGTCCAATGAGTGTTGAGGCTCGCGGCGGGTATCGTTATTTTCTGACCTTCGCAGATGATTTGAGCAGATATGGGTATATCTACTTGATGAAACATAAGTCTGAAACATTTGAAAAGTTCAAAGAATTTCAGGGTGAAGTGGAAAATCATCGTAACAAGAAAATAAAGTTTCTACGATCTGATGGTGGAGGTGAATATTTGAGTTATGAGTTTGGTCTTCATTTGAAACAATGTGGAATAGTTTCGCAACTCACGCAACCTGGAACACCACAGCGTAATGGTGTGTCCGATCGTCGTAACCGTACTTTATTAGATATGGTGCGATCTATGATGTCTCTTACTGATTTACCGCTATCGTTTTGGGGTTATGCTTTAGAGACGACTGCATTCACGTTAAATAGGGCACCATCTAAATCCATTTAGACGACACCATATGAACTGTGGTTTGGCTAGAAACCTAAGCTGTCGTTTCTTAAAGTTTGGGGCTGCGATGCTTATGTGAAAAAGCTTCAACCTGATAAGCTCGAACCCAAATCGGAGAAATGTGTCTTAATAGGATACCGAAAGGAGACTATTGGGTACACCTTTTATCACAGATCCTAAGGAAAGATATTCGTTGCTAAGAATGGATCCTTTCTAGAGAAGGAGTTTCTCTCGAAAGAAGTGAGTGGGAGGAAAGTAGAACTTGATGAGGTAATTGTACCTTCTCCCGAATTGGAAAGTAGTTCATCACAGAAATCAGTTCATGTGATTCCTACACCAATCAGTGAGGAAGCTAATGATGATGATCATGAAACTTCAGATCAAGTTACTACCGAACCTCGTAGGTCAACCAGAGTACGATCCGCACCAGAGTGGTACGGTAATCCTGTTCTGAAGGTCATGTTACTTGACCATGACGAACCTATGAACTATGAGGAAGCGATGATGAGCCTAGATTCCGCGAAATGGCTTGAGGCCATGAAATCTGAGATGGGATCCATGTATGGGAACAAAGTGTGGACTTTGGTAGACTTGCCGGATGATCGGCAAGCCATAGAGAATAAATGGATCTTCAAGAAGAAGACTGACGCTGACGGTAATGTTACTGTCTACAAAGCTCGACTTGTTGCGAAAGGTTTTCGACAAGTTCAAGGAGTTGACTATGATGAGACCTTCTCACTCGTAGCGATGCTTAAGTCTGTCCGAATCATGTTAGCAATTGCCGCATTATATGATTATGAAATATGGCAAATGGATGTCAAAACTGCATTCCTTAATGGATATCGTAAAGAAGAGTTGTATATGATGCAACCAGAAAGTTTTGTCGATCCTAAAGGTGCTAACAAAGTGTGCAAGCTCTAGCGATCCATTTATGGACTGGTGCAAGCCTCTCGGAGTTGGAATATACGCTTTGATAGTATGATCAAAGCATATGGATTTATACAGACTTTTGGAGAAGCCTGTATTTACAAGAAAGTGAGTGGGAGCTCTGTAGCATTTCTAATATTATATGTGGATGACATATTGTTAATCGAAAATGACACCGAATCTCTGGATAGCATAAAAGGATACTTGAATAAGAATTTTTCAATGAAAGACCTCGGTGAAGCTGCTTATATATTGGGCATCAAGATCTATAGAGATAGATCAAGACGCTTAATTGGACTTTCACAAAGCACATACCTTGATAAAGTTTTGAAGAAGTTCAAAATGGACCAGTCAAAGAAAGGGTTCTTACCTGTGTTACAAGGTGTGAAGTTGAGTCAGACTCAATGCCCGACCACTGTAGAAGATAGAGAGAAAATGAAAGTCATTCCCTATGCCCCAGCCATAGGTTCTATCATGTATGCAATGCTATGTACCAGACCTGATGTGTGCCTTGCTATTAGTTTAGCAGGGAGGTACCAAAGTAATCCAGGAGTGGATCACTGGACTGAAGGAAATATGCCCTAGAGGCAATAATAAAGTATTATATATTTCCTTATATCATGATAAATGTTTATTATTCATGCTAGAATTGTATTAACCGGAAACATAATACATGTGTGAATACATAGACAAACAGAGTGTCACTAGTATGCCTCTACTTGACTAGCTCGTTAATCAAAGATGGTTATGTTTCCTAGCCATAGACATGAGTTGTCATTTGATTAACGAGATCACCTCATTAGGAGAATGACGTGATTGACATGACCCATTACGTTAGCTTAGCACCCGATCGTTTAGTATGTTGCTATTGCTTTCTTCATGACTTATACATGTTCCTATGACTATGAGATTATGCAACTCCCGTTTACCGGAGGAACACTTTGTGTGCTACCAAACGTCACAACGTAACTGGGTGATTATAAAGGTGCTCTACAGGTGTCTCCAAAGGTACTTGTTGGGTTGGCGTATTTCGAGATTAGGATTTGTCACTCCGATTGTCGGAGAGGTATCTCTGGGCCCACTCGGTAATGCACATCACTATAAGCCTTGCAAGCATTGTGACTAATGAGTTAGTTGCGGGATGATGTATTACGGAATGAGTAAAGAGACTTGCTGGTAACGAGATTGAACTAGGTATCGAGATACCGACGATCGAATCTCGGGCAAGTAACATACCGATGAAAAAGGGAACAACGTATGTTGTTATGCGGTCCGACCGATAAAGATCTTCATAGAATATGTGGGAGCCAATATGGGCATCCAGGTCCCGCTATTGGTTATTGACCGGAGAGGTGTCTCGGTCATGTCTACATAGTTCTCGAACCCAAAGGGTCCGCACGCTTAAAGTTACGATGACAGTTATATTATGAGTTTATGTGATTTGATGTACCGAAGGTTGTTCGGAGTCCCGGATGTGATCACAAACATGACGAGGAGTCTCGAAATGGTCGAGACGTAAAGATTGATATATTGGACGACTATATTCGGACACCGGAAGTGTTCCGGAGAAGTTTCGGATTAAACCGGAGTGCCGGAGGGTTACCGGAACCCCCCGGGGAAGTATTGGGCCTTAGTGGGCCTTGAGGGGAGAGAGAGGGCAGCAGCCAGGAGGTGGTGCGCCCCCTCCCAAGGGGAGTCCTAGTTGGACTAGGAGAGGGGGGCGCAGCCCCCTTTCCCTCTCCCTCTCTTTCCTTCCCCCCTTCTTTCCTAGTAGGACTAGGAAAGGGGAGTCCTACTCCTACTAGGAGGACTCCCCCTCTCTCCTTGGCGCGCCTAAGGCAGCCGGCCTCCCCCTTGCTCCTTTATATACGGGGGCAGGGGGGCACCTAAGAACACACTTGATATACGATATTTTAGCCGTGTGCGGTGCCCCCCTCCACCAGATTACACCTCGATAATACCGTCATGGAGCTTAGGCGAAGCCCTGCGTCGGTGGAACATCATCATCGTCACCACGCCGTCGTGCTGACGAAACTCTCCCTCAACACTCGGCTGGATCGGAGTTCGAGGGACGTCATCGAGCTGAACGTGTGTAGAACTTGGAGGTGCCGTACGTTCGGTACTTGATCGGTCGGATCGTGAAGACGTACGACTACATCAACCGCGTTGTGATAACGCTTCCGCTGTCGGTCTACGAGGGTACGTGGACAACACTCTCCCCTCTCGTTGCTATGCATCACCATGATCTTGCGTGTGCGTAGGAAATTTTTTGAAATTACTACGTTCCCCAACAGTGGTATCAGAGCCAGGTTTTATGCGTTGATGCTATGCACGAGTAGAACACAAGTGAGTTGTGGGCGATATAAGTCATACTGCTTACCAGCATGTCATACTTTGGTTCAGCGGTATTGTGAGATGAAGCGGCCCGGACCGACATTACGCGTACGCTTACGCGAGACTGGTTTCACCGTTGCGAGCACTCGTTGCTTAAAGGTGACCGGCGGGTGTCTCTCTCTCTCACTTTAGTTGAACCGAGTGTGGCTACGCCCGGTCCTTGCGAAGGTTAAAACAGCACCAACTTGACAAACTATCATTGTGGTTTTGATGCGTAGGTAAGAACGGTTCTTGCTAAGCCCGTAGCAGCCACGTAAAACTTGCAACAACAAAATAGAGGACGTCTAACTTGTTTTTGCAGGGCATGTTGTGATGTGATATGGTCAAGACATGATGTGATATAATGTGTTGTATGAGATGATCATGTTTTGTAACCGAGTTATCGGCAACTGGCAGGAGCCATATGGTTGTCGCTTTATTGTATGAGATGCAATCGCCATGTAATAGTTTTACTTTATCACTAAGCGGTAGCGATAGTCGTAAAAGCAATAAGGTGGCGAGACGACAAAGATACTACGATGGAGATCAAGGTGTCGAGCCGGTGACGATGGTGATCATGACGGCGCTTCGGAGATGGAGATCACGAGCACGGTGCTTCGGAGATGGAGATCACAAGCACAAGATGATGATGGCCATATCATATCACTTATATTGATTGCATGTGATGTTAATCCTTTATGCATCTTATCTTGCTTTGATTGACGGTAGCATTATAAGATGATCTCTCACTAAAATTTCAAGACAAAAGTGTTCTGCCTGAGTATGCACCGTTGCGAAAGTTCTTCGTGCTGAGACACCACGTGTTAATCGGGTGTGATAGGCTCTACGTTCAAATACAACGGGTGCAAAACAGTTGCACACGCGGAATACTCAGGTTAAACTTGACGAGCCTAGCATATATACAGATATGGCCTCGGAACACAGAGACCGAAAGGTCGAGCGTGAATCATATAGTAGATATGATCAACATAGTGATGTTCACCATTGAGACTACTCCATCTCACGTGTTAATCGGACATGGTTTAGTTGCTTTGGATCACACAATCACTTAGATGATTAGAGGGATGTCTATCTAAGTGGGAGTTCTTAAGTAATATGATTAATTGAACTTAAATCTATCATGAACTTAGTCCTGATAGTATTTTGCAAAATTATGTTATAGATCAATAGCTCGCGTTGTTGCTTCCCTGTGTTTATTTTTGATATGTTCCTAGAGAAAAATTATGTTGAAAGATGTTAGTAGCAAAGATGCGGATTGGATCCGTGATCTGAGGATTATCCTCATTGCTGCACAGAAGAATTATGTCCTTGATGCACCGCTAGGTGACAGACCTATTGCAGGAGCAGATGCAGATGTTATGAACGTTTGGCTAGCTCAATATGACGACTACTTGATAGTTTAGTGCACCATGCTTAATAGCTTAGAATCAGGACTTCAAAGACGTTTTGAACGTCATGGAACATATAAGATGTTCCAGGAGTTGAAGTTAATATTTCAAGCAAATACCCGAGTTGAGAGATATGAAGTCTCCAACAAGTTCTATAGCTAAAAGATGGAGGAGAATCGCTCAACTAGTGAGCATGTGCTCAGATTGTCTGGGTACTACAATCGCTTGAATCAAGTGGGAGTTAATCTTCCAGATAAAATAGTGATTGACAGAATTCTCTAGGCACCATCACCAAGTTAGTAGAACTTCGTGATGAACTATAGTATGCAAGGGATGACGAAAGTAATTCCCGAGCTCTTCGTGATGCTGAAATCGACGAAGGTAGAAATCAAGAAAAACATCAAGTGTTGATAGTTGATGAGACCACTAGTTTCAAGAAAAGGGCAAAGGGAAGAAGGGGAACTTCAAGAAGAACGGTAAGCAAGTTGCTGCTCAAGTGAAGAAGCCTAAGTCTGGTCCTAAGCCTGAGACTAAGTGCTTCTACTGCAAAGGGACTGTTCACTGGAAGCGGAACTACCCCAAGTATTTGGTGGATAAGAAGGATGGCAAAGTGAACAAAGGTATATTGGATATACATGTTATTAATGTGTACTTACTAGTGTTTATAGCAACCCCTCAGTATTTGATACTGGTTCAGTTGCTAAAGAGTAGTAACTCGAAAACGGGAGTTGCAGAATAAACAGAGACTAGTAAAAGGCGAGGTGACGATGTGTGTTGGAAGTAGTTCCAAGATTGATATGATCATCATCGCACACTCCCTATACTTTCGGGATTAGTGTTGAAACTAAATAAGTGTTATTTGGTGTTTGCGTTGAGCATGAATATGATTTGATCAAGTTTATTGCAATACGGTTATTCATTTAAGTTAGAGAACAATTGTTGTTCTGTTTACATGAATTAAAACCTTCTATGGTCATACACACCAACGAAAATGGTTTGTTGGATCTCGATCGTAGTGATACACATATTCATAATATTGAAGCCAAAAGATGCAAAGTTAATAATGATAGTGCAACTTATTTGTGGCACTGCCGTTTAGGTCATATTGGTGTAAAGCGCATGAAGAAACTCCATACTGATGGGATTTTGGAATCACTTGATTATGAATCACTTGATGCTTGCGAACCGTGCCTCATGGGCAAGATGACTAAAAACGCTGTTCTCCAGAACTATGGAGAGAGCAACAGATTTGTTGGAAATCATACATACAGATGTATGTGGTCCGATGAATATTGAGGCTCGTAGCAGGTATCATTATTTTCTGACCTTCACAGATGATTTGAGCAGATATGGGTATATCTACTTGATGAAACATAAGTCTGAAACATTTGAAAAGTTCAAAGAATTTCAGAGTGAAGTGGAAAATCATCGTGACAAGAAAATAAAGTTTCTATGATCTGATCGTAGAGAAGAGTATTTGAGTTACGAGTTTGGCTTCAGTTAAAACAATGTGAAATAGTTTCACTACTCACGCCACCTGGAACACCACGATGTAATGGTGTGTCCGAACGTCGTAATCGTACTTTATTAGATATGGTGCGATATATGATGTATCTTACCGATCTACCACTATCGTTTTGGGGTTATGCATTAGAGACAGCTGCATTCACGTTAAATAGGGCACCATCAAAATCCGTTGAGACGACGCCTTGTGAACTGAGGTTTAGCAAGAAACCAAAGTTTTCGTTTCTTAAAATTTTGGGGTTGCGATGCTTATGTGAAAAAGTTTCATCCTGATAAGCTCAAACCCAAATCGGAGAAATGTGTCTTCATAGGATACCCAAAGGAAACAGTTGGGTATACCTTCTATCACAGATCCGAAGGCAAGACATTCGTTGCTTAGTATGGATCCTTTCTAGAGAAGGAGTTTCTCTCGAAAGAAGTGAGTGGGAGGAAAGTAGAACTTGATGAGGTAACTATACCTGCTCCCTTATTGGAAAGTAGTTCATCACAGAAATCTGTTCCTGTGACTCCTACACCAATTAGTGAGGAAGTTAATGATGATGATCATGGAACTTCAGATCAAGTTATTACTGAACCTCGTAGGTCAACCAAAGTAAGATCCGCACCAGAGTGGTACGGTAATCCTGTTCTGGAGGTTATGTTACTAGACCATGACGAACCTACGAACTATGAAGAAGCGATGGTGAGCCCAGATTCCGCAAAATGGCTTGAGGCCATGAAATCTGAGATGAGATCCATGTTTGAGAACAAAGTATGGACTTTGATTGACTTGCCCAATGATGGGCGAGCCATTGAGATTAAATGGATCTTCAAGAGGAAGATGGACGCTGATAGTAGTGTTACTATCTACAAAGCTAGAATTGTCGGAAAAAGGTTTTTTGACAAAGTTCATGGTGTTGACTACGATGAGAGTTTCTCACTCGTATCTATGCTTAAATTCTGTCCGAATCATGTTAGCAATTGCCGCATTTTATGAAATCTGGTAAATGGATAAACAAAACTGCATTCCTTAATGGATTTATTAAAGAAGAGTTGTATATATTGCAACCAGAAGGTTTTGTCAATCCTAAAGGTGCTAACAAAATATGCAAGCTCCAGCGATCCATCTGTGGACTGGTGCAAGCATCTCGGAGTTGGAATATACGCTTTGATAAGTTGATCAAAGGATATAGTTTTTACAGACTTGCGATGAAGCCTGTATTTACAAGAAAGTGAGTGGGAGCACTACAACATTTCTGATAAGTATATGTGAATGACATATTGTTGATCGGAAATAATGTAGAATTATTCTGCAAAGCATAAAGGAGTGTTTGAAAGGAGTTTTTCAAAGAAAGACCTCGGTGAAGCTGCTTACATATTGAGCATCAAGATCTATAGAGATAGATGAAGACGCTTGATAAGTTTTTCAATGAGTACATACCTTAACAAGATTTTGAAGTAGTTCAAAATAGAACAGTCAAAGAAAGAGTTCTTGCCTGTGTTACAAGGTGTGAAATTGAGTAAAGACTCAAAGCCCGACCACGGCAAAAAGATAGAAAGAGAATGAAAGTCATTCCCTATGCCTTGGCCATAGGTTCTATAAACTATGCCATGTTGTGTACCAGATCTATTGTATACCCTACACAGTTTTTGGCAAGGGAGTACAATAGTGATCTAGGAGTAGATCACTGGACAACGGTCAAAATTATCCTTAGTGGAATAAGGATATGTTTCTCGATTATGGAAGTGACAAAAGGTTCGTCGTAAAGGGTTACGTCGATGCAAGTTTTGGCACTAAATCTAGATGACTCTAAGTCTCGGTCTAGATACATATTGAAAGTGGGAGCAATTAGCTAGAGTAGCTCCGTGCAGAGCATTGTAGACATAGAAATTTGAAAAATACTTACGGGTCTGAATGTGACAGACCCGTTGACTAAAATTATCTCACAATCAAAACATGATCACACCTTAGTACTCTTTGGGTGTTAATCACATAGCGATGTGAACTAGATTATTGACTCTAGTAAACCCTTTGAGTATTGGTCACATAGAGATGTGAACTATGGGTGTTAATCACATGGTGATGTGAATTATTGATGTTAAATCACATGGCGATGTGAACTAGATTATTGACTCTAGTGCAAGTGGGAGACTGAAGGAAATATGCCCTAGAGGCAATAATAAAGTATTATATATTTCCTTATGTCATGATAAATGTTTATTATTTATGCTAGAATTGTATTAACCGGAAACATAATACATGTGTGAATACATAGATAAACAGAGTGTCACTAGTATGCCTCTACTTGACTAGCTCGTTAATCAAAGATGGTTATGTTTCCTAGCCATAGACATGAGTTGTCATTTGATTAACGGGATCACCTCATTAGGAGAATGATGTGATTGACATGACCCATTACGTTAGCTTAGCACCCGATCGTTTAGTATGTTGCTATTGCTTTCTTCATGACTTATACATGTTCCTATGACTATGAGATTATGCAACTCCCGTTTACCGGAGGAACACTTTGTGTGCTACCAAACGTCACAACATAACTGGGTGATTATAAAGGTGCTCTACAGGTGTCTCCAAAGGTACTTGTTGGGTTGGCGTATTTCGAGATTAGGATTTTTCACTCCGATTGTCGGAGAGGTATCTCTGGGCCCACTTGGTAATGCACATCACTATAAGCCTTGCAAGCATTGTGACTAATGAGTTAGTTGCGGGATGATGTATTACGGAACGAGTAAAGAGACTTGCCGGTAACGAGATTGAACTAGGTATCGAGATACCGACGATCGAATCTCGGGCAAGTAACATACCGATGACAAAGGGAACAACGTATGTTGTTATGCGGTCCGACCGATAAAGATCTTCGTAGAATATGTGGGAGCCAATATGGGCATCCAGGTCCCGCTATTGGTTATTGACCGGAGAGGTGTCTCGGTCATGTCTACATAGTTCTCGAACCCAAAGGGTCTGCACGCTTAAAGTTACGATGACAGTTATATTATGAGTTTATGTGATTTGATGTACCGAAGGTTGTTCGGAGTCCCGGATGTGATCACAGACATGACGAGGAGTCTCGAAATGGTCGAGACGTAAAGATTGATAAATTGGACGACTATATTCGGACACCGGAAGTGTTCCGGAGAAGTTTCGGATTAAACCGGAGTGCCCGAGGGTTACCGGAACTCCCCGGGGAAGTATTGGGCCTTAGTGGGCCTTGAGGGGAGAGAGAGGGCAGCAGCCAGGAGGTGGCGCGCCCCCTCCCAAGGGGAGTCCTAGTTGGACTAGGAGAGGGGGGCGCAGCCCCCTTTCCCTCTCCCTCTCCCTCTCTTTCCTTCCCCCCCTTCTTTCCTAGTAGGACTAGGAAAGGGGAGTCCTACTCCTACTAGGAGGAGGACTCCCCCTCTCTCCTTGGCGCGCCTAGGGCAGCCGGCCTCCCCCTTGCTCCTTTATATACGGGGGCAGGGGGCACCTAAGAACACACTTGATATACGATATTTTAGCCGTGTGCAGTGCCCCCCTCCACCAGATTACACCTCGATAATACCGTCGCGGAGCTTAGGCGAAGCCCTGCGTCGGTGGAACATCATCATCGTCACCACGCCGTCGTGCTGACGAAACTCTCCCTCAACACTCGGCTGGATCGGAGTTCGAGGGACGTCATCGAGCTGAACGTGTGTAGAACTTGGAGGTGCCGTACGTTCGGTACTTGATCGGTCGGATCGTGAAGACGTACGACTACATCAACCGCGTTGTGATAACGCTTCCACTGTCGGTCTACGAGGGTACGTGGACAACACTCTCCCCTCTTGTTGCTATGCATCACCATGATCTTGCGTGTGCGTAGGAATTTTTTTGAAATTACTACGTTCCCCAACATGGACAGCGGTCAAGAACATCCTGAAATACCTGAAAAGGACTAAGGATATGTTTCTCGTTTATGGAGGTGACAAAGAGCTCATCGTAAATGGTTACGTCGATGAAAGCTTTGACACTGATCCGGATGACTCTAAGTCACAAACCAGATACGTATTTATATTGAATGGTGGAGCTGTCAGTTGGTGCAGTTCCAAGCAGAGCTTCGTGGCAGGATCTACGTGTGAAGCGGAGTACATAGCTGCTTCGGAAGCAACAAATGAAGGAGTCTGGATGAAGGAGTTCATATCCGATCTAGGTGTAATACCTAGTGCATCGGGTCCAATGAAAATCTTTTGTGACAATACTGGAGCAATTGCCTTGGTGAAGGAATCCAGAATTCACAAGAGAACCAAACACGTCAAGAGACGCTTCAATTCCATCCGTGATCAAGTCAAGGAGGGAGACATAGAGATTTGCAAGATAGATACGGATCTGAATGTTGCAGACCCGTTGACTAAGCCTCTCTCACGAGCAAAACATGATCAGCACCAAGACTCCATGGGTGTTAGAATCATTACTATGTAATCTAGATTATTGACTCTAGTGCAAGTGGGAGACTGAAGGAAATATGCCCTAGAGGCAATAGTAAAGTTGTTATTTATATTTCCTTATATCATGATAAATGTTTATTATTCATGCTAGAATTGTATTAACCGGAAACTTTGTACATGTGTGAATACATAGACAAACAGAGTGTCCCTAGTATGCATCTACTTGACTAGCTTGTTGATCAAAGATGGTTAAGTTTCTTGACCATAGACATGTGTTGTCATTTTATGAACGGGATCACATCATTAGAGAATGATGTGATGGACAAGACCCGTCCGTTAGCTTAGCATAATGATTGTTTAGTTTTATTGCTATTGCTTTCTTCATGACTTATACATATTCCTCGAACTATGAGATTATGCAACTCCCGAATACCGGAGGAACACTTTGTGTGCTATCAAACGTCACAACGTAACTGGGTGATTATAAAGATGCTCTACAGGTGTCTCCGATGGTGTTTGTTGAGTTGGCATAGATCGAGATTAGGATTTGTCACTCCGTGTATCGGAGAGGTATCTCTGGCCCCTCTCGGTAATGCACATCACTATAAGCCCTGCAAGCAATGTGACTAATGAGTTAGTTACGGGATGATGCATTACAGACGAGTAAAGAGACTTGACGGTAACGAGATTGAACTAGGTATGAGGATACCGACGATCGAATCTCGGGCAAGTAACATACCAATGACAAAGGGAATGAAGTATGTTGTTATGCGGTTTGACCGATAAAGATCTTCGTAGAATATGTAATAGCCAATATGAGCATCCAGGTTCCTCTATTGGTTATTGACCGGAGATGTGTCTCGGTCATGTCTACATAGTTCTTGAACCCATAGGGTCCGCACGCTTAACGTTTTATGACGATTTGTATTATGAGTTATGTGATTTGATGACCGAAGTGTGTTCGGAGTCCCGGATGATATCACAGACATGATGAGGGGTCTCGAAATGGTCGAGAGGTAAAGATTCATATATTGGAAGGTTACATTCGGACACCGGAATGGTTTCGGGAAGTATCGGATAAGTTTCGGAGTACCGGGAGGTTACGGGAACCCCCTGGGGAAGTATTGGGCCTTAATGGGCTTTAGTGGAAAGGAGACAAGGGCCACAAGTGGAGGCAGCGCCCCCCTCCCCCCATGACAAGTCCGAATTGGACTAGGGAGGGGGCGGCGCCCCCGTTTTTCCTTCTCCCCTCCCTCCTCCTTCCCTCTCTCCCTCTGTTGGAAAGGAAGGGGACTCCAACTAGGATTGGGAATCCTAGTTGGACTCCCCTATGACGCGCACCCCCTTGGCCGGCCTCCTCCTCCTCCCCCCTTTATATATGTGGGAGGGGGGCACCCCAAAGGCACACCAAGTCTTCTCTTAGCCGTGTGCGGTGCCCCCCTCCACAGTTACACACCTCGGTCATATCGTCGTAGTGCTTAGGCGAAGCCTTGCACCGGTAAATTCATCATCACCGTTGCCACGTCATCGTGCTGACGGAACTCTCCCTCGTCCTCAACTGGATCAAGAGCTCGAGGGACGTCATCGTGCTGAACGTGTGTAGAACACGGAGGTGCCGTAAGTTCGGTACTTGGATCGGATGGATCGTGAAGATGCTCGACTACATCAACTGCGTTACTAAATGCTTTCGCTTTCAGCCTACGAGGGTACGTGGACACACTCTCCCCACTCATTGCTATGCTTCTCCTAGATAGATCTTGTGTGATCGTGGGATTGTTTTTAAATACTATGTTCCCCAACAGCCTCTACTAGACTAGCTTGTTGATCAAAGATGGTTAAGGTTTCCTAACCATGGACATGTGTTGTCATTTGATAACGGGATCACATCATTAGGAGAATGATGTGATGGACAAGACCCATCCGTTAGCTTAGCATAATGATCTTTCAGTTTATTGCTATTGCTTTCTTCATGTCTAATACATGTTCCTTCGACTATGAGATTATGCAACTCCCAGATACCAGAGGAATACCTTTTGTGCTATCAAACGTCACAACATAACTGGGTGATCATAAAGATGCTCTTCAAGTATCTCCGAAGGTGTTTGTTGAGTTGGCATAGATCGAGATTAGGATTTGTCACTCCGAGTATCGGAGAGGTATCTTTGGGCTCTCTCGGTAATACACATCATAAGCTTGCAAGAAAATGACTAAGGAATTAGTTATGAGGTGATGTATTACAGAATGATTAAAGAGACTTGCCGGTAATGAGATTGAACTAGGTATGAAGATATCGACGACCGAATCTCGGGCAAGTAACATACCGATGGACAAAGGGAATTACGTATGTTGTCATAACGGTTTGACCGATAAAGAAATTCGTAGAATATGTAGGAGCCAATATGGGCATCCAGGTTCCACTATTGGTTATTGACCGGAGAGGTGTCTTGGTCATGTCTACATAGTTCTCAAACCCGTAGGGCCCGCATGCTTAATATTCGTCGACAATATAGTGTTATATGAGTTATATGATTTGGTGACCGAATGTTATTCAGAGTCCCGGATGAGATCACAGGCATGACAAGGAGTCTCGAAATGGTCGAGAGGTATAGATTGATATATAGGACGATGGTATCCGGACACCGGAATAGTTTCGAAGTGCACCGGGTACTTATCGGGTCACCGGAAGGGGTTCTGGGCACCCCCGGCTAGTGTATGGGCCTTATGGCCCAAAGGAGGGGACAGACCAGCCCACAAGGGGCTGGTGCACCCCTTCCCTTGGCTGGCCGTCCCTAGGGGAAGGAAAAGGGGAGGGGTGGCCCCTCCTACCTTTCCCTCGTTAGGAGAGAAAGGAAATGGGGGGGGGGGCACCTCCTCCTTCCTTCCTCCCGTACTCCAAATAAGGAAGGGGGCGCCATTTGGGGAGGACCCCTAGTAGGATTCAACCTACTTGGGGGCGCCTCCTAGCTGATCCCTCCTCCCCCACCTATATATATATGTGGGAGGGGGCGCCTAGCACAACCAGAACATTGTCTTAGCCGTGTGCGGCGCCCCCCTCCACCGTTTACACCCCTGGTCATATTTTTCTAGTGCTTAGGCAAAGCCCTGCGAAGATCACTTCACCATCACCGTCACCACGCCATCGTGCTGCCGGAACTCATCCACTACCTTGCCGTCTTACTGGATCAAGAAGGCGGAGGACGTCACCGAGCTGAACGTGTGCTGAACACGGAGGTGTCGTATGTTTGGTACTCGATCGGCTGGATCGCGAAGAAAGTTCGACTACATCAACCGTGTTATTGAATGCTTCTGCTTACGATCTACGAGGGTACCTAGACACACTCTCCCCTCTTGTTGCTATGCATCTCCATGGATAGATCTTGCGTGTGCGTAGAATTTTTTTCTTTTCCATGCAATGTTTCCCAACAATGGCATCCGAGCCAGGTCTATGCGTAGATGATATGCACGAGTAGAACACAAAGAGTTGTGGGTGGTGATAGTCATACTGCTTACCACCAACGTCTTATTTTGATTCGGTGGTATTGTGGGATGAAGCGGCTCGGACCAACCTTACATGTCCACGCACATGAGACCGGTTCCATCGACTGACATGCAACTAGTTTTGCATAAAGGTGGCTGGCGGGTGTCTGTTTCTCCTACTTTAGTTGAATCGAATTTGACTACGGCCGGTCCTTGAACAAGGTTAAAACAACAAACTTGATAAATCACCGTTGTGATTTTTGCGTAGGTAAGAACGGTTCTTGCTAGAAGCCCGTAGCTGCCACGTAAAACCTGCAACAACAAAGAAGAGGACATCTAACTTGTTTTTGCAGGGCATGTTGTGATGTGATATGGTCAAGATATGATGTGATATATGTTGATGTATGAGATGATCATGTTTTGTAATATCGACAACCGGCAGGAGCCTTAGGGTTGTCTCTTTATTGTATGAAGTGCAAACGCCATGTAATTGTTTTACTTTATCGCTATGCGTTAGCAATAGTTGTAGAAGAAATAGTTGGCGAGATGACCCCGATGCAACGATGGAGATCAAGGTGTCGAGCCGATGACGATGGAGATCATGACGATGCTTTGGAGATGGAGATCAAAAGCACAAGATATGATGGCCATATCATGTCACATATTTTGATTGCATGTGATGTTTATCTTTTATACATCTTATTTTGCTTAGAACGGTGGTAGCATTATAAGATGATCCCTTCACTAAATTTCAAGGTAAAAGTGTTCTCCCCGAGTATGCACCATTGCCAAAGTTCTCGTTTCGAAGCACCTCATGATGATCGGGTGTGATAGACTCTATGTTCACATACAACGGGTGTAAGACAGTTTTGCACATGCAGAATACTTGGATTAAAATTGATGAGCCTAGCTTGTACAGACATGGTCTCGGAACACTAGAGACCGAAAGGTCGAACGTGAGTCATATAGTAGATATGATCAACATAGAGATGTTCACCATTGATGACTACCCCATCTCACGTGATGATCGGACATGAGTTAGTTGATTTGGATCATGTATCACTTCGACAACTTGAGGGATGTTGATTTAAGTGGGAGTTCATTAGTAATTTGATTAATTGAACTTAATTTATCATGAACTTAGTCGTGATAGTATTCGCAAATCTATGTTGTAGATCAATAGCTCGCAATGTAGCTCCCCTATTTTTTGATATGTTCCTAGAGAAAAATAAGTTGAAAGATGATAGTAGCAATGATGCGGATTGGGTCCATGATCTGAGGATTATCCTCATTGTTGCATAGAAGAATTATGTCCTTGATGCATCGCTAGGTGACAGACATCACTACAAAAAAAATACACTTCCGTGATGATATGTGTTTGTCACAGTAGGTCGCATTTTTTGTCATGCATGTACATCCATGACAATTTTATGACAGAATCAAGATATTCATACCTGTGCTGTCGTAGAAGTGTTCCATGGCATTACCAAAATTATCATCACGGAAGTGTCTACTTCCATGACGATAAATCGCGCGTCACAGAAGTGCTTTCGTCAAGGGTGACCGACACATGGCATCCACCGTAACGGAACGCCGTTAAGCTATCCGGTCTGGTTTTGGATCTGATAACCCGCTAACAGCCCCGACCAATGGGGATTTTCCACGTGTAAAATCATCATTGGCTGGAGTAAACACGTGTCGGCTCACCGTTGGGACAGATGTCATCCACTCATTGGACAGAAGACGACTATGATACGTCGACACGTGGCACGGCCGAACAGAGGCCCATTCCTGTGAAAAGGCCGTCCCGTTTGACTTGGTCAAAAGGTGGTGGGCCAGCCCACGGAAAGCCTGCTAACGGCATGTTCGCATATAGCCCATTTACAGCCCGCTAACCCAGGGCCCGTTACGACCTATCCAAATTAGGCCCAGTAGCGTCATCTGGGCCGTCCAATATGATTCCATCCCATTTTAAGTTCCGGCCCATGTATGGCCCATGACGTCTTTTGGCCCAGATGAGGCCCTTTGTAACTCTTGGCCCATTAACAGCCCGTGGTGAAACTGGCCCGTAATGAACAGTGTATCACTTTATACCCATTAACGGCTCATTAATCCATTGGGCCGTTTGCAGCCCATGTTATCTTTCGGCCTTCTCAGGGCCCATTTATTCTTGGGCTCATTTCCAGCATTCGGTTACTTACGGCCCGTTATTGCCATTTTCTGCTTGTGGGCCAAATTCAGCCCGTGGTTACAGTCGGCCCGTTTGTGGCCCGTTAATACGTTGGGCCGTTTTCATAGCGTCATAAAATACGGCCTATTAACGACGACCCGTTATGGTCGGCCCATGAACGGACGACTCCAACTCTAGCCCGTTTACGGCCATAATGCGGTCTGTTTTTGGCCCATGTTTGGCCGATCGATCATACGGCCCGTCTAAGGCCCATTGATGATACGACCCGTAGAAGGCCCATTGTTTCTACGAACCGTAGAAGGCCCATTGTTTCTATGGCCCGCAGGAAGCCAGTGTCACTATAGTAAATATGTAGCCCATGGCCTGTTAAAGGCAGGAAACTGCTATAGGTTTAGACCTGCTAATGGCCCAAGATGATTATAGGCCCACATTTTGGCCCATATGAGTAACGATCCGGCCTAAAGACCGACAACACTGAGATCCACTGAACCTTCCGGCCTAAATTACAGCATATCGACCAAAGAATAAACCTAGACTATACAACAAAGAAATTACGACATATTAGGAATCAAAGTTTGCTACTCGGTGATAATAAAGAGCAACATGACCGCGGATTACATACACTGGGCATCAAAGGTCGCCACCAGTGCATATAAACGCGCCGACAAAAGAATATACAAAACTGAGAGCACTTCAGAAGGCACTAGACCTGGCAAGCTCGGGCCCCCGCAAGCAGCCGAACAAGCTGATGAGACCTCAGTTGTGTCAACGATAGATGCTTCATCCCTAGCTGTATGGCACCATAGTGCGCAAGGCAGTCCCCTGACATCTTCATTACATCTTTGACTTCAAGTCGGAGCTGAGCTGAAGCAAGCCTTTCCGCTTTAAGTTGAGACTGAAGAAGTCGAACTGATTGAGGCAGCGGCTGCACAGAGGTTGTCTCACACCTGCTGGCGAGTAGCTTCAACTCACTGTCTTCATCAAGACAGGACCTTGGGGTCATCTCGCTGTCCTCAAGATGGTTTGGCTCACTATCTTTCCTAAAGTTCTGCCTGGCATAAGAGATACGACTCTGAAAGAGAAACAAGGAGACATGTAACAGGTTTCACAATTATATAAGCAAATAAATGGATCTGTTCTGCATAAGGAACATGTTTTTACAACTACAATTTAAAGCTGGTAGTTGTTGCAAACATCCAATCAGATGTAAACAACAGTGGAGGAAATGATGCCTGTCCAAATCTATACTAGAAAAAAGTTTGAAGGCTTGAGAAGGATGAACTTACATTACATGTTAACACGGGCTGGACAAAGCCCTTCTCCATGTTGATGGAAAGATAATTCAATAAATTTCTCCAAAGGAATTTCTTTATAAGCATTGCCATTATTCTACATTTTGCAAAGAGTAAATATAGATCAAATAATATTGGAAGAAATAGAGGATAATGAAGCTCAGGTGCAGACTGATGATACATAATCAAATAGCAATTAATTAAGTACAGCGTTACAAGGCAAAAGGTACTGACAAGAGGAATGCAGACATCAACGTGTGCAGTGGCATTGGCTTTATTCAACATTTTGGTAAGAGTAAATGTAGATATGATAATTCGGAGAAAGTGGAGGGCAGGGCAGATAAGATGCAGAGTAATGCTAGACAATCAACTATCTCACGATGCATGTACAGTAATACCACCACTGTCCGTTATTAGTTGTCGCTCAAATGGATGTATCTAGCACTATTAAGTTCTAAATACATCCAATTGATCAACAATTAATTCGATACAGAGGGAGTACAAGACAACAGGTACTTACATGAGCAATCCAAAACTTCATAACCATTGTGTTAATTCTACATTTATCTAAGAGTAAATATAGATCTAATAATTTCAAGCAAAGGAAGGATAAAGAAGCGAACATTTACAGTGATGCTACATAATCAAACAGCAATGAGTGTAAGTATGCTGACAAAGGGCAAGAGGTACTGGCAAGAGCAATGCAGAGCCCAGTATTGTCGTGAGATCCTATGATCCTTTGAGCAAGGAGATTCATCTGAAATTAGTTTTCATACAAGAGAGAAGGTAAGGCACATGCAGAAATTTAGGAGTTCAAATTTTGAATTGATATCATAGACTGTACCTAACGCTGGGCTGTCAGCAGTTCTAATAGGGGTTTGGCCACTGGAGTAGGGGTAAAGTCTGTTACAGTTGGGCCTTTGTTTTCCGTGGCTGCTGATCTATCTGATTTAACAGGTATCACTACCTTTTCCAAATACCTAGTTTGTACTCCTTGAGGATCTGCAATCACCCTCTTCCTTTTGGACATCTATTACGAAAGAACAACATTTGACTGGAAAAGCATAGTATGACGACACATGGAATAGCTACAGAAAATGGATAGGTATGGCATATACTCATATATGATGCTTAAACTAAGCAGATGGTGTAACAAAGTAGAAGTAATTCAAGAGGTCAGATGCAAAATATGTGCGACCAATACAACCTTGCCAAGTTAGAGCATGCACCTTGATGGGTGAATAAGATAGGTCATCCTCCACCATGCCAAGTTTGTTAGCCAGTGGATCGTTCCGCAATATTCCTCTCGTGCGCCCATTCTCATATTCATTTTGATAATGTTCAATACCTGACATGCATGAAAACATAAAACAAGTGAGATTATCTTTGTAATGCAGAAGTGATTCTAATCCAATACTTCCTCCCTGTAAACCCCTTTGTGCTATCTCTGCAATTCTTCTAAGAGGTGCCATGCATGCTGTAATTTGGTGTGTGCATTAATATAATGTGGCCTACTACTCAAAATATGAGAGCTCCGGAAGTGATGATACTTCGCAGATGACAGCTTCAACATATAGTAAAGAAGAACAAGTCGACCTGACCTGACAGATTCAAAATATACTAAGGGAGACTAACTCGACCTGACCAGTCGACCGCAAGAGAAGAGGATCATCTTAAAGAAGAGCAGAAGAGCAAGCAGATTGAAGATATTACAAGTCTTTCTATACAATGTCGGTTGGCCACCCATGATGAACCAGAGCGCACAGATAAATACTATTCCTTCCGGTCTCTCCATATGTGGCTCACATGCATTTCGAAACTAAAGTAGGAACATTTAGCTGACTAATTAAACATCTCTCAGTTTTACTAATATCAGCATAATATCAGATTTGAATTTGTACAACTAAGCTTGTTTAGCTCGATGGGTGGAGCAGTGCTATTACGACACGAACCACGTAGGCTGATCGTGGTCATCATAAAATGGGGAAACCGTAAGCATGATGAGTATAGTGTTGACCGTGGCAGTGGGATGGCAGATCTGAAGCTGCAAACCGCGCAAAGGGTAGTTAGCAACCAATATTTTCTTTGAAATTACAACTAAGATTTGGTATGAACAAAAAAGTACAGTCAACAAGTGACAAAGAAATGCAATTCTGCTGTCTCTCTATATGTCGCGACATGCATCTGGAAACTCAAGTGGGACCTTTAGCTACCCAATTAAATGTGCCTGTTAACTAATATTAGTATCATATCACAATCATATTTGAACAACTAAGCTTTGGAATTTTGAGTGTTGTGTTGTTTAGCTTGAAGGGTGGAGTAATGCTAGTATGACAGAAAGCACCTACGTAGATCATAGTAGAGTAGATAAAAGGGGAAAACCCTAAGCATCAAGAGTAAAATCAGGAAATCGGAACTAGCTGGACCAGTGGGTGGCGCACATGCTTTTCGAAACGAATATAGGAACATTAGGTGACCAATTAAACGTTCTCTGTTTTAGTAATATGAGCATCATATCATATTCGTATTTCAACACGTAAGCTTTGGAATTATGAGTGGCATGTTGTTTCGCTTGATGGGTTGAGGTCTTGAGGAGCAGTGCTAGCATGACACGAAGCAGGGAAGCACCTACGATGATGGTAGTGAATATAAAGGGGGAAACTATAAGCTTTACGAGTATAGTGACCGTGACATGGCAGATCTGAAGGTGCAAACCGTACAAAGCTACTTCGCAACCAATGTTTGCATTCAACTAGCCACTACGATTTGGTACGTACAAGAAAAGTACAGTAAACAATTTATGATCTATTTTCCGGGTGAGATCAATAACTTAAGCACATATGGAAGAGTACCACCTCTCTTGCGACACCGTGTAGGCCCCTGCTGATACATTGAGGGTGCTGCGGGTGCGATGGCTGTCGGCGGCGGGGAAGAAGACTTTAGATGGCAGACGGCCGGGTTGGGGGATAAATCCTGTTGCCGTGGACGAGGCGGTCGTAGGAGCGGCAACGACAAAGTGGACGACGGCGCCGATGAAGCGAGACGACGCGATGAAAGGATCCTGGTCCGGCGCCGTGGATGAGAGACGTCCATCTATTGAAGTGGACGACGGGGTAGGGGTAGCGGCTCTGGCAAGGTGGAGGATGGGGTGGCGGACGAAGGAGGCTGGCCACAGTGGGGAGGTTGTCGTGGCGCTGATGGTGTATGAATGGGGAAATGGATGGGTAGGGGGATCTCAAACTTTGGGACGCGCTTGTCTGAAATGTGGGAAAGTTACGAACTTATCCCCCATTTAAAATTTCGGACATCACGTCGGTTGGGGATCGGACGGTAATCCCGCATCTCCCAAATATTTGCCGGTAATGATTTCGGGCGAGGAGAGGGTGTTTTGCCGCCCACGGTTGGCGCCCACGGTGTATGAACGGGGCTGATAGGTAGGGCGGTTGTGTCACGTCTGAGGGAAGTTACACATCTGCCCCTATTTAAAATATTAGCCTACATCGATTTCGGACGAGGAGAGTTTGTTTTGCCGCCCCACCGTGGATGAATGGGGAAATGGAGGGAGAGACACATGTCTTTCGGACGAGCTTGAATCAAATGTGTTTTGCCGCCCACGTTTGGCGCCCACCGTGTCTGAATGGGCTCAGAGGCCGTCGTGTCACGTCTGATTGAAGTTACTAGTCTACCCCTATCGACAGCAGTGTTAATCCAGTCGATAAGGATGTCAAGTGTCAGGGGTAGACAGTAATTTCCATCTCGGCAAACACTTGCTTCGGGCAGCCCACAAATGATAGTGGGTGTTTAGCCGCTTCGTTCAAAAACTTGGGAGAATTAGCATTCATGTTGCCCTGGGCCCTGGCAACTAAATCCAAATCCAATTTTTATTCGATTACGAATATCCACAGATAATTCTACGTTTTGTTATTTATTTCTTCAAAACCCCAACAAAGATTTATTCCACCTTTATATATGATTATGATTTAGAAATGCCGCGATCTTCGAATTCAGTAGGTTGGATACACTTTGAGTCAAACAGTTATTTCATCCAATACAATATGCTCACACGAAAAATAGTTCACCTTATGTCAATCATACAAGTACTGAGGATTACCTTGCCTAAAAAATTCGGATCATTACAACACATGGACAACATAGGGGGTCTTACAACATAATCCATTCAGAGACATGACACAACATGCAAGTACAATAATCTAATGACAATTTCAACTGCTATCTAAAGAAGAACTGGGATTACCCTGGGCTTCAGATAGCAGAAGCAGCAAGACCTCCTCCGTCTTCAAATGCAACATTCCTACTTCCTCCAATTCTTGGGTTGCTTGCATAATGCGTGCAGCTAATTGTTGGAAATATGCCCTAGAGGCAATAATAAATTGGTTATTATTATATTTCCTTGTTCATGATAATCGTTTATTATCCATGCTAGAATTGTATTGATAGGAAAGTCAGATACATGTGTGGATACATAGACAACACCATGTCCCTAGTAATCCTCTAGTTGACTAGCTCGTTGATCAATAGATGGTAAAGGTTTCCTAACCATGGACATTGGATGTCATTGATAACGGGATCACATCATTAGGAGAATGATGTGATGGACAAGACCCAATCCTAACCCTAGCACAAGATCGTGTAGTTCGTTTGCTAAGAGCTTTTCTAATGTCAAGTATCATTTCCTTAGACCATGAGATTGTGCAACTCCCGGATACCGTAGGAATGCTTTGGGTGTACCAAACGTCACAACGTAAGTGGGTGGCTATAAAGGTGCACTACAGGTATCTCCGAAAGTGTCTGTTGGGTTGGCACGAATCGAGACTGGGATTTGTCACTCCGTGTAAACGAAGAGGTATCTCTGGGCCCACTCGGTAGGACATCATCATAATGTGCACAATGTGACCAAGGAGTTGATCACGGGATGATGTGTTTACGGAACGAGTAAAGAGACTTGCCGGTAACGAGATTGAACAAGGTATCGGGATACCGACGATCGAATCTCGGGCAAGTACTATACCGATTGACAAAGGGAATTGTATACGGGATTGATTGAATCCTCGACATCGTGGTTCATCCGATGAGATCATCGAGGAGCATGTGGGAGCCAACATGGGTATCCAGATCCCGCTGTTGGTTATTGACCGGAGAGTCGTCTCGGTCATGTCTGCATGTCTCCCGAACCCGTAGGGTCTACACACTTAAGGTTCGGTGACGCTAGGGTTATAGAGATATTAGTATGCGGTAACCCGAAAGTTGTTCAGAGTCCCGGATGAGATCCCGGACGTCACGAGGAGTTCTGGAATGGTCCGGAGGTAAAGATTTATATATGGGAAGTCTTATTTTGGTCGCCGGAAAAGTTTCGCGCATTATCGGTATTGTACCGGGAGTGCCGAAAGGGGTCCGGGGGTCCACCAAGGGGGTCCACCAGCCCCGGGGGGCCACATGGGCTGTAGGGGTGTGCGCCTTGGCCTATATGGGCCAAGGGAACCAGCCCCAAGAGGCCCATGCGCCAAGAGATAAGGGAAAGGGAGAGTCCTAAAGGGGGAAGGCACCTCCGAGGTGCCTTGGGGAGGATGGACTCCTCCCTGGCCGCACCCTTCCTTGGAGGAAGGGCCAAGGCTGCGCCCCCCTCTCCCTTGGCCCTATATATAGTGGGGGAGGGAGGGCAGAAATACCTAAGCCCTGGCGCCTCCCTCTCCCTCCCGTGACACCTCTTCCTCCCCGCTTGCGCTTGGCGAAGCCCTGCCGGGATCCCGCTACTTCCACCACCACGCCGTCGTGCTGCTGGATCTCCATCAACCTCTCCTCCCCCCTTGCTGGATCAACAAGGATGAGACGTCGCTGCTCCGTACGTGTGTTGAACGCGGAGGTGCCGTCCGTTCGGCGCAAGGATCATCGGTGATTTGGATCACGACGAGTACGACTCCATCAACCCCGTTCTCTTGAACGCTTCCGCTCGTGATCTACAAGGGTATGTAGATGCACTCCTCTCTCTCGTTGCTAGATGACTCCATAGATTGATCTTGGTGACACGTAGGAAAATTTTGAATTTTTGCTACGTTCCCCAACACTAATTGCATAATTTCCAGCTTCAAGATCAAGATTACCTCATTCATGGCAGCCACACCATCTCTTTCTGCCTCTAGTAGAGCCTCGAGAACTATAATATGTGTGCTCAGACTGCTCTCCGACGGTGTTGCCTCTGAACTGCTACCATCTGGTAACATGGATGGCACACTGCTTCCACAAATAGATTCTGGGGTTGTACATTGTGTCCTAGTGTGAACGGCATCCTGAAAGGTTTCCGCTGGACATAAGTAAGAGATAGTTATCGCATGATCCATGTAGTAAGCTTAGATGGTAAACGACATACGAATTATTGCCGAGCATGGCAAGCTATATTTAAATGGTTCGAAGCAGCATCAGCCGAAAAGAAATTAAAATGGTAAGATGAAACTAGGGATGTAAGTGGCAAATAAACGACATTCGCCAGTCCCATCTAGTTAGTTTTTGCTAGCTCCCTGGTTCATTTTCCTCAAAAAACAAAACTCTTTTGAACTATCATACCACTAGTGGACTTTAATCAGGATTAAACGGGACCCAGTTGACATCCCTAGTTGAAAGGGAGTGTACCACTGCTATATTTAAGTTGCCAAGGCATCTAAGCAGTTGAAATAATCTGAGAAAGCACTTAACAGTGTGGCCTCATATAAACTACGAAGACAGTCTTGTGATGAAGTTCAGAGGAAAAGTTAAGGACTCAAATGAACCAGGCATGCATTTCTTTATGATAGTACAGCAGGCACTGCTGACATATTGGCCAACTCAGGTATAGCGTAACAAGTAACAAACAAGCATTCGAATCAAGCAATACAGCAAAGCAGAGAACTGAACTATTTGTTATTCTGTAGGATTACAGGTTGAGGGCACAAGCCAAGAAAGCAGCCCACACGCATTACATTTCACATGTACTAAAACACACTGGCTTACCATATGTTGCTATGAAGCCTCGCTGCTGTTGCAATGTTCTTTGAAGATATCGTCAGCATCCCGTGGTTGCAAATCTACTTGTTGTAGTTTATTCTGCACCCTCTATTTAGGTAAAATTAATTTTAATCGCATGCACTGGTTCGAATTGATCATCAATGGTTCATCTAAACTAATGAAAGAAGGGTGTGTGCATACACGACAATATATCTGCTTCCCTCTATTTTTATGCTTGTTCGAGGTGCCAGCCCCAAAAGAACAAATATTTTGCTTGATGGGGTTGGCAGCTCCATAATTAATAGAAGCATCAAATTAGGCATGCAACTTGGGAAGATCAAGAACACACAAAAAAGTAATGAACAGAGGCTCATAGCAGTGATGTAATAGCTAGCATAAAAAATGTAGGGTAAAACAAACAAAAACCAGCGGAACCACATGCTAGTTTGCTGATGTGTAATTAAGCATACGGAACATGAAGCAGTCTGATGGAACCAACAGGTGGCATCAGAACAACACCATTATCATAAATATAGGATGCAAGAAGTAAAATAGTAGGCAGTGATATCTAGGAAGTACAGTAATACTTAGGACAAAACTAAAGCATATTAACTATATGTGCACTCGTATGTAATTTAGCACATGTAACATGTTCACTGCCAGAAGTATGGCCCTACAGGTGCAAGCAGAATAACGAGTCTAATGAAAACTGAATGATGCCCTGAAGAAATTCAAAGGTGCGGTGCTTATGCTAAGAAAGTGAACGTAGGCGCCGGCCGTTGGATAATAGTACCTGATTCTCGGCGGCGTATGGGTATCGTTGGCATACTTGATAGCTAAGGATCGTCGATGGTGCTCGTGTTGCGGTTGAGTTTGGGCCGGCTGTCGCCGTCGCTGAAGCGGCTCCGGTGCTACGGTTGCGGCGCCTCTCGACATACAAGAAAGCTCATCTGTGGTAAGTGAATAGTTGCACGATAAAGAGAAAAACTGAAGGAGTACAGATCGAAATAACCTGATGAGGCTGTGGCATCAGTAAAGCAGGGCCGGTGGAGTTGAATATGGCGTCCGTGGAGCAGGTCCGGTGTAGTGGACGAAGGCTTCGGCGGGCGCGTTGTACAGTGCTTTCGGTGAGGCGGATCTGTTGCGGCGGACGAGGGCTTGTATGAAGGGCCAGCGAAGGGAAGGACGAGGGAGTCAGTGAAGGGCCTACACTGTGGTGGACGAGGGCGCCGGTTAAGCAGATCCGGTGCGGTGGACCATGATGGCGGTCAAGGAGATCTGGAGCGGTGTACAAGCCAGTCGCTGAAGCGGCTCCGGTGAAGTGGTGAGTTGGCAGTTGGGGGTTCCAAGGTGCGGAAGGTAGATTCGTCGGGGTGTGAGGTCCACCGCTGCGGCGGAGGACTAGATTCGGCGGCTTGCCGTGGTTGGGGGGGTCGGGAGGGGAAGGGGAGGGGCTCTGGGGAAGAATGTTGGGGGCAAAGAGGGGAAAACAATGGAGTTACCAAAGCAGCCCTTTTCCGTTCATGTGGCAGGGGTAAAACAGGAATATCGCAGGGCTAAACTTTCGGGCGCGAGATATTTCGATGTGAGCGGGAAGTTTGAAAGCTTTTGGCGCCTGAAATTATATTCTGCTCTTGTACGGCCGACTATGATATCATGGCCGAGAATTTGTTTGTTTTGCACGCAAAAAAAGTGCAAGTTTTGAAAATCAATGTCTCCAACTCGAAACTTAGATTGTCCATTCAATTCAAATATGGATCATTGAGCTACTACAAGCAAATACCATCATATGGTCCAATTCAAATGAAATTCCAAATGTGTTTATCCTAAATATGATGACAAAAGCAAAAATGTGTATGTGTATGAATAAAGTGGATGATTATAAAGTTTGAACATGCCCGTATGTGTATATCTCTAGGTTTGATATATGAATTTGAAATCACGAAATCCCGGCTTAAAAATGTACCTCCGTTTAAATGAATTACAAAAGCTAATGATGGAGTCGAATTCCAAAATTCCAATCTTAGGTTTGTAATTCTGGTACATCAAAGTATATCACGCATGTTCAAAAGTATCGTTATCTCATAGTCCAAACTGTGAAACAAATTGATCAACCTTGAGTGCACACACTATTGACCATGTATATCTCAATTACGCTAAAGTCCCTCAAATATAGACACCTCACTCTTTATCTGAAGCAACCCCCCCCCTCGTCGCCCACCCCCCCCCACACACACAGAGAAGTCGTTCTCTCCCCCAAACACCAACACACGAGCACATTAACACCCCTCTCTCTTCTAAAGTCCGGACCCCAATATAGGTCTCTATCACTTTGTCTCTTGGGCATGCACACATCTCTTCCCCCACTCTCTAGCTAGGTCTCCCGGCATCTCTCTTTCCCAAGCACACGCACTATGTAGAGTGTATCTTTCCCATACACACAAAACGTCGCCCCCAAACGTCTATCTCCCTAGTTATGTGGTTCTCGCACACTCACCTCACACACCACCCCCACTGCAAAACAAGCACACTTTGTCTCCTTGTGCACCACTCTCCTCTTTCTATCTCTCCCACATGCGGACCCGCCCCAGCTCCTCCCTGTATACATATATGTCGTGATTCTTTCCATAGCTCCCTAATGTATCATCGTTCTCGATCTCGCACATTGTTCTCTACACCATCTATTCTAGATCTCTCATGAAGTCCCTATCACACACACGATGACTCGCTTCCCTTGCGTCTCCGTACATAGGCCAATTTCAAACAACATCAACATTGTCTCCCTATCTATACGCCATTTATGGACACAAACGCCCCCTCTCTTCCCCTCTCTCTCTCTCTCTCTCTCTCTCTCTCTAGCTCTCTCTCTCTCTCTCTCTCGCTCTCACACCCCTCTCCCACACACAATCGATGTCTCTTCCAAATAGTCTGCTCCCCCCGCCCGCACCCATGCTATCCCGCTACTACACATGTCACACCATTCCCCCTTCCCTTATACTAGGTTTACATCATTAGTGGTCTCTCTACTCCACATACACACACTCCCTCTCACACACAAACGCGCGCACAAACACACACAGACACGCACAAACACCCATTAATCTGGATCCTCATCTCTCCCCATGTCCGCATGTGTATCTCGCACACTCACTCTCTAATTATGTATATGTGTCTCCACGTTACACAACACAAAGCCCCATGTACATGTCTCTCTCTATCCTCCACACACATAGACACAAAGAATCTGTTATCATTGCCTCAGTCTCTAGACATATCACACACGCACACTGTCTCTCTCTCTCTCGCAAACACGCTCAACAAGGGTTTCCCCGTGAATAACTTACCGTCTATTCATCAACAGTCGTGGCAGTACGGCGAACACGAGACGTGAAAAAGAATAAATCTACACGTGCTTAGACCACCTAGTATGACTACTAGGACTAGAGCAAGCCAAAAAGCGCGCCGCCGTCACCCCCTCCTTATCGGCGACGGGAAAACCTTTGTTTTACACAGTCGAGAAGTCATTGTGCTAAGGCCTCACATGCTGAGGCGTTGAATAGAATGTAGATGCTAGTTTACGGAAACAAGTATCGATAATACGTTTGTATCTCCATACTTATATTTCTTCTCTTATAAAAAACCGAGTTGGTGATGATGGTACGCGTGCCATCTTGCAATATAGACCGTCCGATCTATATCTGACTGATGGAAATTAAACTAAAAGATACCCGCACCCCTCTCCACATTTGCAGACAAGGCCTTCCCTCGTTCATCCTTATCTCCAACAACCTCATTGTTGAGCAATTAAGAAAGGAAGCCTCTGGAACAAACTGGCCTGGTGGCCGCTGCCGGCGTCATCAATCCCCATGCCTCCGCTCAGTCCGACCACCAATCACCACCACGCCCCACTCCTCTTCACCTTATCTCCTATTTCTCGAGATATCATTAGTTTTTACACATGGGATTACTCCCGCATGGGTCAATCACAACGAGTGTTTTTATAAAAAAATGCATCTTGATGTTCCGTGCAATGCACGGATCTTGCTAGTACTCCTACAGAAGACTAAGTTGGTGATGATGGTGTGTCTGCCATCCGTCGTTTGTGACCATTAGATCTACATCTAACGACTGTGAGGTAAGTTGTTGCCTTTTCTCACAAACATCCCACTTGTCTACCAATTTGCAGAAAAACCCATAATTAGTATCTTAAAACCAACCACATCCCTCCCTGACCTCACCAAAACAGCCCAAGGAATATATTCTAATTGAAACATAATATATCTCTAGTGATATATGTATATCAAAATTAGAGTGTTTTGTATCAAGTTTGTGAATAAGTATTATTCTAATTATGATTCGTTGCAACGCACATGAACATTGCTAGTATTTCCAACCATGCAAATTTTTCCCTAGTATTCCATAGTTTCGAGTTTTCCATCAAGATATTAGTCACTCATGGTTGATATTTACTTTCAATCATGTACACATATGCACTATGTAACTAGCCTTGCTTATTGGGTTCCAAAGCTTAACTTTCACTCCTACTTACAATATGTAGAGTATTTAACAAAAAACTACCACTTTCAACCAGCCCTAGGAAGAATCTATTGTACAAAAAATAGCAAAAACATACCCAAAATTTCTTAATCCACGCCAAAAACTACTACCTACCGATTAGGTTAGTTTAAACCCATTTATGACAGGGTTGGCCCACACGTCCGTGCTGACGAGGCAGCTTAAACCAACACATTTTGTTTGACCGTTGACACGAGGGACCCACATCTGACCTTCTATCCTGTTATTCCCCCTCAAATCATTATTTTTCCTGAACATTACTTCAAACAGTGCTGATGCGTGTTCGTCGGTGGCGCCGGTGATGAGCGAGTTGGCCGCCGCTCCGCCGGACGGGCCGGACGCCGCGCTGGCCTCCGCACGGGTTGGCAGGCTGGCCCGAGCGTGACTCACGAGCGAGCAAGCCGCCGCGCTGGCCTTCGCTCGAGCCAGATGGCTGGCCTTAGCGCGGCCGCGCGAGCAAGCCGCCGCGCCGCCGTGCCAATCTAGCTAGCAAACCTTGCAGACAAGCAGCTGGACGGAGCTATCTTGGCTAGCTAGCGGCCGCGAGCGCCGGACGGAGCTGGCATCCGGGCTGCCGCAAGATGGGCTCCGCACCGCCGGCGGTTTTGACCTCGCCTTCTGCCGGCGGCGGTAGCTGCGTCCCATGGCCGAGGATGACTAGGTGGACGGGCCGGAGGTAGGAGGTCACTCGGGGATTTTTGTGCAGACTGACATGTAGGTCCCACAAGTCATAACGCCCGGTCGAATAGAAGGCGTTGACTTAATGGGCGACACGGGCCCTGTTTGGATACTCTAAGTCAGAGGTTAGATTCTAACCCTGAACTAACTCTAACCAAAGTGGTGTTTGGATGGCAGGGTTAGATTGACAACAAATGTATCCAAACAGGGCCATGGGTTGAAACGTGCCTATAACGGCACTTTGTAGAGTAGTCGTTTCTTGGTAGGGCTGGTTGGTAAGAGCATGTACAATGGTTGATAAGGTAGTCTTATCTTAAGTCTGCCACGTATGCAAGTGGTAGTAGTTTCTTGGCATTATTAGTGGTTTCTTGCATTATTAGGGGTTTCTTGTAAGGAACAATGTACTACTAGCGACAAAAGGCGATTCTAGGTTGCGTTGTACTCCAACGAGTACTACTAGTGGTCGCGGGAGTGTATACCTCGTTTTGTGGGTTCGATCCCGGCCGAACGCACGACGGCCTTTTTTTAAATAGTAACTTCGCTGCGAGCCAATATTTTACACGGGTAGTTTGAGTTTTGAAGTCAAACGGACGTGCGGCACCACAATCTAGGTGCACTGGATAGCCTAGCCACGTGAACGGGTTTTCCTTCCCAGCATCTCGTGGCTCGCGTGCTCGCCCTAGCCGCACCTCGCTTGCAGCTTCCTCATCAGCTAGTAGCATATTTAAACTAGCGCCTCCCAATTAAGCCCGAGGAGCCGGAAAAGCCTGGCGGGGCATTGGGAACTGTGCAATATGGCTCTGTACGTAAAGTGCTCTACTACTACTCTGTAGCTTGTGGCGTTGCACGCATGGACTTCACTCCATTATCGGCTCTACTATAAAAGAAATTCCTCTTGACGTGTTTTTTTGAAACGGAGGCAAAAGCTTTGCTTCATCTCATTCATAAAGAAGGAACTACTAACAAAGTTCGACGAGATCCATTACACCTCCACAAATGGAAGCGAAAAGCCTAGTCTGGCTGTATCAAATAACTCAAATGTTCTGCCCCCGCAGTAACCGTCGCTGATAAACAGGCTGCTAGTGTGTGCGTGAGAGGAGCGGCTGAGTAGGCCAGCTACGTGAGAGGAGCGGCTGAATAGAGCACCGAGAGTACCCACTAGGCCACTACGCAGGTGTACTTTCCCTGCATTGATAGTACAACGATGGTTCTAGAGAACAGTAGTACCCTCCACTTCCAACTGTAGCTCCTTGGCCCTGAGATTCAAGAGTTCAAAACTGGTGCACTATACTAGAAGTACAGTACATAGCACTAGTAGTACCCTCGCACTACTAGTTGAGAAAGTAGTACTAGTACTGCTACAGTACGAGTACGTACTCCTCCGTCACATAATGTAAGACGTTTTTTGACACTAGTTGGCGTGTACAAAAAATAGCAAAAACATACCCAAAATTTCTTAATCCACGCCAAAAACTACTAGCTAGTGCCAAAAATTTCTTACTAGTGCTATTATTTACAGTATAATGCAATCCCATAACGTCCCATAATGCTAGTACTAGTAGTAAATAATAGCCTCACCCCTTCGCTACAGTTGGAAGGAACGATCTACAGTTGGAAGGGACGAGGCCCTGCGGTTACTACGCTCTTATCTCCTCCTCGCCAGTTCCCCTCCCCCCGAAGAGAAGGCAGTTCGTCGCTGCTCCCATGGATTCGCCAGGCGGTTCTCCTCCTCGTCGGGGCTGGGAGACCTTGGACGACGATCCTCTGGGAGAAATCGCACGCCGCTCCGACGTCCTCACCGCCGCAAGACTCGGTGCTTCCTGCACCAACTATTTCAAGACGGTGCTTAAAATGGCTTGGGAAAAGGCCATGCTTGTTGGTCTTCCATGCGTCCTCGAGGAGAAGGTTCTTCTATGGGACAATCCTTCGAACAGTCCACCGCTCCCTGGCCATGGTTGCACGTTGACTCCGCTAGAGTTGCCGACGTTGAGAGGTAGTCGGATTTTGTCCGATGAGCAGGTCAGTAATGGAGTTTGATCATGTAGTACTTAGTTATTCCATTTCCATCCCGTAATTTCTCCGCTGCCCACCGTCTTATATATAGGTCTGGGTCGGTGCCAACGAAGATTGGCTTGCATACCTCCGGCCGGATACCACCATCATTTTGCACAACATCCACAGCAGTGCGGCCGTTCCGGTAGACCCCTTCTCCACCATTGGGATCGGCCTTCCGGACTGGCTGGGCTTGAATACGTATGATGATGCCTACATGAGATTGAAGAAGATAGCAATTGCGGACCCGCCGACAAAGCGACGCGGCTACGACGATTACTATCTCATCGCGGTGTTCGACATAAGGATTGCCATCAATGCAAGAGGCAGTAACGGCAGAGGCTGGCGCATGTTGGCGGCGGCAGATTTGTACCCCTACACGTTCGAAGACGCCGTGCGCCATCTAGGCCGCATCTTCGCGGTGACAAGCCAGGGGACTTGTTTCATCTGGTTGCCATCCTACGGTACGGGAGATTACAAACGGAATGCACAAACCATCATTTGCATCCCTAACGGTACTCCATTATTTTGCAGGGACCAGTCATCCCGCGATCAAAATAAGATCGCCGATCCTGGATGTGCATTTGCATCCGCGATTCGGTCTAACCTGGAACCTTGTAGCTGACTTTGGCATATTGGGATCAACTATCTTAGCAGTCGTTACCCATGGTACCACTGATGTGCAACATGGTCACACAATCTACCACGATCGGACCGTCACCATCTACCCAGGTATTCCATTTTTTAACCCTCTCGCCTTCTCTTTCATTGTTGTACTAGTACTCTACTTACGTACTAGTAGGAGTACTTTTTACCTTGGAGGACGCGTATAGCTAGCTAGGCCCTTGAAGACTTGAACCCACTAGCTGCCACCATTTTTGTTTTTCCATGTCTTACTATCTCATCCATGTAGCCAACAGTGGCTATATATAATAAGCCGGTTATTTTACTTCCTCTATACCGGAGTAGTACTATTTGCTGCACAGTATTACTGACCGCCATATTTGAGCACAACATTATTATGCATGGACCTTGACTATGTATGTCACCATGTGTCCAGATCTGAGATGCCGCGTGTACCAGATGAACGGCGCCGAGTTCGACCCCCGTGATGCTACGTGGGTGCCGAGGAACACTCTTGGAGAGTACTCGCTTTTCATTGGGGACAGCTACCCCATTGTGAAGCGGATGCCACCTTCCGTGCACGACACGGAAGGCCTGCCGTTCATGAAGCATGGTTGTGTCTTCCGTGCGCACCGCCGGATGAACGACATGCTGGGACACGCTATCCCTGATTTATGCCGCTTCAGCTTGGATGAGTCTCCATCGTGTGGAACCGGACTAGAAAGCTGCGACAATGATTCCCGTTGCCCACCGCTATGGATCGTGCCATCCATGAAGAACACCTGGGACTGGAACCTGGAGGAGGACATGTAGCCCATCTATAACGTGTAAGTGGAGTACGGTAAATTGTGAACGGTAGCGCTGTGAATATATGTAGACTAGTCGTGCACAAATTTATCACATGAATTGGAGATGAACTTGTGTGGCATACTGGCATTTGTCCTTTAGAATTTATTACTAGTAAATGTGTTATGTGTACGTGCAACTTGTGTGGTTGTTGCACGGGCTCCAACACGCTCTTTGAGAAAAAAAAGGTGGCACAGATTTGGATATACGTGACGTGGCGGCATCATACAGTAGCATCATTCGCTATAGTTGTAGTACGCTCCTACTAGGACGACAACTCCTATAAAACCTTGCGCTTGGCTCTTTGCCTCTTCGGGAGGTTCAACAGTTCGTACTCGTGTGAACCTTGCACTTGGCTCTTCGCCTCTTCGGAAGGTCCAACAATGATGATACTACAGTACACGTTATGCTTCTGGCAATCTGACACCGATTGAACTGCTGCACGTCCACCGCGAGGGCGAGGGAGAGGGCGCGCTATAGTCAAAACCCTCTCCTCGTCCTGCGAGCCACCGCGCGCATGGGCGAGGGAGAGGCGTAGTAAGCAAGCTTCTCCTCGTTCGGTGAGTTGACGGGACACATCAAAGCAGTACTAGTACTAGTCCATACTGCGTCCTTTCCGGTTAATATGGATTAATTTGAAACGAGAAAATACACTGGCGGTCAACGTATGTAACAATACGCTCTTTACGATCACTATATATAGTTTTGCGGTGATTATACGATCACTAGCTCATCATAGAGCACCGTATTGCACCCTACTGACCGGCCACATAGTCGACGTGGCACTTTGTTGACTGGTTAAATTGTCACTTGGTTTCTGGGTCCCACCTGTCAGTTGGCAGAGCAAAGAAATCAGCTAAAAAACAAAGAGTGTAGTACATCTACACTTCCAATGCATTTAGCCTTTAATCTAAATCGATATTGATTGACTAATGCACCAACTTGTGCTCTAGGTATAGGCTACATGTCTATCCTTAATTACAGCATGCAACGACCTTCATTTAATCTTCTTCTCTCAATGGTCGCATGCACACATAACTTTTGGGCGTTAATTATGCCCTGGTCAATGTGTAAATCTCTAAATGTACAGTCTTTCACGGACGTAGGGAGTAGGTTGAGCACTTGAGCGTGAGCGTGTGTGTTGCGTCGTGTGCTGTGTGCCGCATGGGTGCGTGAGTGTTGCGTGCGTCCATGTGTACGTGTGAGTGTTGCATGTTGCATGCATGCATGCATGGGGCTTACTCCCTCCCATTGACATGTTCATATTTCAAGCTTCCTCTGTTCCCTCCATATGGTGATACTCCCTCTGTTCCCAAATACGGAGTAAAATCCTCCCTCTGTTCCCAAATACGGAGTAAAATCCTCCCTCTGTTCCCAAATACGGAGTATTTGTCTTTCTAGAGATTTCAACAAGTGACTACGTACGGAGCAAAATGAGTGAAGTGAGCGTAGAGGCATAGGGATAATGTAGAAAGGAAGTCTTCGCGATCCATTATTCCCCATCTCGGTCAGAGAGAACTATTCAACTAGTCTTCGCAGTGAAGTGACAATACACGCTGCAGCAGATGGGACACTTAATTAATAAGCTGAACCAGCGTGTTGGTGTTACTAAATCAGCCTTACCCAGTACTGCCATCATGTTTGCCAGTAGAGCACGCTTCTGTCCTCCATTAACTGACATATGGGCCCTCTTGTGGTAGACCCACATGTCATCGGTGTAACTATTTACACTCCGAAGGACGGTATATCCTGGTAGTAGTAGTAGAATTGAGATTTAATGCACTTTCTTCCCCGTCTTCCACTCTTCTTCCTCCTCTCTTCTTCCTCCTCTCTTCCCCATCGTCGGCCGCACACCATTTCCCCCCGCTCACTGCTCGCCCGCCCGCGCTATCTTCCTTGGTAGCTCGCGCGTACCATATCCCCCCGCTCACTGCTCGGCCACACGAGGAGAAGCTTCTTCGCTCGCCCGCCCGAATCCACTTCCCCGCTGGCTCGCAGGCACCGAAAACCCCAATGGCAGAACCGACTGACACGCAGAGCCACGATTGGAATTCCCTCCCCGATGTTCTCTTGGAGCAGATCTGTAATCGTATGGACCTACTCAGCACCGTCCGTCTGGCCGCATGCTCGGTGTCTTTGTACCGTCTACTCGTCTGCAACCGGCCGGCTCTTTTCAAGACACCCTGCTTGCTGATGCCCGATCCTCGCAGGTGGCCCAGACACCGACTTGACGATCCTACGGAGGTTGCCGTGGTGCCCCTCGACATGCTACCACTACCCGTCCACCTGCCCTTCATGCGCGGCCACTACTGGGCGGGCATGAAGGCCAACTGGATCGTCCTCATCCACCAATCCGGTAGTCCGTGGCGTCTCGTGGATATCTACACCCAGCGAGAGATCACCCTTCCATCTTTGGATACCGCCGCCATCGAGCCTCGCGGCCCGCCGGACACTCCTGCCTACTACGCACGAGACGCGTCGAGCTTTTGGCTCGACCTCTGTTTGCTGAAGGTTGTAATCTGCGAAGTGCCCACACCATCAGAAGACTACATGGATTACAAGCTCATTGCCGTGTTCAACATGGGATTAGTCTATCTGGAATCCGGTCGCCATACATGGTTATGGCTCATCGTCGATCCTCTTCACCCAACACTTCTGTCTGATGCTATAGTGCACGATGGCATCGTTTATGCGGTCGACGCACAGATTGGCTGCCTATACTGGTGGAATCTGTCGTCGTGTAATTGTTCTATCTCATCTCATCTTTACCTTAAGAATACGACTGCCTGTTCAGTGTTACAAATTTAGAATATATAGTATGTCTATAACCACATCATTGCTATATGTTCCACTCATTTCCTAGATTTTTATGACCACACATGTTATTGTTAGAGTTGATATGAGAACAATTGGTATCTAATGATTGTTAGAATAGATATTATGAGTATAACCTCATGATTGCTATATGTTACTCTCATTTCCAGGATTTTTATAACAACGCATGTTATTGCTGAGAGTTCATATGATAACTGTAGTAAGTGCTATGGTAGAATATGAGTAGACCCTGTCATATCTGTTTTCCTCTCATTGTTACATGATGTTTGAACCATGATATATTGCTAGAATATGAAAGCCATTGGCTTATTTTTTTAACTTGGGGTATGATTATGACCACGACATTGCAATTCTCTGTCTATGATACGTGCCACTGTTATAATAATCTTAATTCCACACATACTCTGAACATGATTGTTTATTTTTGTCCTTTTGCTCTCCAATTTGAATTGTTGCAGTAGACACAAATGCGCTGGCCTTCATGATTCCAGGACCTGGAATCATACCAGCCGATGGGTGGTGGTTTATCGCTCATTCAGCTGACGGTGGTCATTTGATGCTCATTTGCACGTACCAAATTGACCAAACCATTTCATCAAACCACATGCAGTACAATGCCTGGGGCGTTCGTGACATTGATGGCTATGGCTGCTTCGTGTTCGAGAAAGATCCCAACTCCGTTGGGCCAGGCGTATTCAACTGGAGGCGGGTTTATAGCCTCGGCAACCACTCCATGTTCCTCGGGCTCAATTATCCGATCATCCAACCAATCATCGATCATATCACCGGCGATGATTACCGTGCTATGCAACTTCCATTCGCCAGGGGGACTGTGTTTACACATCATACCATGGGTTTCATGAATCACCATATCCAAAGATTCGTCGACACAGCTTGTTGCGAGATAATCTTCAATGTGTGAAAGGCATCAAGCTTCCATGCGATGGATGGCTTTTGCAAACCCGACATGCGGCGATGTGGTTCATGCCAACAGCAAATATGCACAAGTTGATTCGTACTGATATGTAGACTGAGCCATGTATTCTGCTGTTGTAGCACGACCCTCTTTTGTTGGACTGCTGTTAGTTTGAAGCACTCCTCTGGTTTGAAGGATAGATACCTGTCTGGGATCAAGTGCATCCTAACTCACCTGCGCAGGATGTACTGATAATGGTGATGGAGATGCTGTGCAGTATATATATTGTTAAAATGTGACACTAAATACGACTAGTAAGTAGTACAGTAGCAGTACTAGTATACGTCGGTCAAATTATTCATCATGTCCACACATTGAATTGACGTGACAACACGCTGCGCGTGAGGTGACACAAGAATCCCGGTGGCGTGTTCGGGTATTCTGGACTTCAGATTTGGAGTACCACTTATCTGTCGAAATCTTTCATCATTCACTTAAAACAGTCGATTGATCATACATTGAGTACCATATAACTAGAATTAACCCATGCAAGTCGAAGAAGGATTGGCCGGTGTTGTCGGCTGGCGTCAAGTTTGATCCCATGGATCAGGAGCTGATCGAGCACCTTGAGGCCAAAGTGAGTGCTGACGGCGCGAGATCTCACCCTCTCATCGATTTGTTCATACCAACCATCGACAGCGAGCACGGCATACGCTACACCCATCCCGAGAAATTTCCAGGTAAGACACTGATCGGCCGTCTACTTGCACAAACATATTCCTTTGTTTATAGCTCTATGTTTCTTTTTAGACGCAGACCTGGTGAAGCAATTACAATTTGACAGTTAATAAAAAGTGAAACAAGTGACTGCAACATGCCAAAGATGTTATGAAAATGCCAACTACGTACACTAAAACCTGTATTCGACAATACTGCAGGTATCACACTGAGTGGCCTAAGCAAGCATTTCTTCCAGCGCAATTCCATGGCGTTCAAAAGGGGCACGTGGACGCGTCACAAGATACAGTCGGAGTGCGGCATGCACGCGATGTGGCATAACACCGGCAATACCTTGCCGGTGATGGTCAATGGCCGGCAGACGGGCAGCAAAAAGGTTCTAGTGTTGCACACCAACAAGAACTTCAACCAGTAGAGGACCAACTGGGTGATGCACCAGTACCACCTCGGGGACCTGGAGCAAGAGAAGGAGCGAGAGCTGGTCCTCTGCAAGATTTTCTACCAGACGAACACTAGGGCCAGGAGTAAAAAGATTATAAGTTAGTTTGGTATTGGTACTTGTACTACCTTGTCGTCCGCAAGTTGGTATTGTTGTTAACGATCTTTTGGTATGAACTTGGAATTTGCTTCCAACCATCATGCCGAGGGTCGACGTGGATATAAAGCTAAATCATTTGTTTCGAAACGAATTTTTAGGCACCTGATTTTTATTTGATGGGTAGCATAAGCACCTGTCGTTCGAATTCCTAGTTCTCCAAATTTTTCGAAACAAGTGCATGCTCTTATTATCACGATGAAAAAACAATATCCCTGCTGCATCCCAGTTATCAGTCTGTACTTGCAAAATTCTCTCGTTTATTGAGCACGTATATTGTTTTCTCAGGTCGAGCAAGTTTCAACTGGGCTGTAGACTGCCCAGGCTTGGTTTTGTTTCTAACAGGCCCAGCCCATGACGACAACGGGGCACAAAGATCCATCAGGTATCTACTGGCCTCTGGCCCACCAGCGTTAGTTATATTTTGTCTTACAACATCTGCAGGCACTTTTTTTTACTGAATCAAACACACATCCCATTTCTATTTTCCTCTTGAAACGCATGTCCTACATCCGTTTTCTAATCTCTACCTATAGTTTTACTAGTTCATATACACGTATCATTATATTGAAAATACATAAAATTCACTTTTCATATTTACATCCTTATTTTTGTTGTTGTTTTCCCTCCCAGCGCTGATTTTGTTACCACTGGTTTTCCCTTAAACCAACTCAATTGTCCCACGTCTTATTTGCTTACAAAAACAAACCGATTTTTTTGGCAAATCAATAAGTTCTTAAAAAAATGTTTATCATTTCGGGATTACAAAAGTTCGGACTCCACCGAAATATGCAAAATAAGGTTGAACTTTTTGACCGTGGTCCTGGGCAGAAAATGGGTTGTAATAAATTACTTAAGAATTAGCAAATGGGCTGCAAATTATTAAAAAATAGCAAATGGGCTCTATGTTGTCTGCCACAGATTTGGAGGCTGACTTGTGGGCCTACTAAGTTCATGCGTACACAAGGTTTATGAAAAAAGAAACTTAGTCAACAATCGACTCTACCAGCGTCAGACCGTTAGATGTCAATCTAACGGCAATCGTGCTTCTTCAGTCTCTGATCTTCCTGCCCCAGCCGCCCAAACCAGCGCCGTCGGAACCGCCTGCTCCCGCCTCCCATGGCCGGCCATGCTGCCGGGCAGGCCTCATGGCCCCATCATATACTCGCATCCCTGGCCTGTCTATCCCTCTACTCACCCACACCTCCTGTTATTTTCCGGCGACGGCAGCCGAACCAGTCAACCCTCGTACTCTCCACCGCGTGGGCAGCCACTGTCGTGTCTTCCCCGGCTCCATGTCGTTCCCTTCGTAGGCCTCGCCGTCGTCCACCGCCGTGGGGCTCTCGGCGCGGCGTGGTCAACGTGGTCAACGTGGTCAACGAACGACATCCATCGGAAGTGGACTGTACGTGGAGAGGCTGACAGCTGGGTCCACGGCCGCACACAAGGAAATGCCTCCTTATTATGCGCAAAATAATGATTCCTCCACCTGACATCTAGAACCCGCAGGAAGGGCCTCTGTATTTCGTGAAAAAAATGTTCCCTCCACTGACAGGTCGGACCCACCAACTATATCTTCGCACGCAAGGAAGTGCCTCCTTATTGCGCACAAAAAAATGAATACCCCCTGCCAGTTGGGACCCACCACAGTGGGAGGCTGACTTGTGGGCCTACTAAGTTGATGGGGATGGAGGGCTTTGTCAACTTAGTCAATATGAACGATTCTAGCTCCAGTGACCGTACGATGTCCATCCAACGGCCTTAGTGCTTCTTCAACCTCTGGTCTTCTTGCTCCAGCCGCCCAAACCAGCGGCGGTCGTGCCTCATGCTCCTGCCTCCCGTGGCCGGCTGTGCTGCCGCGGAGGCCTCACCGCCCCCTACTATTCCCACCGCTGGCCAGGCCCCGCGGCGACGGCAGCCTCACACCGCAGCCGAACCAGTGAACCCTCGTACTCCTCTCCGCGCGGGCTTCCACTGCCGCGTCTTCCCCGGCTCCGCGTCGTCCCCTTCCTAGGACTCGCCGTCGTCCACCGCCCTGGTGTTCTTGGCGCGGCGTGGTCAACGTGGTCAAGGAACGGCTTCCATCGGACGTGGACTGTTTGTGGAGAGGCTGACAGCTGGGTCCACGGCCGCAACAAGGAAGTGCCTCCTTATTACGTGCAAAATAATTATTCCTCCACCTGATAGCGGGGACCCACCGGACGGGTCACCGTATTTCATGAAAAAAACATTTCCCCCTGACTGCTGGGACCCACCAGCTACATCTTCGCACGCAAGGAAGTGCGTCCAGGCAAAAAAAACGATTCGCCCCCCTGACTGCTGGGACCCACCAGCTACATCTTCGCACGCAAGGAAGTGCCTGACAGTCGGGACCCACCTGGTCGAAGCGTACGTAGTGTTGTCATTTTGGTCGCGAACGTGTACGTACATACTGGTCAATGTAGAGGCACGCACTAGGATGTACATGTACGTACAGCGGCCAGTGTGCAAGAAAGCAAATACAGCCACGTACGTACATACGGGCAGGGTTTTGAACGCCTACTCGCGCATACGTACGGCCAAGGCTCGTGTACGTGGCTAGGTCGGAACAGAGAAACAACATCGTCGTCGTGTTCATGGGGAGCCAACCGGCTGGGTCGGAATGGAATGCGTCGTCGTGTTCATCGGGAGGGCTTGGACGGAACAACCGATGGAAACGAGGCCTGGCGTACCGCAGAACGGAGGAAACAGCCTTGTGTTCGACCGGCTACGTTCGAAACGGGATCCTGTTCATCTGTAGGGGTATGGCGTACCGCAAAACAGAGGAAACGGACCTCCTACGGTTGAAACGGGGGTCCTATTGATCGGGAGGGGTGTGGCGTACCGCAAAACGGAGGAAATGGACTTGTGTTGGAGCGCTACGGTCGAAACGGGGGTCCTGTTCATCGGGAGGGGTGTGGCGTACCGCAAAACGGGACTCCACGGGATACTGTTCATCTCCACCATCGACCCCCTCCAGCCTCCACGGGCTACTGTTCATCCACCGTCGACCTCCTCCAGCCTCCACCTACGACTGTTCATCCACGGGCTCCTGTTCATCCAGCCTCCATCGCGCGCTACTCCACCGGCTACTGTTCAACCAGCCCTCTCCATGGGCTCCTGTTCAACCACCCCTCCAGGGGCTACTGTTCATCCAGCCCTCCACCGTCTACTATTCATCCTGCCCTCCACGGGGTGGTCCTGTTCATCCTGCCCTCCACGGGGTCCTGTTCATCTAGCCCCAACCGGCTCGATCGATCGGGGTCCTATTCATCCAGAGGCAACACCACGGGGTCCTGTTCATCCACCCCCACCGGGAACTGTTCATCCAAACCCCCCAGCAACACTCACTGTTCATCCAGAGGCAGCATCGACCGGCTTCAGTTAGCAGCAGTAGCGAAGGAATCGCTCGATCAGGTTCAGTTAATAGCCATCAATCGATTGCTCGGGTTCAGTAACGCGTAGCCTGCAGTGCAATCGCTCGGGTTCAGTTAGAGCCCAACTCCTCGCACCAACGCGCGTGCGTGTACGAGAGAAACGCGCATCACTCGGCCCCCACCACCCACCCTAACCGGGAACACCCCGATATTTTCCTCGCCCTCGCTTCTACCACGGTTTTTTCCATCATGGACGGCCCAAAGAATGTCATGCAGCTACGTCTCTGGCCCGCCCAGGACAAAAAGCCCATTTTTTGTCATAGAAGTAGGACCCCACCACATCTATGATGATACCGTGTTTTGTCACAATTATCGTCATAGAAGTGTCATAAGTATGACAGAAAAAATTTTGTTCGGCCCAAAATGTCACGGATGTGTCTTTTTTTGTAGTGCATATTGCATGAGCAGATGCAGACATTATGAACGTTTGGCAAGCTCAATATGATGACTACTTAATAGTTTAGTGCGCCATGCTTTACGGCTAAGAACTGGGACTTCAAAAATGTTTTGAACGCCGCGGAGCATATGAGATGTTCCAAGAGATGAAATTGGTATTTCGGACTCATGCCCATGTCGAGAGGTGCGAGACCTCTGACAAGTACTTTGCCTACAAGATGGAGGAGAATAGCTCAGCCAGTGAGCATGTGCTCAGAATGTCTGGGTATTACAATCGCTTGAATCAAGTGGGAGTTAATCTTCCAGATAAGATAGTGATTGACAGAGTTCTGTAGTCACTATCACCAAGCTACTAGAACTTCGTGATAAACTACAATATGCAAGGGATGACGAAAATGATGCCCGAGCTCTTCCGATGCTGAAATCGGCGAAGGTAGAAATCAAGAAAGAGCATCAAGTGTTGATGGTTCACAAGACCACTAGTTTCAAGAAAAAGGGCAAAGGGAAAGAAAGGGAACTTCAAGAAGAATGGCAAGCAAGTTGCCACTCCCGTGAAGAAGCCGAAAGCTGGACCTAAGCCTGAAACTAAGTGCTTGTACTGCAAAGGGAATGGTCACTGGAAGCGGAACTGCCCCAAATACTTGGCGGATAAGAAGGATGGCAAAGTGAACAAAGGTATATTTGATATACATGTTATTGATGTGTACCTTACTAGTATTCATAGTAGCCCCTGGGTATTTGATACCGGTTCAGTTGCTAAGATTAGTAACTCTAAACAAGAGTTGCAGAATAAACGGAGACTAGTAAAGGGCAAGGTGACGATGTGTGTTGGAAGTGTTTCCAAGAATGATATGATCACCATCACACACTCCCTCTAACTTCGGGATTAGTGTTGAGCCTAAATAAATGTTATTTGGTGTTTGCATTGAGCATGTACAAGATTAGATCATGTTTATTGCAATACGATCATTCATTTAAGTCAAAGAATAATTGTTGTTCTGTTTACATGAATAAAACCTTCTATGGTCATACACTCAATGCAAATGGTTTATTGAATCTCAATCGTAGTGATACACATATTCATAATATTGATGCCAAAATATGCAAAGTTGATAATGATAGTGCAACATACTTGTGGCACTGCCGTTTAGGTCATATTGGTGTAAAGCGCATGAAGAAACTCCATGTAGATGGACTTTTGGAATCACTTGATTATGAATCATTTGATACTTGCAAACCATGCCTCATGGACAAGATGACTAAAACTCCGTTCTCCAGAACAATGGAGCGAGCTAATGACTTATTGGAAATAATACATGTGCATGCTTCTGGAATCACAAACCTTAACACCAATATTCTTACTAAACCACAATCATTCACTAGTACCTCCCACATATTACCTTTTTATATCGCAAAACTATTGCATGGAATCAAACTTATCATATTCAGTGATATAGATGAAAGTTTTTATTATATCCTTCTTGAATACCTATCATATTAATTAGGACCAATTTCATGACCTGTGCATATTGCGATTACTATTATCAAAGTCTCAAATTGATATAAGTGATGCATGAGAGTACAACTATTTCTTTAAAATATAACCACTGATACGTCTCCAACGTATCTATAATTTTTTATTGTTCCATGCTATTATAGTGTCAAACTTGGATGTTTTATATGTCATCATATGCAATTATATATCATTTTTTGGGACTAACCTATTAACTTAGTGCCCAGTGCCAGTTGTTGTTTTTGCATGTTTTTGGCTTTTCGGAAAATCAATATCAAACAAAGTCCAAACGAAGAAACAACTTTGGGTTAATTTTTTCTGGACCAGAAGAGACTTTAGAAGGTTCGGGAGAAGGCCAGAAGAGCCACGAGGGAGCGACAAGCCCCTGGGGCGTGCCCCAAGATTGTGGACCCCTCGTGGCACATCCAACCCTAATTCCACCTCTATAAATACTCAAAATATTCGCCTAACATCGGAGAGACACCCAAAATACTTTTTCCACCGTTGCAAGTTCCACAACCACGAGATCCCATCTGGAGGCCTTCTCAGGTACTCTACTAGAGAGGGAATCGATCACGGAGGGGCTCTACATCAACCCTGCTGCCCTTCCGCTGATGCATGAGTAGTTTACCACAGACCTACAGATCCATAGTTAGTAGCTAGATGGCTTATTCCCTCTCTTTGACCTTCAATACAATGTTCTCCTTGATGTTCTTGGAGATCTATTCGATGTAATGACTTTTTGCGTTGTGTTTGTTGGGATCCGACGAATGTGAGTTTATGATCAGATCTATCCATGAATATTATTTCAGTGTTCTCCAAACTCTTTTATGCATGATTAATATAGCTTCGTATTTCTCTCCGATCTATTGCTTTGGTTTGGCCAACTAGATTGATTTTTCTTACAATGAGAGAGGTGCTTTGTAATGGGTTCGATCTTACGATGCTCAATCCCAATGACAGGACATGACACTGATACGTCTCCAACGTATCTATAATTTTTGATTGTTCCATGCTGTTATATTATCAATCTTGGATGTTTTATAATCATTTTATAGTCATTTTATATCATTTTTTGGTACTAACCTATTGACATAGTGCCAAGTGCCAGTTGCTGTTTTTTCCATGTTTTTTACACTGCAGAAAATCAATATCAGACGGAGTCCAAATGCCACGAAACTCCGCGATGATTTTTTATGGGCCATAAGGAACACAATGGGCCCTAGCTGCGCCTGGGGGTGCCCCAAGGGGGGCACAACCCACCAGGGCGCGCCAGGAGGCCCAGGCGCCCCCTGGTGGGTTGTGCCCACCTCGTGTGCCCCCCGGACCGCCTCTTTGCTCTATAAATACCCCAGTATTCCAGAAACCCTAGGGGAGTCGACGAAATATTCATCCATCCGTGGCAGAGTCCAGAACCACCAGATCCAATCTAGACACCATCTCAGATGGAGTTCACCACCTCCATTGGTGCCTCCCCAATGATGCGTGAGTAGTTCTTTGTAGACCTTCGGGTCCGTAGTTAGTAGCTAGATGTCTTCCTCTCTCTTGCTGAATTCTCAATACAATGGTCTCTTGGAGATCCATATGATGTAACTCTTTTGCGGTGTGTTTGTTCGGATCTGATGAACTTCGAGTTTATGATCAATTATATCTTTTTATATCCATGAAAGTTATTTGAGTTTCTTTGATCTCTTATATGCATGATTGCTTATAGCCTCGTATTTCTTCTCCGATATTTGGGTTTTGTTTGGCCAACTTGATCTATTTGTCATGCAATGGGAAGAGGTGCTTTGTAGTGGGTTCGATCTTACGGTGCTTGATCCCAGTGACAGAATGGGAAACGACATGTATGTATCATTGCTACTAAGAATAAAACGATGGGGTCTATCTCTACATAGATAGATCTTGTCTACATCATGTCATCATTCTTATTGCATTACTCCGTTTCTCCATGAACTTAATATACTAGATGCATGCTGGATAGCGGTCGATGTGTGGAGTAATAGTAGTAGATGCAGGCAGGAGTCGGTCTACTAATCTTGGACGTGATGCCTATATAATGATCATTGCCTGGATATCGTCATAATTATTTGAAGTTCTATCAACTGCCCAACAGTAATTTGTTTACCCACCATTTGCTATTTCTCTCTCGAGAGGCCACTAGTGAAACCTACGGCCCCCGGGTCTTCATTCTCATATATTTGCCTTTGCGATCTACTCTTTTTCCTTGCATTTATTTTCAGATCTATTAAACCAAAAATACAAAAAAATACCTTGCTGTGTTTTATTTCTATTTATTTTAATTGGCGTTCGACATATCAATCTACTACAACTTATCTCACGTCTGTTTGCCTATCTTGAGGCGTCGTACCCCGGAAGGGATTGACAACCCCTTTAACACATCGGGTTGCGAGGATTTGTTATCTGTGTGCAGGGGCTGTTTACGTTGTGTTGCTTGGTTCTCCTACTAGTTCGATAACCTTTGTTTCATATCTGAGGGAAATACCTACCGCCGTTGTGCTGCATCATCCCTTTCTCTTGGGGGAAATACCGACGTTGCTTCAAGTGACATCAAAAGGAATTTCTGGCGCCGTTGCCGAGGAGGATCTTCAACATATACCAGGTTCCTAATCACTAATCTCATCTCCTTGCAATTTACATTATTTTCCATTTGCCTCTCGTTTTCCTCTCCCCCACTTCACAAAAATTTGTCATTTTATTCGCCTCTCTTTTTCCGTTCGCCGTTTTCTTGCCGGATCTGTTTTTGAGTTCAATCTTGTTGTGTGGTCACCATGACTCAACAGAACACCAAATTATGTGATTTCTCAAATACCAACAACAATGATTTTATTGGCACTCCGCTTGCTCCTCCCGCCACTAGTACGGAGACTTGTGATATCAATACCGCTTTGCTGAATCTTGTTATGAAAGACCAATTTTCCGGTACTCCTAATGAGGATGTCGTGTCCCATCTTAATACCTTCGTGGAATTATGTGATATGCAAAAGAAAAAATATGTGGACAATGATGTGGTGAAGATGAAATTATTTCCGTTTTCTTTGCGTGATTCTACAAAAATTTGGTTCTCTTCTTTGCCTCGCAATAGTATTGATTCTTGGAATAAGTGCAAAGATGCTTTTATCACTAAGTATTTTCCTCCGGCAAAAGTTATTTCCCTTAGAAGCCAGATCATGAATTTCAAGCAACTTGAATATGAGCATGTTGCACAATCTTGGGAAAGGATGAAAATTATGCTAAGGAATTGCCCAACTCATGGGTTAAGTCTTTGGATGATCATAGAAAATTTTTATTCGGGGTTGAATTTTGTTTCTCGTAATCTTTTAGATTCTGCTGCGGGTGGTACTTTTATGGAAATTACTTTGGGTGAAGCCACCAAATTGCTTGATAATATCATGGCAAGTTGTTCACAATGGCATACCGAAAGGGCTCCTACTAGTAAAAAAGTTAATTCGGTTGAAGAAATTTCTTCTTTGAGTGAAAAAGTTGATGCTCTTATGAAATTGGTTGCTAGTAAAAGTGCTCCTATTGATTTTAAATTTATGCCTTTGTCTACTTTTATTGAGAAAAATAGTGATGCCATAGATGTGAATTTTATCTCTCGAAATAATTTCAACAACAATGCTTATAGAGGTAATTTTAATCCTAGGTCTTTTCCTAGTAATTCCTCTAATAATTATGGTAATTCCTATGGAAATAAATCTTATAATAATAATAGGAACACCTCTGATCTTGAGAATAATATTAAAGAATTTATCAACACACAAAAAGTTTTCAACACTTCCATAGAAGAAAAGTTGAATAAGATTGATGATTTGTCTAGAAGTGTTGATAGAATTGCTCTTGATGTGGAAAATCTCAAGATGAAAATCTTTGTGCCTAAAGTAGATGAATCAATTAAAGCTCTTTATGTTTCTAGGGATGAAAGTAAGAAAAGAACCGCTATGCTTAGAGCTAAAAGAGAATTTTTGGAAAAAGCGTTTTCTAGTGATTTCTTTCGCAAAAGTGATGAAGATCTTAAAATGATTGGTGTTTCTTCTATTGATTCTTTGTTTAGTAAAGTTAAGATTGATGAAAAAGGGACAGGAGAAGATTCAACTTTAGGTAGAAGGTGTCCCAATATTTCGGAGGGTGAAAATCTTGTTGAGAAAATTGGTGAAAGTGGGTTTGGAGAGGTCAAAACTTTAACTAGTGATGTGCCCACTCTTTTGGATTACAAAGACTCTAATTATGATAGTTGCTCTTTGATTGATTGTATTTCTTTGTTGCAATCCATGATAAATTCACCCCATGCATATGAACAAAATAAAGCTTTTATTAAACATATTGTTGATGCTGCGATGAAAGCTTTTGAGGAAAAATTGGAATAAGAAGTATCAATTCCTAGAAAATTGCATGATGAATGGGAACCTACTATCAAAGTCAAGATTAAAAATTATGAGTGTTTTGCTTTGTGTGACTTGGATGCTAGTGTTTCTACAATTTTGAAATCTTTATGTGATGTGCTTGGTCTTACTAATCTTGAAGAATGCTCTTTGAATTTGCACTTGGTGGATTCTACTATTAAGAAGCCTATGGGAAGAATTAATGATGTTCCTATTCTTGCAAATAGGAATTATGTGCCCATAGATTTTATTGTTCTTGGTATTGATTGCAATCCGTCTTGTCCAACTATTCTTGGTAGACCGTTTTTACGCACTATCGGTGCCGTGATTGATATGAAAGAAGGCAATATTAAGTTCCAATTTCCTTTGAGGAAGGGCATGAAACACTTTCCTAGAACAAGAATTAAGCCACCTTATGAATCAATCATGAGGGCATCTTATGGATCTCGAACCAAAGATGAGAAAACTTAGATCCTTGCTTTATGCCTAGCTAAGGGCGTAAAACTATAGCGCTTGTTGGGAGGCAACCCAATGAATAAATTTATTTTTGATTTTTGCTTTATGTTCTTTAGTGTTAGCACAATTATGCTACTGTTATGATTGTGTTTTTTGTGTTTTAGTTAGTGTTTGTGCGAAGTAGAACCAATAGGATCTTCTTGGGTGATAATTGTTTGATCTTGCTGAAAAGGACAGAAACTTTGCACTCACAAAAATAATTGTGAAAAAATCACCAGAACGTGATAAAATGCCAATTATTTTTGCAGAATATTAATATACAACTTACCCAGGTCTTCCTAGTTTTTCAGAATTGTTGGAGTTCCATAAGTATTCGAACAAATCAGATTGCTACAGACTATTCTGTTTTGACAGATTCTATTTTCTTTGTGTTGTGTGCTTATTTTGATGGCTCTATGGTTTTCTTTGATGAGTTTTTTCCATAGAAAAGTTGGAATACAGTAGATATAATACAAAAACAAAATAAGAATTGTTTTGATACATCACTTATAGTAGTGATTTATTTTTCTTACACTAACGGATCTCAGGAAGGTTTTGTTGATTTTTGTGTGATTGAAGTTTTCAAGTTTTGGTTATCTTACGATGGATGAAGGAAGGATAGACGAGACTAAGCTTGGGGATGCCCCGGCATCCCAAGATATTATCCAAAAATGAGCAACCAACTAAGCTTGGCGATGCCCTCGAGTGGCATCCCCTCTTTCTTCCAACAACTATCGGTATTTTACTCGATGCTATATTTTTATTCGTCACATGATATGTGTTTTGCTTGGAGCATCTTGTATGATATGAGTCTTTTCTTGTTTTATTTTGTGTTTTAAGTCATCAATCCTTGCTGGACACACTTATTTGGGAGAGCCAAAATTATGTCATGACTTGTTAGAATTGCTCTCTATGCTTCACTTAATTTTTTATGAGCAATGGACTTGCTCTAGTGCTTCACTTATATCTTTTTGAGCACGGTGTGCTTAGTATTTTTGAAAAAAATGCTCTCTTGCTTCACTTAGATTTATTAGAGAGTTAGTAAAATTTTCAAGAAATTCTCTCTTGCTTCACTTAAACTATTTTGAGAGAAAGAAGAAAAATTATACTCATGATCTTCACTTATATTTGTTTGAGCTTATGAAAAGCAACACATGAAAATTAGTCCAAAAGTGATAGATATCCAAGAAGGATATAATAAAAACTTTCATGAAGATCATTGGACAAAATAAACTTGATTCTTAGTAATAGTTTTGAGATATGATGATGTGATATGTGAGTTATGTTGATGAGTAATTATGCTTTAGTAAGAATATTGGTGTTAAGGTTTGTGATTCCCTATACAAGTATGAAAGTCAATAGTCATGCAATGAAATTATATCCTACTTGTGGTGCATTATTTGGTGTTATTTATGCTTAATGCTTGCTTATGAGATTATCTGTTTCTTGGTTGGTCGCTTCTCAATCTTTTGCTAGCCTTCATTTTGTACCAAGTATGATCTCTACTTGTGCATCCAAAATCCTTTAAACTAGTTTTGCCACATGAGTCCACTATACCTACCTATATGCAGTATTCTTTTGCCATTCTAAGCAAATTGGCATGTGCCATCTCTAATTTTCAAAATAAACTTCTCTTATGTGTGTTTCTTTCGCTCACGGAGCGGTGAGGGGTGGCTAATATTTTCCATGCTGGATGTGTTATTCTCATGATGAGTGTTTATTCACTTGTCATTGCACGAGAGTAAGGCAAAGGTTTTAGTGATGCCCATTCCCGAAATGCAAAAATGAATTTACTTTATGTTGTCAAATAATAAATTCCTTGGAAAGTGTTGGTATGGAGGGCACCCGTGGATACGGTTAGCCATGGAAAGTGAAAGTATGGTGGAAAAAGGAATAAACTTTATTTTCTGTTTGGGAACCGCCTATGGCATATCTAGCATGGAAAGTGTTGGGAACTCTAAGTCGTTTCCATTGGTGGGATGGATGCACCTCTCAAAATGTTTTTATCTCTATTTTTTCGCTTTGAGCTCTGGCACCTCTAGAAATCCCTACTTCCCTCTGCGAAGGGCCTTTCTTTTACTTTATGCAATTTTTATTTTGAATTTTGAGTCCCCATCTCCTCTCATAAGAGCACCAACTAGGAGGCAATATGATCGTACTTAAGTATTGGGTGTAGCTAATATTCGAGTGTGTTTCATGAATGGATCAATGGTTGAGCATGATGGGCTAGGGATAACTTATTTTAGCGTTGATATTTTGAAAGACATGGTTGCTTTGAATCACATAAAAGTCCAATTGTCCATGCTATAAAGAAAAGAATATGATATGACATGATAGGCAGCATTCCACATCAAAAAATTTGTTTTTATCACTTACCTACTGATACGTCTCCAACGTATCTATAATTTTTGATTGTTCCATGCTATTATATTATCTGTTTTGGATGTTTAATGGGCTTTAATATGCTCTTTTATATTATTTTTGGGACTAAACTATTAACTGAAGGCCTAGTGCCATTTTCTGTTTTTTGCCTATTTCAATGTTTTGCAGAAAAGGAATACCAAACGGAATCCAAATAGAATGAAACCTTCGTGATGATCTTTCTTGGAACGAAAGCAATCCAGAAGACTTGGAGTTGAAGTCTGGAACTCCGCGAGGCGGCCACGAGGCAGGAGGGCGCGCCCATGGGGGTAGGTGCGCCCCCACCCTCGTGGGCCCCATGGAGCTCCACCGACGTACTTTTTTCGCCTATATATACTCTTATACCCTAAAAACATCAGGGGGAGCCACGAAACCACTTTTCCACCGCTGCAACCTTCTGTACCAGTGAGATCCCATCTTGGGGCCTTTTCCGGCGATCTGCCGGAGGGGGAATCGATCATGGAGGGCTTCTACATCAACACCATAGCCTCTCCGATGATGTGTGAGTAGTTTACCACAGACCTTCGGGTCCATAGTTATTAGCTAGATGGCTTCTTCTCTCTCTTTGGTTCTCAATACAAAGTTCTCCTCGATGTTCTTGGAGATCTATTCGATGTAATACTCTTTTGCGGTGTGTTTGCCGAGATCCGATGAATTGTGGATTTATGATCAAGTTTATCTATGAATAATATTTGGTTCTTCTCTGAATTCTTATATGCATGATTTGATATCTTTGCAAGTCTCTTCGAATTATCGGTTTAGTTTGGCCTACTAGATTGATCTTTCTTGCAATGGGAGAAGTGCTTAGCTTTGGGTTCAATCTTGCGGTGTCCTTTCCCAGTGACAGTAGGGGAAGCAAGGCACGTGTTGTATTGTTGCCATCGAGGATAAAAAGATGGGGTTTATATCATATAGCTTGAGTTTATCCCTCTACATCATGTCATCTTGCTTAATGCATTACTCTGTTCTTATGAACTTAATACTCTAGATGCATGCTGGATAGCGGTCGATGTGTGGAGTAATAGTAGTAGATGCAGAATCGTTTCGGTCTACTTGACACGGACGTGATGCTTATATTCATGATCATTGCCTAGATATTCTCATAACTATGCGCTCTTCTATCAATTGCTCGGCAGTAATTTGTTCACCCACCGTAATATATGCTATCTTGAGAGAAGCCCCTAGTGAAACCTATGGCCCCCGGGTCTATTTTCCATCATATAATCTTCTATTTTACATCATATAAGTTTCCAATCTACAATTCTAGTTTCCTATTTATTTTATTTTGCAATCTTTACTTTCCAATCTATACAACAAAAATACCAAAAATATTTATCTTATCATCTTTATTAGATCTCACTTTTGCGAGTGATCGTGAAGGGATTGACAACCCCTTTATCGCGTTGGTTGCAAGGTTCTTGATTGTTTGTGCAGGTACTAGGTGACTTGCGTGTTATCTCCTACTGGATTGATACGTTGGTTCTCAAAAACTGAGGGAAATGCTTATGCTACTTTGCTGCATCACCCTTTCCTCTTCAAGGGAAAACCTATGCATGCTCAAGAGGCAGCAAGAAGGATTTCTGGCGCCGTTGCCGGGGAGATCTACGCCCAAGTCAAGACATACCAAGTACCCATCACAAACTCTTCTCCCTCGCATTACATTATTTGCCATTCGCCTCTCGTTTTCCTCTCCCCCACTTCTAAAACGATTTTCAAAAACCTTTGCCCTTTCTTCGCCTCCGTTCGCCTCTTTTTGCTTGCCTCTTGTGTGTCCGTGTGTTAGATCGTTTGTTTCGCCGTCATGGCTAACCCACCTATTATTGTTAATACTCCCGATAATGAAGTTGTCAATTTTAAACAAAGGGAGGGAGAAAATCTAAAAGATGCTTGGTATAGAATTTGCAATGCTCAAAATAGATCTACTAAAAAAGCAATCCACTTCCGTTCTTCTTTGCAATTTTTATGTAGGCATTACTCCTTGGAATAGATATGTTCTTGACACCATTAGCGGAGGGAATTTCTTGGGGAGCCATACTTTTGATTCTTATAATGCTATGATAGATTTGTTAGGACCAGCACCTCTTTTGGTCAATGGAACTATTTTAAGTTTGGAACATGTGATGCAAAGCCTTGATATCATTGAAAATAAAATTGGCACTATAGAGTTAATGAAAAATTTGGATAAAAAGATCCATAACCACATTACCCAATACGGATCTAAGGTAGCTGAAAAATCTTAGGGAAAAGGAACCCATAGTTAATGAGAATATAGACCAAGATTCCACTAGAATTGATAAACTTGAAGATATTATTACCAACTTGGGATCCGCTTTTTCTGCCATAAAAAATACATCAAATCCTCCTCCTACCAAAGTTGCCAAGTTTATCTATGTTCCTAAAAATAAGGGTGAATCTTCTAGTAAAGAAAACGAAGACCTCAAATCAATAAGTGTTCGCCCCAATTTTTTTGATATCATTAAGGAACCTTTTGCTACAAATGAATTTCTTGATTTCTTGCCTAGGAGTTTGATCATTAATAAAACCAAAGAACCTCCTAAGGGTCATATGTGTTCAATTGAAGAATTGCTTACAGAAGATGATAATACTTAGATCTATCTTTATGCCTAGCTAGGGGCGTTAAACGATAGCGCTTGTTCGGAGGCAACCCCATTTCATTTTTGTTTTTTGCTTTTTGTTCCTGTTTAGTAATATATAATTCATCTAGCCTCTGTTTAGATGTGGTTTTATGTTTTAATTAGTGTTTGTGCCAAGTAAAACCTATAGGATCTTCTTGGGTGATAATTATTTGATCTTGCTGAAAAAGACAGAAACTTTCTGCTCACGAAAACAATTGTTAAAAATCACTAGAGTGATAAAATATTGATTCCAATTGCAGTAGATCAATAAAAAAATTATCTAGGTCATCCTATTGTTTTAGAATTTTTGGAGTTATAGACGTATGCGTATGAATCAGATTGCTACAGACTGTTCTGTTTTGACAGATTCTGTTTTTCGTGTGTTGTTTGCTTATTTTAATGAATCTATGGGTAGTATCGGGGGGTATTAACCATAGAGAAGTTGGAATACAGTAGGTTTAACACCAATATAAATAAATAATGAGTTCATTACAGTACCTTAAAGTGGTGGTTTGTTTTCTTATACTAACGGAGCTCATGAGATTTTCTGTTAAGTTTTGTGTTGTGAAGTTTTCAAGTTTTTGGGTAAAGATTTGATGGATTTTGGAATAAGGAGTGGCAAGAGCCTAAGCTTGGGGATGCCCAAGGCACCCCAAGGTAAAATTCAAGGACAACCAAAAGCCTAAGCTTGGGGATGCCCCGGAAGGCATCCCCTCTTTCGTCTTCGTCTATCGGTAACTTTACTTGAGGCTATATTTTTATTCACCACATGATATGTGTTTTGCTTGGAGCGTCTTGTATGATTTGAGTCTTTGCTTTTTAGTTTACCACAATCATCCTTGCTGTACACACCTTTTGGGAGAGACACACATGAATCGGAATTTATTAGAATACTCTATGTGCTTCACTTATATCTTTTGAGCTAGATAATTTTGCTCTAGTGCTTCACTTATATCTTTTTAGAGCACGGTGGTGGTTTTATTTTATAGAAATTATTAATCTATCATGCTTCACTTATATTATTTTGAGAGTCTTTTAGAACAAAATGGTAATTTTCTTTGGTTAAACCATTAATCCTAATATGATGGGCATTCAAGATGGGTATAATAAAAACTTTCATATAGAGTGCGTTGAATACTATGAGAAGTTTGATACTTGATAATTGTTTTGAGATATGAAGATGGTGATATTAGATTTGTGCTAGTTGAGTAATTGTGAAATTGAGAAATACTTGTGTTGAGGTTTGCAAGTCCCGTAGCATGCACGTATGGTAACCGTTGTGTGACAAATTTGAAGCATGAGGTGTTTCTTTGATTGCCTTCCTTATGAGTGGCGGTCGGGGACGAGCAATGGTCTTTTCCTACCAATATATCCCCCTAGGAGCATGCGCGTAGTGCTTGGTTTTGATGACTTGTAGATTTTTGCAATAAGTATGTGAGTTCTTTATGACTAATGTTGATTCCATGGATTATATGCACTCTCACCCTTCCACCATTGCTAGCCTCTCTTGTGCCGCACAACTTTCACCGGTACCATAAACCCGTCATTTACCTTCCTCAAAACAGCCACCATACCTACCTATTATGGCATTTCCATAGCCATTCCGAGATATATTGCCATGCAACTTCCCACCGTTCCGTTTATTATGACACGCTTCATCATAGTCATATTGCTTTGCATGATCATGTAGTTGACATCATATTTGTGGCATGGCCACCATTGATAATTTTTCATACATGTCACTCTTGATTCATTGCACATCCCGGTACACCGCCGGAGGCATTCACATAGAGTCGTATTTTGTTCTAAGTATCGAGTTGTAATTCTTGAGTTGTAAGTAAATAAAAGTGTGATGATCTTCATTATTAGAGCATTGTCCCATGTGAGGAAAGGATGATGCAGACTATGATTCCCCCACAAGTCGGGACGAGACTCCGAACAAAAAATAAAAAAAGAGGCCATAAGAAAGGAAAGGAGAAGGCCCAAATAAAAAGATGATGATGAGAGAAAAAGAGAGAAGGGACAATGTTACTATCCTTTTTCCACACTTGTGCTTCGAAGTAGCACCATGATCTTCATGATAGAGAGTCTCTTATGTTGTCACTTTCATATACTAGTGGAAATTTTTCATTATAGAACTTGGCTTGTATATTCCAATGAGGGGCTTCCTCAAATTTCCCTAGGTCTTCGTGAGCAAGCAAGTTGGATGCACACCCACTTAGTTTCTTTTGTTGAGCTTTCGTACACTTATAGCTCTAGTGCATCCGTTGCATGGCAATCCCTACTCACTCACATTGATACCTATTGATGGGCATCTCCATAGCCCATTGATATGCCTAGTTGATGTGATACCATCTTCCTCTTTTTTGTCTTCTCCACAACCACCATTCTATTCCACCTATAGTGCTATGTCCATGGCTCGCGCTCATATATTGCGTGAAAGTTGAAAAAGTTTGAGAATACTAAAGTATGAAACAATTGCTTGGCTTGTCATCGGGGTTGTGCATGATTGGAGAATTTTGTGTGACGAAGATGGAGCATGGACAAACTATATGATTTTGTAGGGATGAGCTTCCTTTGGCTATGTTATTTTGAGAAGACACAATTGCTTGGTTAGTATGCTTGAAGTATTATTATTTTTATGTCAATATTAAACTTTTTTCTTGAATCTTTCGGATCTGAACATTCATGCCACAATAAAGAAAATTACGTTGAAAAATATGTTAGGTAGCATTCCACATCAAAAATTCTGTTTTTATCATTTACCTACTCGAGGACGAGCGGGAATTAAGCTTGGGGATGCTTGATACGTCTCCAACGTATCTATAATTTTTGATTGTTCCATGCTATTATATTATCTATTTTGGATGTTTAATGGGCTTTAATATGCTCTTTTATATTATTTTTGGGACTAACCTATTAACCGAAAGCCCAGTGCCAGTTTCTGTTTTTTGCCTATTGCAGTGTTCTGCAGAAAAGGAATACCAAATGGAATCCAAACGGAATGAAACCTTCGCGATGATCTTTCCTGGAACGAAAGCAATCCAGAATACTTGGAGTTGAAGTCTAGAACTCCGGGAGGTGGCCACGAGGCAGGAGGGCGAGCCCCCACCCTCGTGGGCCCCACGGAGCTCCACCGACGTACTTTTTTCGCCTATATATACTCTTATACCCTAAAAACATCAGGGGGAGCCACGAAACCACTTTTCCACCGCTGCAACCTTCTGTACCCGTGAGATCCCATCTTGGGCCTTTTCCGGCGATCTGCCGGAGGGTGAATCGATCACGGAGGGCTTCTACATCAACACCATAGCCTTTCCGATGATGTGTGAGTAGTTTACCACAGACCTTCGGGTCCATAGTTATTAGCTAGATGGATTCTTCTCTCTCTTTGGTTCTCAATACAAAGTTCTCCTCGATGTTCTTGGAGATCTATTCGATGTAATACTCTTTTGCGGTGTGTTTGCCGAGATCCGATGAATTGTGGATTTATGATCAAGTTTATCTATGAATAATATTTGGTTCTTCTCTGAATTCTTATATGCATGATTTGATATTTTTGCAAGTCTCTTTGAATTATCGGTTTAGTTTGGCCTACTAGATTGATCTTTCTTGCAATGGGAGAAGTGCTTAGCTTTGGGTTCAATCTTGCGGTGTCCTTTCCCACTGACAGTAGGGGCAGCAAAGCACGTATTGTATTGTTGTCATCGAGGATAAAAAGTTGGGTTTATATCATATTGCTTGAGTTTATCCCTCTACATCATGTCATCTTGCTTAATGCATTACTCTGTTCTTATGAACTTAATACTCTAGATGCATGCTGGATAGCGGTCGATGTGTGGAGTAATAGTAGTAGATGCATAATCGTTTTGGTCTACTTGACACGGACGTGATGCCTATATTCATGATCATTGCCTATATATTCTCATAACTATGCGCTCTTATATCAATTGCTCGGCAGTAATTTGTTCACCCACCGTAATATATGCTATCTTGAGAGAAGCCACTATTGAAACCTGTGGCCCCCGGGTCTATTTTCCATCATATAATCTTCTATTTTACATCATATAATTTTCCGATCTACAATTCTAGTTTCCTATATATTTTATTTTGCAATCTTTACTTTCCAATCTATACAACAAAAATACCAAAAATATTTATCTTATTATCTTTATTAGATCTCACTTTTGTGAGTGACCGTGAAGGGATTGACAACCCCGACCCTTTATCGTGTTGGTTGCAAGGTTCTTGATTGTTTGTGTAGGTACTAGGTGACTTTCATGTTATCTCCTATTGGATTGATACCTTGGTTCTCAAAAACTGAGTGAAATACTTATGCTACTTTGCTGCATCACCCTTTCCTCTTCAAGGGAAAACTAACGCATGCTCAAGAGGTAGCACCTACTCGAGGACGAGTAGGACTTAAGCTTGGGGATGCTGATACGTCTCCAATGTATCTATAATTTTTTATTGTTCCATGCTATTATATTATCAATCTTGGATGTTTTATAGTCATTTATTATCATTTTTTGGTACTAACCTATTGACATAGTGCCATGTGACAGTTGGTATTTTTTCCATGTTTTTTACATTGCAGAAAATCAATATCAGACGGGGTCCAAATGCCACGAAACTCTATGATGATTTTTTATGGGCCAGAAGGAACACGACGGGCCCTGGCTGTGCCTAGGGGGTGCCCCGAGGGGGGCACAACCCACCAGGGCGCGCTAGGAGGCCCGGGCGCGCCTTGGTGGGTTGTGCCCACCTCGGGTGCCCCCCGGACCGCCTCTTTGCTCTATAAATACCCCAATATTCCAGAAACCCTTGGGGAGTCGACGAAATATTCATCCAGCTGCCGCAGAGTCCAGAACCACCAGATCCAATCTAGACACCATCTCAGATGGGGTTCACCACCTCCATTGGTGCCTCTCCGATGATGCGTTAGTAGTTCTTTGTAGACCTTCGAGTCCGTAGTTAGTAGCTAGATGGCTTCCTCTCTCTCGCTGAATTCTCAATACAATGGTCTCTTGGAGATCCATATGATGTAACTCTTTTGCGGTGTGTTTGTAGGGATCTGATGAACTTCGAGTTTATGATCAGTTATATCTTTTTATATCCATGAAAGTTATTTTAGTTTCTTTAATCTTTTATATGCATGATTGCTTATAGCCTCGTATTTGTTCTCCGGTATTTGGTTTTTTTGGCCAACTTCATCTATTTATCTTGCAATGGGAAGAGGTGGTTTGTAGTGGGTTCGATCTTACGGTGCTTGTTCCTAGTGACAGAAAGGGAAACGACACGTATGTATCATTGCTACTAAGGATAAAATGACGGGGTCTATCTCTACATAGATAGATCTTGTCTACATCATGTCATCGTTCTTATTGCATTACTCCGTTTCACCATGAACTTAATACACTAGATGCATGCTGGATAGCGGTCGATGTGTGGAGTGATAGTAGTAGATGCAGGCAGGAGTCGGTCTACTAATCTTGGACGTGATGCCTATATAATGATCATTCCCTGGATATCGTCATAATTATTTGAAGTTCTATCAATTGCCGAACAGTAATTTGTTTACCCACCGTTCGCTATTTTTCTCGAGAGAAGCCACTACTGAAACCTACGGCCCCCGGGTCTTCTTTCTCATATATATGCCTTTGTGATCTACTCTTTTTACTTGCATTTATTTTCAGATCTATTAAACCAAAAATACAAAAATACCTTGTTGCGTTTTATTTCTATTTATTTTATTTGGCATTCGATCTATCAATCTACTACAATTTATCTCACGTCCGTTAGCCTATCTTGAGACGTCGTACCCCGGAAAGGATTGACAACCCCTTTAACACGTTGGGTTGCGAGGATTTGTTATCTGTGTGCAGGGGCTGTTTACGTTGTGTTGTTTTGTTCTCCTACTGGTTCGATAACCTTGGTTTCATTTCTAAGGGAAATACCTACCGCCGCGGTGTTGCATTATCCCTTCCTCTTTGGGGAAATACCGACGTAGCTTCAAGCGACATTTGACACGTATGTATCGTTGCTATTAAGGGTAAAAAGATGGGGTTTATTCACACGTGAGTTTATCTTGTCTACATCATGTCATCTTGCTTAAGGCATTGCTCCGTTTTTTCATGAATTTAATACACTAGATGCATGCTGGATAGCGGACGATGTGTGGAGTAATAGTAGTAGATGTAGAATAATTTTGGTCTACTTGTCCCGGACGTGATGCCTATATATGATCATTGCCTTGGATATCGTCATAATTATTTGCTTTTCTATCAATTGCCCAACAGTAATTTGTTTACCCACCGTATGCTATTTTCAAGGGAGAAGCCTCTAGTGAAAACTATCGCCCCCGGTCTATCTTTTATCATATATTAAAACCAAAAATACCTTGTTGTGTTTTTCTTTTATTTGTTTTCTTTTGTATTTTTGTCTGATCTATCTATCAAATACCATACAATTTAATCTTGCTCGTAACCGTCAAGGGATTGACAACCCCTTGTTCGCGTTGGGTTGCAAGGATTAGATGTTTGTGTGCAGGTGTTGCTAACGAGTTGTTGCTTGGTTCTCCTACTGGATTGATAACCTTGGTTCTTAAATGAGGGAAATAATTATCTCTATTGTACTACATCATCCTCTGCTCTTTTTAGAAATCCCAACGCAGATCACAAGTAGCAACCACCGTGCTCTAAAAGACATAAGTGAAGTACTAGAGCAACTTCCTAGCTTAAAAGGTATAAGTGAAGCACAAAGAGTATTCTAACAAATCACAAATAAATCTGTGTCCCTCTCAAATGGTGTGTACAGCAAAGATGATTGTGGCAAAATAAAAGGCAAACAAAGGAAAGACTCATATAATAAACGACGCTCCAAGCAAAACTCATATCATGTGATGAATAAAAATATAGCTCCAAGTAATTTACCGATGGTTGGTAGAAGAGAGAGGGGATGCCATACGGGGCATCCCCAAGCTTAGATGTTTGGGTCTCTTTGAATATTACCTTAGGGTTCCTCGGGCATCCCCAAGCTTAGGGTCTTTCCAGTCCTTATTCTTTCATCCACCGCGATCTCACTTAGAACTTGAAAACTTCATCACACAAAACTCAACAGTAAACTCATGAGATCCGTTAGTATGACAAGCAAATCATCAACTTTAGGTATTGTTGTAAACCAATTAATATTTTATTATTGCATAATACCTACTGTATTCTAACTTCATCATGACTTATACCCCCCGATACAATCCATAGATTCATTAAAACAAGCAAACTATGCAACAAAACATAATCTGTCAAAAACAGAACAATTTGTAATGTTCTGAACAAACACAATACTTTTGTAACTCCAAAAATTATTAAGAAATAGGACAACATGGGAAATTTTTATACCAATAATGCCTATAATATTCAGAATTTTATCACGTTCCAGTGAATTTAAACAATTCGTCTACTAGGTGCAAAAGTTTCTGTTTTTTCACATAATCTAATCAACTACCAACCAAATCATCCCAAAGGTTTTACTTGGCACAAACACTAATTTAAACACAAAACACAACCATAACATTTGCATAATTGTGTTCACACTCAAAAACAGAAAACAAAAAGGAAAAACAAAGATAACTATTGGGTTGCCTCCCAACAAGCGCAATTGTTTTATGCCCCTAGCTAGGCGTAATGCCTAGTTTCAAGTATTGCCATCCTTCAAATTAATTCCATAGGTGCCCCTCATAATAGATTCATATGGTGGCTTAATTATATTTGTAAGGAAGTGTTCCATTCCTTTCTTTAATGGAAATTGGAATATTATATTACCTTCTTTCATATAATAATAGCACCTATGGTATGTAGGAAATGCCTACCAAGTATTATAGGACAAGACAGATTGCAATTAGTATCAAGCACAATGAAATCAACAGGCACATAATTTCTATTTGCAAGAATAAGCACATCACTTATTCTAACCAAAGGTTTCTTAATGGTGGAATCCGCTAAGTGCAAATTAAGGGAACACTCATCCAAATCATGAAGGCCTAGCACGTTACATAAAGATTTTGGTATAATGGAAACGCTAGCACCCAAATCACATACATCATTGCACTCATAATTTTTTATCTTTATTTTAATAGTAGGTTCCCATTCATCGTATAAATTCCTAGGTATTGAAACCTCTAACTCTATCTTTTCTTCTAAAGCTTTCAACATAGCTTCTACGATATGTTTAGTAAAAGCTTTAATTTGTTGATCGATTACATCTTCAAGAAACCTCTACATTTTTAACTCTTCCAGGATATCAATCAAATTCACGATGAGAAATACCATCCTTGCCCCTCGATGATTTGTGTTATCATCGACAGCATTATTGCCTTCCCTCCAACACAAACTTGTTCATGTTATGGAGCTTCTTGCTATCCAGCTTATGCTATGTTCTATCTTGGAGTATTACCGTCTTTATGTCAAGGATGTTGTGAGAATTGCTCCATCTCTTAAGGAATTCTTGATATAGTAATTCTTCTCGCCATCTCCATTCATTTATTGGTCCTCGTGTTGTTTCTAACCGGAATACCGATGATTGAACCATGATGTGTGAATTCAGTGCTTCTAGCAACCCTATTGCTTTGGAGCTAATGGACGATAATTTTATGCTTGGTAATTTGGCTATTGAATCAACATTCTAACATTGATCATGCTGCCTAGTCCAGATTTCCGTGTGCACCTTTCGATCAATGTTAATTGAGGGTGTTTTCCCCGAGCATACACATTATATCCTTTGGTCTGGTAAATGCTATCTCGAAGCCTGACTGTGGTACTCAAGCATCAACAAGAACATTGGAAGCTTAATGCTAAATGTTTTTTGATGCATTATCCAAACACCATTGAATGCATAAAATCATGAGTTTCCTCGCCCCTTTACCCAGATGGTCATCTACTTACAGACCTGTCATGATCATTTTCCTTTCCATTGTTTTGTTTAAATCTGATAATCACATTTTCCTTTCCATTGTTTTGTTTAACCTTTCTGGTAAACTAACTTATCTGGGCAGTGATAATTCCCTGCTTATGTAAACACCTCGGTGTACAACTCTGTCAGCAAGACCCTATTACTATTGTTGATGACATTCCGGTAACCACAGATGGACGAGAACTTTGCCTATTGGTCTGCCTCGTTTCAACGAGCAGGAAAATGGTTCTCTTCGTCCCTCGCCCTTGGTACCAACGTTGTTGCAACATATCTCACAGGCTATCCTCTGATAGGCCTTGCTATCATGACCGTGCAAGATGTCAGCGCCCTTCCTACTTTTAACCCACATGGTGGCCCCATAACCCACAGTTCCGCAGGATCAAAACCTGACTCTCCTATACATCCCTGTTTCCAAAGTTGTGCCTCGCGCTTGGCTTAAAATGTAAATCACGAGCCACCTTCCTAGAATGATCTGCTCTAGTATCAAACACAAAAAATATTTTCATTGCTCTGAACCCCTTCCACCTTCTGATTAGGCATAGAACGATTGCCTGTCCCTGATGTCGCTTGAAGCTACTTCGGTATTTCTGTGACACCCAAGTTTTTATTTGGATTTTTCAAAAAAAAGATTTCTATTTTGACTTGAGGGGAGCAATTTAAATTTTTCTTTAAGAGAACTCTCCCTCCCATATATTTTTCCTTATGGCAAAAGTTTTGTTTGGATTCACCCAAGATATGCCTTTGGTCTTGGAAGTTCTTACTTTTAATTTGGACTCAAAACAAAATGTTTTTCATTTGGGAAAATAACTCCTGAAAATCTTTTTGAATTTGCACTATGGCTTTTGGAAAGTCCTTCACCACTTTCAACTTTCCCTTCTTACCATGACATTTGTGCAAATCCTCTCCCCAAATCCTTCCCTCACCCTTGGATCATGTTTTACACCTAATCCAGCAAGTTGAACCTCCCCATGTGATTATTCCCATTCAAATTTCATTCAAACAAATTTCTGCCTTCTATTCTACCACTTGGGGATTTACAAAGGAACTCCACTTTCTGTTTGGACTTTTACCACCAAACTTCTTTCCCCTCCTAGTCCTTTGAACCCTCAACCTGGAACCATGAAGATCCACTAGTCTTCAGTTCAAAAATTTCAAACTACACCTGCTGCAAGTTTGGACCAGATTTGGCAAATTTGGTGAAATTCATTCAAAACCTTCTCCAAAAATTCCAAGTAAATTCAGGCAGCCCCTGGGTGCTTTGAGTGATCATCTCACCAAGTTACAGCTCCAAAAAAATTTATCTCATAGCCAAAACCTTCTGTCGAACACCTGCAGTGCACTGTCTTTGTCAAAGTTCAGAAAGTTCAGAGATTCAGTTCAGTGCTCACTGTCGTTTTCTTCAGAGATGGACATCGATCTCGCCAGTGCCACCGCGTCGCCTTGCTCCTCGTCCTCGCCCCCTTGTTCATGCACCGCACGAGTGCCTGGCACCTTGCAGGCGTCGGCGACGAGCAGCAGAAGGTGCGCCACCCTGTGACCAACGCCGGCGGCGGCTTTGCGGGCGCCAGCGGGAGACACGGCGCCGACGACGCCACCCAGCGCCGCCCAAACCACCGGAGCTCGCCGCGTGGCCTTCCACTCCCCCGAACGCGCTGCCGCTCTCGTCGTGAACCGCAGGGCGTGGAGCGCGCTCTCTGCCGCCGTTGAGGCCGTGCGGTCACCTCACCGTGGACCGACGCCATTACGCCAAGACCGACCCCGTTTAGCTGCAAATCGAGTCCAGTAACATCCACTGATGCTGCCCGACCGCTCAAACCCCCTGCCAACCCACTGCTCCGCCGTAATCGCTCGCCGGAGATTCACCGTTCACGGCCATCCCGTCGATCTGCCTATAAATAGGGGCCCCGAGCTTCAACTCGAGCACCTACCAGCCCTGCACTCCCCCTAGAGCACGCCTAGCCACTGGAAGAGCCCCGAGGAGGTCTCCTTCCTCGACTCCGGCCGCCGCGACCCGCCACGGGATCCAGCCCGATTCGCCCCCGTGCGTGCTCCTCCGCCTCCATTCTCTTGCCAATAGCTTCACCATGCATCCCTCTTTCTGACCCGCACTTCAGTTTGAAGTTTGCAGCCCTCCACCGGAGTTCCCCATCCTCCCCCGAGCCACCGTCCGCCGGAGAAAGTGTCGCCGTCGACATAGTGGTCCCCGTTGGACGAGTCCACCACCCACCGACGCGGAAGAGGACGCTGAAGCTCTTGGTACCCTCAGTTTCTCCTAACTCGCCGTGGTTCGACGCCGGCGTCCACCGCAGTCTTCGGGCGCCGGCGAGCTTTTCAAACCTGACATGTGGACCCCGCATGTCAGCCTCTGTTCTTTTATTCACGAACCATTTTCTGTTGGCGCCTTCGGGCAAAATACGTTTCCTCCCTTGCGCTTGCGCATTCCCAGCCGAAGCGTTTTCTGTTTTCTCAGTTAAAATCCTGGAACTTTTCTGTTTCATTACAGATAAGTCCCTGGACAGAAACCTTTATAACTTTTTAATAAAAAGGTATTTTTGAGTGATTCTTTTTCTGACAATCTTCAAATTTTGTCTAGTTTTTTATGGGATTTATTTGAAAAATAATTGGAAAAGTTTCTGTGTATGTGTTGGTTTTCACGTTAGTGCCCGTTTCGTGATTTGCCGTAGGTTCCGGGAGGGGTGACGGAGCCGCGAACTTCGCCGAGCTAGACTCTGACTTCTCCGAACCAGGCAAGCATGTTTTGAACATTTGATATGACAGGTGTTTTGCATGTTCACGTGAGAGTTTGTGTGTGGCATATGAATGTCGGTAAAAACCTCGTTGCTTGTACGGCAACGACCCGGTTGTCCCAAAGTTGCGATGACCTCTGTTGAGAGGTGGCCTAATCATGTGGTGACATGAAGGGCAGCAAGGTGGTACTGTTGTAGCATGCCAGCCTTGCGTCATCCGACTCTCTGCGACGTTAACGTGGTTGGAGCCACGTTGTCGTTCTTTTCCCGCATGTTCCAAAATTGCGATGATCTCTGATGAGAGATGGCCTAATCATGTGGTGACATGAAGGGCAGCAAGGTGGTACTGTTGTAGCATGCCAGCCTTGCGTCATCCGACTTTTCCGACGTTAACATGGTTGGAGCCGTGTTACCGTCCCTTCCCCTTTCCGTGCTACCACATGTCTCATTGCCAGGATGCGGTTTAGTAAGTTGGTAACCTCTTTCCGTGTACACACCAAACAGAGAGGCCGGGATGATGGTACCTTGGCCCAGGATTAAAGCCAGTCATTCGGTCAGGGGGCATGGGTGTTTCCGGTTGGGACCGAGAGGGGGGGCACCCCCTTAGAGCGCGCGTATATAAATTTGATCCCATGCTACGCGAGGTTGTAGCCTCCCCGTCTCAAGGTTTTTCTTGAACGTCGCCGAGGGTGATCCCTGGCTTCGGATGGTTGAATTGGGTGTGTACTGGTTAGACGTGTTTCCTCCAAAACACCGCAGACGGAACTAGTCCCCATGACTACTGAAATCCGTTGGCTGTGGTTAAGTACAAACTCTGCAGAGTCAATTCTTTCCAAATCATCGTATCCATGATCAGTAGGGTAAACATTATATCCATATCTATCCGTGTGAAAAACTTGTCCCGGTGAACAAGCTCAAGTGGTAAAAATTTCAGATTTATTGTTATTCCAGTGGATGGACTAACTTTATTTTGTGTCTCATGCTTGTGATAATTTATGTCTCCGAACTGTTGTAATTATGAGATGTGATATAAGCCCTTTAGGTGACGTCGTGCAGACGTCCGACTGTGGCGTGTACTCGTTTCTCACTTTCGATATAAGCCCTTTATGTGATGTCGCTCAGACGTCCGACTGCGGCATGCACTGTCTTTACTTTCTGTTATAAGCCCTTTATGTGGTGTCGCCCCGACGCCTGACTGTGGCATTATTATTCTGCATTTACCTCTCGAGGAGTCTTTCAGACACTCGTTTGGCACCCGCATTATTATTCTGCATTTACCTCTCGAGGAGTCTTTCAGACACTCGTTTGGCACCCGCATTATTATTCCGCTTTTTCTGCTCGAGGAGTCTTTCAGACACTCGTTTGGCACCCGCATTATTATTCCGCATTTTCCGCTCGAGGAGTCTTTCAGACATTCGTTTGGCACCAGTATTACTATTCTGCAGTTTCCGCTCGAGGCGTCATTCAGACCCTCGCTTGGCACCCAGTATTTATTTATGTCTAATCGCACTAGTTAACTTATTCATGTGCTTCATGTTTACATTTGTTATACCTTATGTCCGAACTGTCTTGCGAGTACTTTCATAGTACTCACCTGGCTTGTTGTTTTGGCCAGATGTTGACGAAGGTGATCTCTTGGATGAAGAGTTTGATAGCGCGTCCGATGCCTAGAGGAGTCCCAGTCAGTCCTGCGCGATCCCGGATATTGGTCACTTATGTTGTTTACGCTTCCGCCACCCGCAATAAGTCTCCTCGAGCCTCACTCCGACGCTCGATGAGTTGTAGTATTCTGGAATCATATCACTCGCTTCGCGATGATATTTCCACCACCGTTATTATCGTGAGCTATAAGTTTGCCACCCTATCCGCCGTATTGTTTTATCGGCGTGCCTGTAATAAATTATTGGGCAGTCTCTGCTCAACCTTGTGTTATATTTAGTACTCCTGGTATTTTTCTTCTGTGACCAAGATTATTGTCTACCAGTGAGAAGGAATTCTTCTTCGCTGGTCCGTAAAAGGGATTGGTCTCTCAATAATTATTTTATTGAAAAACCGGTCGTGACAATTTCCCCAAAGAGGAAGGGATGATGCAAGACAACGATGGTAGGTATTTCCCTCAGAAATGAAACCAAGGTTATCGAACCAGTAGGAGAACCAAGAAACACAACGTAAACAGCCCCTGCACACAAATAATGACACCTCGCAACCCGACGTGTTAAAGGGGTTGTCAATCCCTTTCGGGTAACGGCGCCAGAAATTGCGTGTTGACGGGAGAAAGTTGTAATAGATTGAAATAAATAGATCGCAAATAAAGTAAAGTGCAGCAAAGTATTTTTGTATTTTTGGTTTAATAGATCTGAATAAAAATGCAAAGAAAAAGTAGATCGCAAGCAAATATATGAGAAAGAAGACCCGGGGGCCGTAGGTTTCACTAGTGGCTTCTCTCAAGAAAAATAGCAACCCGTGGGTAAACAAATTACTGTTGGGCAATTGATAGAACTTCAAATAATTATGACGATATCCAGGCAGTGATCATTACATAGGCATCACGTCCAGGATTAGTAGACCGACTCCTGCCTGCATCTCCTACTATTACTCCACACGTCGACCGCTATCCAACATGCATCTAGTGTATTAAGTTCATGGAAAAACAGAGTAATGCAATAAGAACGATGACATGATGTAGATAAGATCCGTTTATCTATGGCGGTAGATATAGATCCCATCTTTTTATCCTTAGTAGCAATGATACATACGTGTCTGTTCCCTTTCTGTCACTGGGATCAAGCACCGTAAGATCGAACCCACTACGGGGCACCTCTTCCCATTGCAAGATAAATAGATCAAGTTGGCCAAACAAAACCCAAATATCGGAGAAGAAATACGAGGCTATAAGAGATCATGCATATAAGAGATCAAAGGAACTCAAATAACTTTCATGGATATAAAAAGATATAACTGATCATAAACTCGAAGTTCATCAGATCCCAACAATCACACCGCAAAAGAGTTACATCATACGGATCTCCAAGAGACCATTGTATTGAGAATTCAACGAGAGAGAGAGAAAGCCATCTAGCTACTAACTACGGACCTGAAGGTCTACAAAGAACTACCCACGCATCATTGGAGAGGCACCAATGGAGGTGGTGAACCCCATCCGAGATGGTGTCTAGATTGGATCTGGTGGTTCTGGACACTGCGGCGGCTGGATGAATATTTCGTCGATGCTTCTAGGGTTATAGGATTTTTCGGGTGTTTATAGAGCAAAGAGGCAGTCCAGGGGCACCCGAGGTGGGCACAACCCACCAGGGTGCGCCTGGGCCTCCTGGCGCGCCCTGGTGGGTTGTGCCCCCCTCGAGGCACCCCCAGGTGCAACCAGGGCCAGTTGCCTTCCTTCTGGCCCATAAAAAATCATCATGGAGTTTCGTGGCATTTGGACTCTGTTTGATATTGATTTCCTGCAATGTAAAAAACATGGAAAAACATCAACTGGCACTTGGCACTATGTCAATAGGTTAGTACCAAAAAATGATATAAAATGACTATAAAATGATTATAAAACATCCAAGATTGATAATAAAACAGCATGGAACAATAAAAAATTATAGATACGTTGGAGACGTATCAGCCCCCTCGAAATTTCTCATGGTACCTTCTTACTTTGCTCTCGATATTTTCTTGAGTTTCATTTTCAGAGTTACTTTCCGCCACCTCCCCTGATGTTATCTACCAGATAAGCAACCTTGTAGAGGTCCGTTCTCCCGAAGCTACCCTTATCCTTTTCGTAAGTACGATAGAATTCCCGAAGAAAGGATGACGACTCCATCATTATGACCTGAAGCAGAGAAATGAAGACATCAATGTAACGGATAAACCTATTCGAGAAGACCAACCAAGACCGAGAAGACTCAATAGAATTTCGTAACCAAACCTTTTTGCCATTACTCCACCTCTTAAATCTTGGGACGAGATTTCTTGTAGTGGAGGAGATTTGTAACACCCCGAGAATCATGCTACAGTAATGACATGCCTAATGATGCCATGTCATCATAATTAAGTTGCTAATCCTCACTTCGTTTCAAGCCAAACTCAAATTCAAATTCAAATTCAAGTCAAAATTTACATCTTTAAAAATGCAAACAAAATAATTCCTATGTAATTGTGTTGAGGAAAACAACATCACCTAAATTCCCAAAATGCCCCTCGGATTTAAAAAGTGCCCAAAACAGCCCCATTAATCTATTTTCAGTTATATAAAATTTAAAAGAAATTATCTTGCCTCAAAACCTTTTTATGGCAGTGCTAAATATTGCAAAGTATTTATTGGCACAATCCCATATTTTACAAAAGTCTTTTGTGGCCTAACAATTTGCAAAACAGAGAGTAAATAAAAGGAACATGAATAGAAAAGAAAAAGAGCAAGAAACCACTGTGCACTTGGGCCATCAGTGCACAGTGTAGGGTGGCCCAGCCCACGTCGGCCTTTCCCCTTCCTCGCGCCAGAGAAAACCGTGCGCATGCCATGGCCATCTGTGGCCGATGCTGCCGCTCGATGGATGCCACGACGCTGCCCCTGTAGCCTTGGAGGGGATAAGAACAACAGCGCCTCGTCTACTAACCCTAGTCACTTCTCTCCCTCCATCATTCGCCCCCCCCTTGTCATTCTTCATGCCCGAGACATCCATGACCGCGTCGCCGTCGATCCCGCGCCCATCTTGCTCCCCGCTGACCAGCTCCATGTTCGGGAGCTCCTCCGGCATCGCCTACATCACCTACGAGGACGGCCCTGAGCAGTGCTGCCCCACATCACCGCCATCGGCTAGCTTCTTCCTCCTTGGCCGCCGCCTCTTCCGCTATCGATCCGCTCCGTCTAGGACCACTCCGGCTTCCCTGAGACCCCTACCAACCCCACTGTGAGCCCCGCTCCTCCTCGACTGCCCCTCACTCTCTCCCGTGCGCTATAGTTAGTCCCCGTCAGGTGCCGCCGCTAGTGCCGCTCGGCCATCATCGTGGTAGCTGTTCCGACCACCCCAAGCTCCAACCAGGCACACCAGCGTGCTCAGGGCCGCACGGCGAAGCCATCCGTGCCCTTAGACCACCTTGCCTTGCCCCCTGTCATCGATGCCATGCTCCCTTGAGACCGCCACCGCTTACCATCATCGCTACGCTCGACTCCGGCCCCCGTGGCTGCTCCCGCCGTCACCAATGGACGCGACATTGAGCTCGCATTCGAATGAGCCCCGTCACACTCGTTTTGGCCCTCTGTGACGTGATCCGGACCACCTCCCCTCGTTCCTGAGGTCATCGCCAGCGTGCCATCGCGTGTAAGCGCCGGCAAGTCACCGCCAGGTGGACCCCATGTTAGGCTACCATTAAGCACTAAGGCGCCCACTAATGACCACTGACCTCTGGGTCCCACCTCGCTAGTTAATTAAAATAGACTAACTAGCTCTATTAACTGTAGGTTTCGCTGACATCATGGCCCCTCCCTGCTAATGAACTTTTGAATTAGTTAAACCCATGTTAATTAGGTTATTCACTGACCTCTGGGCCCCACTGGTCCCATTGACCAGTCAACATGCTCACTGGGCAACCCCTAGTCTATGACAGATGGGTCCTAGTTGACCCCCTTGACCAGTCAACGGGTCAACTGCTGTCGGCGTCCTGTGAACGGGGGTCCCCAGACTTGCCTGCCTGCGGCCCATGGCGTGGCTCTCCCAGCGGCCCTATACGGCCCATCTTCACCAGCAAATACTCAAGACCCTCGCGAGGGGCCAAGCCTCGTGAGGCGGACGACACGAGACCTCCTCAGGTGCGGCCTCACCAGGCTGGCTCGCGAGGGGCGGAGAGATCAAGGCAAGGGACACCTCGCGAGGTTCCAGTGACGCAAGCCATCACGACTGGAGCCAGGCGGGCGCCAGTGCGCGCAGTGTCCTCGTTTCCTCTTTGGTGCTAAAAGGACAAGCACAGGCGAGGAGTCCTGAGGCATCAGACAAAGGTTTCCATATCGGTGCAACGAGACCAAGACCAGCAGGACGGCAAGACGGAGGTCACCATGGAGCCCAAGACGGCGTCACCACCAGAGCCTTTGGCAGGCGAAGACCACCTTTAGTCAGGATAACTTGTACTAGTTATCTCCCTTCGAATTTGGCCGTTGTTGGCTCCCTTCCCGCTCAATACTTGGGGAGAGGACCAGGGCCTCTAAAAACAGGACTAGCCACCACAGTAGGAGGCAACTCAGCTAGAACTCATCTTGGACTCGATCCATTCGATCCTCACACACACCAAGCACAAGAACACCTCTCCTCAGGAGGCTGTTCTTCCCTTGTACTGTTCATCCCCAGCCCAAGAGGCAATCCACCACACCACACTGGAGTAGGGTATTACACCACAACGGTGACCCGAGTATAAATCTTGTATCTCTTGTGTTGCGAGTTCGTCGAGCTAAGCTTTGAGATCACAGTGAGGCTGAGGGCGTGGTTAGGTAGGGAGAGATCTTCGTGCGCACCCCAGTGTTCGAACCTCAAGGGTTTTGCCGGAACCCAAAATCCGAAATCTGGCGCGCCAGGTAGGGGTGCGCCGGAGCTTTCTTTCCGTCGATCTGCGTCCCGTCGCTTCGTCGCATCCATGGCGGACTCTCGTCGAGCCCACGTTGAGCGTCGGGCCGCCCTCGCCGCCCGCGTTGCTCAGACCGCTCCTGTCGGCGGGCCTCCCAGTCGTTCTCTATCACCCGCCGCCAACACCGCCACCGACCCGGCGGGAAACGAGAAGCAAGCGTCCTCCTTGCACCCCTCGGTGCGGTGGGACGGCCGCACCGCCACTCCGTCGCCGACCCCGTCCGGCTCGTCGTCTCACGCTCGTCGTGCTCGCACGGACGCGCTGGCTGCGCTGCTAATGGCACGAGAGCTCCTGCGCTACCGCCCCATCGACGACCTCTACGAGGACTGGCTGGACCGCATCGCCGAGCTCATCAGCGCCGCAGAGGGCTCCCCTGCGCCATCTCTCTCGCTGCCTCTCCCTCCGCCAACGGCGGGCGACGTGGCGCACGGAGAGCCTCCACCACCTCTGCACCAAGACGGCGTCCTTGCGCCAAGGCGTGCGGCCCCCCGGCGTGACCCGCCGCGCCGGGCGCCCGCGCGAGAAGAAGGAAGCTGCCAAGAAGTTCATTGGCCGCAGGAGAACGCTCCCGCGTTCCCAGCACCACTACGACAAGACCGTGCGCCGCCTGCGGTGGCGGTGCGTGGACATCAAGGGCAGGCTCCGCAATAGCAAAGGGTCCCGGTGGCCACCACGGGCTGCCACGCCTTCACTCCTGAGCTGCGTAGCGTCGCATGGCCAGGCAAGTTCAAGTCGAATCTGCCTCCTCGCTACGACGGCACCCCTGACCCCGCGGAGTTCCTACAGCTCTATGAGCTGAGCATCGAGGCGGCCAACGGCGACGAAAAAGTCATGGCGAGCTGGTTCCCTATGACTCTCAAGGATGGCGCTCGCTAGTGGCTCCTGAACCTGCCCCCGGGCTCGATCTCCTCCTGGAACGAGATGCGCGACCGCTTCGTCGCCAACTTCCAGGGCACTCGCGACCGCCCTTCGGCTGCGGGTGACCTGCGCCGCATCAAGCAGCAGCCAGGAGAGACCCTGCAAAAGTACATCAAGCGCTTCAACAACGTTCGCCTCAAGATCCCCAAGGTGACGAACGAGGCCATCATCTCTGCGTTCTCTGATGGCGTCCGTGACGTCAAGATGAAGGAGGAGCTCGCCATCCACGAGGAGCTGTGCACAACCTTGGAGTTGTTCAACCTGGCGACCAAGTGCGCAAGAGCTGAGGAAGGACGCCTTTCCCTCCTCGAGCTCCCAGCTGCGGACCCCGAGGAGGAGAAGGCCAAGGCCAAGGACATGAAGCGCAAGGGGGTGGCCGTGCTTGCAGCGGAGCCGGAGACGAAGCGCGACCGGGACCTCCCGAGTCGTCCAAGAGCAGCTGCCCGTTCTGTGCCTTCCACAACGTCCACTGCCACAACACTAACGACTATCAAGAGCTCAGGGCCATTCGAGATGGACGCCTCGGTCGACGCCCCGAGCGCAACGACTGGGGTTACGGCCGAGGAGGAGGACGTGGCACAGGACGCTGGGACGATCGTGGCCCTCGCCAGGAGTGGCGCGACCGGCCTCGCGAAGATCGCTGGCAGGACCAGCCTCGTGAGGGCGCATGGAGGGATCAGCCTCGCGAGGACCGCCCCCAGGGCAACGTTGGCCTTCCTCCGCTGCCACCACCACCAAGAAGGAACGATGACCACCATCAGGATGAGGGGGCTAGGGGCTTCCAGGAGCCGCGTGCTTTCGCCTGCATCTTGGGCGGAGCTCAGGCCCCAGCCTCTCAGCGTATCTTCAAGCAGTTTGCTCGCGAAGTGAACGCAGTCCTTCCCAAGCTCGAGGCCACACACCCGCTTAGGTGGTCCAAGTGCGCCATCACTTTCAGCTCAGCAGACCAACTCAAGTGCGCAGCCACCGCTGGTGCCCTCCTGATGCTTTGCTCACCCGTCATCAGCAACGTGCAAGTCACCAAGACATCGACGGCGGTGCGGGGCTCAACGTCCTGTCCGTTGAGACGTTTGACAGCCTTCAAGTGCCATACGATCAGCTTCAGCCTACCAAGCCTTTCTCAGGAGTAACTGATGGTTCCACCACCCCGATAGGGCAGGTCCGCCTCCCTGTCACCCTCGTACAGCGCGACAACTACCGCACCGAGCTCATCGACTTCGACGTCGCCCACATCCATCTGCCGTACAACGCCATCCTCGGGTATCCGACCCTGGCCAAGTTCATGGCAGTGACACACCACGGCTACAACGTCCTCAAGATGCCAGGAAGCGGCGGGATCATCACAGTCCCCTGCGAAGAAAGAGATGCGGTGTGCTCCCTCAAGCGTGCCTTCCAAGCAGCATCAATCGAAGACCCCGACAACAATGCAGCGCAATACCCCCCTGAGGTCATCCCCAAGAAGAAGAAGCAGCTACTCCGCATAGGGCCTCAGGGGAATGGCGTCGCAAGTGGTGCCTCGTCAGGATCGGTGCCCACGCCTGGGGCGCCTCCCGCCCTTGCATAGGAAGGCGCGCCCGACGCCCTCCTCGGGTAGGGCTCGGGGGATCTCTTCTGGAGGGCCTCAGACCTTGCCAACATCACGAGGGAGGCGCTCGGGAACCACGTGGAGGCGTGCTTCGCAGCACGGTTCCCTCAGGAGGACACCGAACGAGGAGCACCAGTGCTCAGGAGTTCATTGCCAAGACCACTCAGGAACTGCGGGATGCAAGGGCCATGCGCTGCGACCGCCGCTCACCTGGCGCGGCTCCCCATCCAAGCAACGATGGCGGGCTGCACATCTGCGTTTGTTAGGACCCCGATCCTAAGTGACACCGATCTAGCATGTAACACATCATATCCCTTTGCGGCCTCACGCACGGTATTCCCATGGGTGCCACCTTACCTGGCCCGGGACCGTTTGCGCCTTTTGGCTCACGTATATGATAGTGTCGCTAGCATCCATATGACAGAGAACCCGGGCCGACATGACTAGTCGTGAACCCAAAGTGGCGCTAACTTACGGGGACAGGCATACATGAACCAGCATCGAACGTGTCGGTCATCAGCGTGTGGATCCGGGCTGTAGCAACTGGGCTAACAGGACTCCGGGAACCCGGGCTGTAGCAGGCTAGCAGGACTCCGGAAGTCACCGCGTGACATTTCCCCGAAGGGACAGACACAGGAACGAAGTGGATCACATGTCGGCCAGTCTAAGTGTTCCGGAGCAGTAGTAACTAGGCTAGCAGGACTCCGGTAAACCGGGCTGTAGCAGACTACCATGGCTCAGTGGAAGCACTAGACTACATTTCCCCATAAGAGAGGCTACCAAGGATAAACAACTAGGTTGTCGGATCCCACACATACCAAGCATTTCAATCATACACGCAATATGCCCGATATGTGTAAATACAACATGGCATCACAACAAAACTCTACATCTCAAAGTATTTATTCATTAGACTCCGAAGAGCCAGATATTACAAACATGGGTCTGATGACCCAGCATCCAAGTCATACAAGCAACAAGCACATGCGGAAGCTTATCTTGTCTGAGTACAGACAACTACAAATGAAAAAGGCTAAGTAACCTGACTGTCTACAAGACCCTACCGAGGGCACAAGATCGTAGCTGAGGTAACAAGCTAAACGTCAAAGTCCACGCGAAACTACTAGTGAGACTGAGGTCTCTCTGCAAAAACATAAATTAAGCAAACGTGAGTACAAATGTGATGTCTACTACGCAACCTTCTTCTTGTAGACGTTGTTGGGCCTCCAAGTGCAGAGGTTTGTAGGACAGTAGCAAATTTCCCTCAAGTGGATGACCTAAGATTTATCAATCCCTGGGAGGCGTAGGATGAAGATGGTCTCTCTCAAACAACCCTGTAACCAAATAACAAAGTGTCTCTTGTGTCCCCAACACACCCAATACAATGGTAAATTATATAGGTGCACTAGTTCGGTAAAGAGATGGTGATACAAGTGCAATATGGATGATAGATATAGGTTTTTGTAATCTGAAAATATAAAAACAGCAAGGTAACAAGTAATAAAAGTGAGCACAAACGGTATTGCAATGCGTTGAAACAAGGCCTAGGGTTCATAATTTCACTAGTGCAAGTTCTCTCAACAATAATAACATAATCGGATCATATAACAATCCCTTAACATGCAACAAAGAGCCACTCCAAAGTCACTAATAGCGGAGAACAAACGAAGAGATTATTGTAGGGTACAAAACCACCTCAAAGTTATCCTTTCTGATCGATCTATTCAAGAGTCTGTAGTAAAATAACACGAAGCTATTCTTTCTATTCGATCTATCATAGAGTTCGTACTAGAATAACACCTTAAGACACAAATCAACCAAAACCTTAATGTCACCTAGATACTCCAATGTCACCTCAAGTATCCGTGGCTATGATTATACGATATGCATCAAACAATCTCAGATTCATCTATTCAACCAACACATAGAACTTCAAAGAGTGCCCCAAAGTTTCTACCGGAGAGTCAAGACGAAAACGTGTGCCAACCCCTATGCATAAGTTCACGAGCGGAACCCGCAAGTTTACCACCAAAACATACATCAAGTGGATCACATGAATATCCCATTGTCACCACAGATAAGCACGACAAGACATATATCAAGTGTTCTCAAATCCTTAAAGACTCAATCCGACAAGACAACTTCAAGGGGAAAACTCAATCCGTTACAAGAGAGTAGAGGGGGAGAAACATCATAAGATCCAACTAAAATAACAAAGCTCGCGATACATCAAGATCTTACCATCTCAAGAACACGAGAGAGAGAGAGATCAAACACATAGCTACTAGTACATACCCTCAGCCCCGAGGGTGAACTACTCCCTCCTCGTCATGGAGAGCGCCGGGATGATGAAGATGGCCACCGGTGAGGGATCCCCCTCCGGCAGGGTGCCGGAACAGGGTCCCGATTGGTTTTTGGTGGCTACTGAGGCTTGCGGCGGCAGAACTTCCGATCTATTCTGTTCCCCGAAGTTTTTATGGTATATGGATATATATATATAGGCGAAAGAAGTCGGTCAGGGGAGCCACGAGGGGCCCACGAGGGTGGGGGCGCGCCCAGGGGGGCAGGCGCGCCTCCCTGCCTAGTGGCCACCTCGAAGCTTCCCTGATGTGTACTCCAAGTCTCCTGGATTGCTTCCGTTCCAAAAATAACTCTCCCGGAGGTTTCATTCCGTTTGGACTCCATTTGATATTCCTTTTCTGCGAAACACTGAAATAGGCAAAAAACAGAAACTGGCACTGGGCTCTAGGTTAATAGGTTAGTCCCAAAAACCATATAAAAGTGCTTAGTAAAGCCCATTAAACATCCAAAACAGATAATATAATAGCATGGAACAATAAAAAATTATAGATATGTTGGAGACGTATCAGCATCCCCAAGCTTAATTCCTGCTCGTCCTCGAGTAGGTAAATGATAAAAACAGAATTTTTGATGTGGAATGCCACCTAACATATTTATCAATGTAATCTTCTTTATCGTGGCAAGAATATTCAGATCCATAAGATTCAAAACAAAAGTTTAATATTGACATGAAAACAATAATACTTCAAGCATACTAACAGAGCAATCATGTCTTCTCGAAATAACATGGCCAAAGCAAGCTATCCCTTCAAAATCATATAGTCTGGCTATGCTCTATCTTCATCACACAAAATATTTAAATCATGTACAACCCCGATGACAAGCCAAGCAATTGTTTCATACTTTTGATGTTCTCAAACTTTTTCAATCTTCACGCAATACATGAGCGTGAGTCATGGACATAGCACTATAGGTGGAATAGAATGGTGGTTGTGGAGAAGACAAAAAAGGAGAAGATAGTCTCACATCAACTAGGCGTATCAACGTGCTATGGAGATGCCCATCAATAGATATCAATGTGAGTGAGTAGGGATTGCCATGCAACGGATGCACTAGAGCTATAAGTGTATGAAAGCTCAACAAAAGAAATTAAGTGGGTGTGCATCCAACTCGCTTGCTCACGAAGACCTAGGGCATTTTGAGGAAGCCCATCATTGGAATATACAAGTCAAGTTCTATAATGTAAAATTCCCACTAGTATATGAAAGTGACAACATAGGAGACTCTCTATCATGAAGATCATGGTATTTTATTCAAACAGCAAGCAAAACAAAATAAAATAAAATGACGCTCCAAGCAAAACACATATCATGTGGTGAATAAAAATATAGCTCCAAGTAAATTTACCAATGGATGAGGACGAAAGAGGGGATGCCTTCCGGGGCATCCCCGAGATTTTGCTTTTTGGTGTCCTTGGATTTACCTTGGGGTGCCTTGGGCATCCCCAAGTTTAGGCTCTTGCCACTCCTTATTCCATAGTCCATCGAATCTTTACCCAAAACTTGAAAACTTCACAACACAAAACTTAACAGAAAACTCGTAAGCTCCGTTAGCGGAAGAAAACAAAACACCACTTCAAGGTACTGTATTGAACTCATTCTTTATTTATATTGGTGTTAAACTTACTGTATTCCAACTTCTCTATGGTTTATAAGCTCTTTTACTAGCCATAGATTCATCAAAATAAGCAAACAACACACTAAAAACAGAATATGTTAAAAACAGAACAGTCTGTAGTAATCTGTAACTAAGGCAAACTTCTGGAACTCTAAAAATTCTGCGAAAATAGGACGACCTAAATAATTTGTTTATTGATCTGCTGCAATTGGAATAAGTATCATATCATGTTCTGGTAATTTTTAACAATTGTTTTTGTGAACAGAAAGTTTCTGGAATTTTCAGCAAGATCAAATAACTGTTATCCAAGAAGGTCCTATAGGTTTAACTTGGCACAAACACTAATTAAAACATAAAAACACATCTAACCAGAGGCTAGATAGATTATTTATTACTAAACAGAACCAAAAGGCAAGAAACTAAAATAAAATTGGGTTGCCTCCCAGCAAGCGCTATCGTTTAACGCCCCTAGCTAGGCATGATGATTTCAATGATGCTCACATAAGACATAAGAATTGTAACATAAAGAGAGCATCATGAAGAATATGACTAGCACATTTAAGTATAACCCACTTCCTATGCATAGGGATTTTGTGAGCAAACAACTTATGGGAACAATAATCAACTAGCATAGGAAGGCAAAACAAGCATAACTTCAAAACTTTAAGCACATAGAGAGGAAACTTGATATGATTGCAATTCCTACAAGCATATATTCCTCTCTCATAATAATTTTCAGTAGCATCATGAATGAATTCAACAATATAATCAGCACCTAAAACATTCTTTTCATGATCTACAAGTATGGAATTTTTACTACTCTCCACATAAGCAAAATTCTTCTCATTCGGAATAGTGGGAGTATCATAAGAAACTCGAATACTATAAACTGTTTCCACATTAAAAGAGTAATATTCAAAAAAAGGGTAATCATAATCATGACAAGTTGTATAAATATAATCATCACTATTTTTTATAGCATAAGTTCCATCACAATAATCATCATAAGTAGCAACTTTGTTCTCATCATAATCAATTGAAACCTCTTCCAAGATAGTGGAATCATTAGTAAATAAAGTCATGGCCTCTCCAAATCCACTTTCATAATTATCATAATAAGATTCAACATCCTCCAAAATCGTGGGATCATTACATCCTAAAGTTGACACTCTTCCAAACCCACTTTCATCAATATAATCATCATAAGTAGGAGGCATGTTGTCATCATTATAAATTTGCATATCAAAACTTGGGAGACTAAAAATATCATCTTCATTAAACGTAGCATCCCCAAGCTTGGGACAAACATTAATTGCAGCAAATATATTCTCAAAAACATCATCTTCATCAAACATAGCATCCCCAAGTTTGGGCCTTTTCATATCACAAGCATAATCACTCTCATCATTAATAGTATGGATAGCACCAATAGTATAGCAATTATCATCATCACAATGAGTAATAGGAGCAACATAATTTGGGAGAGATACCTTTCTACCTTTGCTTCTCCTTCTTTTCTTTTTCTTCTTCACATCATGTGTGGGTTCAATCCTCTTTTTGAAACTCCTTTTTAATGAGATTGGTTGAATAGAAGGCTCCTCCTCGTTACCTGATTCATCATAAGAAATAACAGGAGGATATTGGGAAGTCTCTTCCCTTTCATCAGTATTCTCTTCATCTTTTATTTGTTTTCTTTTCTTTATGTAATTGGCAATATAAGGATTTTCAATGCAATTCACCACACAATACATATAAATTTCTTCTAGATCAATATCGAGGAATTTCTCAAGGTTATATTCTGGAATACCCTCAGTTGCACGTTTCATTTCTTCATAACCCAAAAGCAAACTAAGTTCATTATGATGTGCAAAGGAAATCAAGTCATCACAATTTTTGGACACGATCCGATCATGAAACAATTTGCATTGGGTACTGAAATGATCACGTTCATTGCAAAGTTCACAAGTACGGCTAAGAAAGTTTAAATTTTCAGCACAAACATCTAGCCTTTCTTGCAATCATTTAGTTTCCAAATACTTATGCCTCTTGCAAAATCTATTTTCCCTAATTGGTGTGTACTTGCAAGCTCTATGCACTCCGCAAAAATCAACATGCTTATAAGAGACATTCTCATCATGACTAGTGCAATCATCATTAGTACTATGGATATTCAAAGAGTTCATACTAACAACATTGCAATCATGCTCATCATTCAAAGATTTAGTGCCAAACATTTTAATGCATTTTTCTTCTAACACTTCGGCACAATTTTCCTTTCCATCACTCTCACGAAAGATATTAAAAAGATGAAGCGTATGAGGCAAACTCAATTCCATTTTTTTGTAGTTTTCTTTTATAGACTAAACTAGTGATAAAATAAGAAACAAAAATATTCGATTGCAAGATCTAAAGATATACCTTCAAGCACTCACCTCCCCGGCAACGGCGCCAGAAAAGAGCTTGATGTCTACTACGCAACTTTCTTCTTGTAGACGTTGTTGGGCCTCCAAGTGCAGAGGTTTGTAGGACAGTAGCAAATTTCTCTCAAGTGGATGACCTAAGTTTATCAATCCGTGGGAGGCGTAGGATGAAGATGGTCTCTCGCAAACAACCCTGCAACCAAATAACAAAGAGTCTCTTGTGTCCCCAACACACGCAATACAATGGTAAATTATATAGGTGCACTAGTTCGGCGAAGAGATGGTGATACAAGTGCAATATGGATGATAGATATAGGTTTTTGTAATCTGAAAATATAAAAACAGCAAGGTAACAAGTAATAAAAGTGAGCACAAACGGTATTGCAATGCGTTGAAACAAGGCCTAGGGTTCATACTTTCACTAGTGCAAGTTCTCTCAACAATAATAACATAATTGGATCATATAACAATCCCTCAACATGCAACAAAGAGCCACTCCAAAGTCACTAATAGCGGAGAACAAACGAAGAGATTATTGTAGGGTACAAAACCACCTCAAAGTTATCCTTTCTGATCGATCTATTTAAGAGTCTGTAGTAAAATAACACGAAGCTATTCTTTCTATTTGATCTATCATAGAGTTCGTACTAGAATAATACCTTAAGACACAAATCAACCAAAACCTTAATGTCACCTAGATACTCCAATGTCAGCTCAAGTATCCGTGGCTATGATTATACGATATGCATCAAACAATCTCAGATTCATTTATTCAACCAACACATAGAACTTCAAAGAGTGCCCCAAAGTTTCTACCGGAGAGTCAAGACGAAAGCGTGTACCAACCCCTATGCATAAGTTCACGAGCGGAACCCGCAAGTTTACCACCAAAACATACATCAAGTGGATCACGTGAATATCCCATTGTCACCACAGATAAGCACGACAAGACATATATCAAGTGTTCTCAAATCCCTAAAGACTCAATCCGACAAGACAACTTCAAGGGGAAAACTCAATCCGTTACAAGAGAGTAGAGGGGGAGAAACACCATAAGATCCAACTAAAATAACAAAGCTCGCGATACATCAAGATCTTACCATCTCAAGAACACGAGAGAGAGAGAGAGAACGATCAAACACATAGCTACTGGTACATACCCTCAGCCCCGAGGGTGAACTACTCCCTCCTCGTCATGGAGAGCGCCGAGATGATGAAGATGGCCACCGGTGAGGGATTCCCCCTCCGGCAGGGTGCCGGAACAGGGTCCCGATTGGTTTTTGGTGGCTACAGAGGCTTGCGGCGGTGGAACTCCCGATCTATTCTGTTCCCCGAAGTTTTTAGGGTATATATATATATATGCGAAAGAAGACGGTCAGGGGAGCCACGAGGGGCCCACGAGGGTGCGGGCACGCCAGGGGGGCAGGCGCGCCTCCCTGCCTCGTGGCCACCTCGAAGCTTCCCTGACGTGTACTCCAAGTCTCCTGGATTGCTTTCGTTCCAAAAATAACTCTCCCGAAGGTTTCATTCCTTTTGGACTCCGTTTGATATTCCTTTTCTGCGAAACACTGAAATAGGCAAAAAAACAGAAACTGGCACTGGGCTCTAGGTTAATAGGTTAGTCCCAAAAATCATATAAAAGTGCTTAGTAAAGCCCATTAAACATCCAAAACAAATAATATAATAGCATGGAACAATCAAAAATTATAGATATGTTGGAGACGTATCAAAATGTACCCAGCAAGACTTACATCAGAACTAGCTACATATGCATCAGTATCAACAAAGGGGGTGGTGGAGTTTAACTGCAGCAAGCCAGCTTTGACTCGGTGGCTATCCTGAACTACGACTGCAAGTAACTCTTTTGAGGTGGCGCACACGAGTCCACATGTTTACCATATCAATACACCACTATGGATCCGCTCCTGTCACCCTACGAGAAGGCCATCCATAGCACTCACGCTTATCTTGCGCATTTTAGAGTATCCACTTTCACTTGTCTATGAACTGTATAGGCAACCCAGAGGTCCTTTACCGCGGACGCGGCTAATCGAATAGATGATGTTAACCCTGCAGGGGTGTACTTCTTCACACACGCTCTCACCACTTACCGCCGTTTACACGACATGTACTCGGCAACATTCAAGCAGAATCCCAACGAGGGTGTCGGTCACGGCCTACCTAAACACTCAAGTCTCTAGTCCAGGTTTATCGCCTATTCAGGTTCCATCCGCAGGGAGTCCGGCCGAGGTTTCCACATACGCCCCCAAACGATGTGTACAGGGTTCCGCGACACCAAGAAGGCGCCCGGCATACCCGACCACGTGCCTACAGCATCACAGCCCACCCCTCGGGTCAGCGCTGCGCACGGCCTCCAGCATACTACAAACACCAGAAACTACTTGCAACTCCTGGACAGAGGACAAGGGTGGTTAAGAAGCCAAGAGGGGCACTTAAGCATTCCAATGCGTGGTAGTAGCTGTTCATGGATCACAAACACAGAACTCAGTTCCCGAGGACGACTGGAATGAGACAACCCACCATGTACTCCTACATGGCCTCTCACCGCTACCTTTACCAAATCATGTTCACACACTTAGCTCTTAACAGTAGGACATGTTCACCACATTCCAATTCAACCCCGATGAATCAGACCTGACTCAACTCTAAGCACATCAGGGCTCAAACAACTCCTACTCATGCTAGTGAGTTTCATCTATTTACTACTAGATAGGTGGCGCGGCTTGCCGCGCGTTGCCCACCTCACGGCGAGCAATTCACTCGAAAACCATTTGTACAACATGATATATTTGGGAAATCAACTAAACAATAGTTGAGGAAAACATATCATCAAGAAAAAAAGTTCCTTATCCATGATAGATGGAACAGAGCATCAAGAAAAGGCTACTTGACATACCGACAAATAGAAAGTAAAAGATTGCTTATCAACATTCCATGCAGCAGCTTGCAAAATTAGAAAAAGACACTAACATGTATGCCTTTGGAACTGGAATAGGACAGAAATTAAAGACTAAACTATTGAGATGATTTTTGAGATATTCTAACTAAAACTGTCACACATGTATTAATTAAATTTTTGCTTACCACCAAGCTGTACCATTTATATAGGAAGAAATGCTATTTTTGCTTTAAGTACCTACTAATATACTCTGATAAACTAAATACACTTCCTTGTCTGCCTGTCCGTTCAACAGCGGCAGCCGCTACCGCCTTCCCGCTGCTACCGTCGAGCCTCCCGAATTGCGAGCATGTTCTTTACTTGTGCATGGGCATCCGCTGTGCTCTCCTCTTCATGCATAGACCCTGATAATGTGTCCCTTCTTTCCAATCTCCCTTTGACCGTGCGTGCATTCTTCCATGACTGTCACCATGGCGGCCACGCCGTCAACGTCATTCCCCGGTTGTCCTAGGAGTGCGTGAGCCTCCATGCCCGGTCATGTTCCTCATTGCAGCGGTGCCGGCAGATCCTGTTGTCGCCCTTTCCCCTTCCGTGCCTGAATGTTCAGGATGTCAGCTTGGAAAGTTGAATTATGTTGGATGGACTCATATGCTACTTGGTTATACTGATTTCTCATATGAACCATGCCATCAGCTTCAATTGGGATAAAGGCTTGGTAAAATGTGTCTACAACAGTACCATAAGGAGCAACTTACTACTGCTGAAAATGTGTGTAAGTCTCTCATTTTGAACTCAATTCTCCCTTCATTGGCATCTTGGCTGTACACATTGATTTGCTCTTGTGAGTGGTAGTGCATTGAAGAATTATTTGATCTGTCGGTGTGTCTTCTGGTTTCGCTGAAACTATTTCTTGGAATTACTTACATGTGATGTTTAATGTAGAAATCAATTCCTATTCGATGAGTACATATATTCTTCAAGCACACAAGTTCACAAATTATAGATGTGTTAACGGGGCAAATATTATAGATAAGCAAATAAAATTTAAATGATTTATTGGACAACATGAATTGTCAGAACTACATATGAAGATGCCGCACATGGAATGGTGTATGTATGCAAATTTAATTACATGATGTACCTGAGATATTTGATTAGCTCATCCATCTCCCCACATGCTAATCATTGTCCTTCTATCTATAATTTGTGTGGCGGAGAAAAGCTATTTATGTTACCATCTGTATATAATATCAACACACGAGGGAAATAACTTTGGAATACCCAGTAGAAAATTTTAGAAAGTTCAAAGTTTCAGCAGTTTCTGCACAAGCAGAATTTTCTTTACCAAAACAACAAGTTGATGTCACAGGTCTCTCGCAGTTGCAAGAATCCCGGTCTCTCGCAGCTGCAAGAAATTGAAGCACATAAGTAGACATCTGTAAATTTAATATAAGATACACAAGAACTAAGAAAACCATTCTTTGCTTTCAGCATTGCAGAACAAATTGACAGAAAAATATAGTTCTTCATGGCGCCTCTTTTCAGTTTAGGCATGAGCTTAGGATGCAATCGGGCATGGATCCATGAAAGGTAATTCCATACTAAACGAAATTACCTTTTCCAGTTTGAAGGTACGTTAGTGCTCTCAGATACCTAAACCGGCTCCCCGCTCAAACCAATGCACCCACTTGTACAATCCATAACAGATCAAATCACAAACTAACTCACAGTTAACCCACCAGAGAAAGCCAGACAATGAGGGAGGGGATTTGGGTAGTGCAAGCGAGGGCGATTTTATACCTACTCCATTGCCCCCAAGTGTCGAAGAACACCGCCAAGGTGGCGTCGAGCAACCGTGCGTGGGTGGGTTGGGGACGGCGGCGACGGGAAGAAGGGAAGGTCTGTTGACATGTGAGCCGAAGTCACCAAATCCAGACCTATGTACTTGCCAGGAACTGCTGCAAAGCCAAAACAACACGAGACAGGGAGATCAGGGACAAAGGAAGAGGCGACAACAAGGCATAAACAATGACAAATTTTTCAATAGCTTGGTACACAAAAAAGTTTGGAGATGCTCACACATATTATCGTTGCCTTAGCTGTGTTTCATTCCTAGCTGAAACTCCCAGTAAGGAACAAAATAATGAGGGAGGCATAAGACAGCAGGAACATGATTTTTAAAAAAAATACCAACCATACTTGCTGATGGCACCATTGTGTGCTGACTACACTGCACTTTTTCACCATTTTAATCATGAATCAATCCATCAGGCTACAAATTATGATGAATGGATTATCAATGCTACTGACTAAAAATAGTTGAGATATGCATACAACATGATGTATGAGCACAAATATGCATACAACATGATCTATGAGCACAAAAAAATTCCAAAGCATGTGAATCAAATTGACTTACTAATTTGGCAAACCACTACCGCCGTCTGGCATCTTCTGAACATAATCAAGGGAAAATGCTGCATCAAGAGAAAAACGGTAAATAGCGTTAATCATTTATCTGGCCATGGCGATGCTGTACATGGAGAGAAGCACACAAAGAGAGGGATGCCATGATGAGGAAATCGATGTAGCCACCGCCAAGATGCCTTCCTAGCTGGCTGTTTCGACGTACTATTTGACGCTTGAAATATTCTGAAGTGCAAATCTGAATGTTCATACAATGAAGACCTAGAACTATGCACTTTTTAAATTCTGAAAAATAGTCACCAATAAGCATCACCAGTTCTCCCAATAAAATTGTCAAATTTGGCCAACTCAAAAGGCTTTAAGCACTTTTGCTGAAATTAGGCATCCAGATACACAAAAAAGACAGTGAATTAATAGAATGTGATGTTCTCTGGGAGGCAAATGGGTAATGATCATCTCCTATGACCCCCTCTTTCCTACTGTACGCATGTTCTCCAGCTGATACTGATAACTGCATATACAGTCACACAAGGAAGCAGGAAACACATGTAAGTTTAGTATGTACCAGCACCATGTGCAGTCCAGCCATTCTCCAACTTTCTACCTGATTTTCTTTCCTAGTGTCATGATGAGGAAGAGATAGATCTGCCTAAATATTAAACATACTAACTGTCCAAAGTAAATAATATAAACGGTCAGTGGAAACTATCTACATAAATACTGTCTGGATTGTCTATCGTTAGTACAGTAAACCATTGGGAAGAAGGACTTTTCTCTTTTCTTAGACCATGAATCTCACTTTGTTTCAGTTAAGCACTAAAAAAGTTGCCCAACTATACATGTACTCCCTCATTAAGAATGCCCAATGGGTATCTCACGAAAATCTCAAAATCAAGTATCTTAATATTCTACATAGAACCATTGATTAGGAATGACCAATCAAGACAAAAATCAGCAGTTCTCTCACGCATGCTCTCCTAGTTCCAACCAGCAGTTCTTTCATGCAGTGAAAGGGGGATAAAAATTTCGTGCCTCTCAGCTGGGGGTACAACCTGGGGGGCCTTGCCGATGAGCTCCTGTACGTAGTTCTCGCCGAAGCAGCGGTGGTCAGCGTCGTACACGCCGCAGATGACGCCCACGGGCTTCGTCTTGCTCACCGCCACCACGCGCATCGACTCCTGCGCGCGCCCCGACCGCGTCGCCACCTGCTGCACGCGCGACATCACTGAAGCGTCGCAGCCGCGTCCTCCACCGCCGCCACGGACGCCATCGCCGGTGCAGCTGATCCGCTGCCCTCCTCTGTGACCGCTGCCGCCGTCGCTGTGGTTGGTGGGAGCCACCGGCGTGTGTGCGCTGACGTCTGGGTTGGGGATCGGCGGTGAGAGGAGACGTGTTGCGGGAGGAAGAACGCGGGCACGGGAGCCGCCGTCGCCGTTGCCGGATGAGGAGCGAGTGAGGGAGGGAGGCGGCTGCGTGGGAGGGAGGGAGGGAGGCGGCTGCGGGAGGAGAAGCGAGCGAGGAAGGAGGTGGCGGCTAGGTTTTAGCACGGGAGCCGCCGTCCATTTACACCCGTATGTGAAATGACCAAAATACCCTCGGCGGGGCACTGAATTAATGCGCGGTGGCACAAATGAGAGGGAACCATTCATTTTAGCAGTGCTCGTTTTCGATCCAACGGCCGATGTCCACCGGTGGCTTGATCCGACGGTGCAAAACGGATCAAAAAACGATCTGACGGCCGATATTCGCTGTGCTCTGAGAACGCTCATGTTCTCCCAACTAACATATTTCCTTATGGCAATGATAGGTCATGCAGAGGAAAGGGGTTCAACTATCACAGCATGTAACAGATGAATCGTTGTTGTCCTAATATAGTAAAAGAGGGCAGGAGCGAGAGAGTGGGATTGTATCAGAATGAACAAGGGGGTTCTGCTTGCCTGGCAGTTCTGAAGATAGTAATAGCTCTTCATCGGTGTCATCGATCTCATCGTCGGAACGTCGTCTACTCACAGGGGACAATTACCGGCAAACAAGGAAGAACACAATCAATGCAATGCTTAATATGATGCATGATCAGGACATGGCAAAATGAGTGTGTTGGGATAATGCAACTACAACCAGCTGGGTTTGAGTCATTTTGAACCAAAGGTTCAATCCCAAACTCAACTTATGAATTTAAATAGTGCCTTATCATGTTTTGCACTAAACAGCAAGGTTAAGTTGCTTAAACATGCATGAAACCAGTACAGATGGATAGATTGGATTTTTCTGATCATTTTTCATATATAACTTATTTCATTCTGAGTTATAGATTATTTTCTATGATTTTTAGAAGTTTTGGATATTTTCTAAAATAAATAAATTATTTCTGATTTATTTAAAATCCAGAAAACAGATTACTGCATTAGCATTGCGTCACTGTGACATCAGCAGGTCAAAGGCGCCAGCCCAGGTCAAACCTGATGGCTGGGACCCACACGTTAGTGAAACAACTAATTAACAGGGTTAAGTTAATACTAACTAAACTGTCAGTGGGGCCCGGGCCAACATGTCAGTGACTTAGTGGGTTAACTAAAAGTTAATTAACGCTAAGCTAAAATTAGCAGGGCTCTGGGCCCACCTTTCATTGACCCAGGGGAGTCAAACCCCAGGTCAAACGAGGTCAACTCACTAGCTGTTTGACGCCGGCGACGATAGATGCGGCGGAGGGCTTCGGAAAACGCCCACAGGGCTTGGTTTTGGACGCGGTTTACGGCTACGGAAAGTTGGGAGTCTCGCGCATCCAACGGCGGCAACAGCTCGCGCCAGAGTGGACTAAATCGACGGCGGCGGCAACTTTTGCGGCGGCCGGAGTTCGTGCGAGCACGGACTGGACGCGGGGATGAGTTTCCGGACGAGCTAGTGGGTGCGGTAGGCTCGTGGGAGCACGCGGAGTGCAGTGGTGTGCTCTGCTGCAAGCTGCAGCGGTTGTGTCCACGGCGGCGATGAGGCACGGCGCCGGCGAGCTTCGGCTCCGATGGAAAAGGCGGCTACGACGAGAAAAACGCCACGGGGTTAGGGGGAAGTGACGGAAGCTCACAACGCATCCGATGGAATCGTCGGAGAGCTCGGGGACGCGCTGGTGACGGCGAATCAACGACTGCGACGCTCGGTGTAGGAGGTTGAAGATGAGCTCCAAGGCGGCGTCACGGGGCATCCGGCGCCATGTGGCTCGGTGAGGAGGAAGAGGGGAACGAGGCGGAGCTTCTTGGCGCATCGGCAAGGCGTGGGGTCGCCGGTGGCCACAGTGGTGGTCGTCGGCGTGCTGCGAGGCGCTCGGCAGCAGCGGGAGAAGGAGAGCAGAGGAGAAGAGAGGCACGGGAGAGGACGAGGCAGTCCAGGGGAAAACGTGCCGTTGTCCAGGGCGTCGAGGCAGCGACGGGAAGCAGGAGGTGGCCCGGCGCGTGGCGAGCGCGCGACGAACACGCGCCCAGCGTCCTTCTGGCGCTGGGTTGAAGACGACTAGCAAGTCGGCCGCTGCTGGGTTGGGCCGACTACAGTGGTGGCCGCCAGGTGGGCTGCAGGTAAGCATCAGGTAAGCTTTCTTCTTTTCTTTCTATTTCTGTTTCTGTTTTTCTATTTTGCATGTTTGATTGAATTTGGTTACTGGACCAAATCAATTTTGTAAATGCTGAAACCTTTTGTGGATGCTGGGATAATTATTCCAGGGCCCCACACAAGTTTCAGAATTATTAGGGCTAGGGAATTATTTATAGAAATTTATAGCCCCAATTCAAATACGTAGTGACTTAATTCAAAGACCAAAAATGCCAATGAAAAATATGCATCACCACTGAATAAGGTTTTCACCTTTTTCACTAGATCATGAACATTTTTAAAGGGCAACTTGGTTTCATTGAAAATGTTTTCACTTGAACCTATTTGATTTGATCTGGTGCTAGGGTTTGATCAATCCCCACTTCAAATTTAACAGAAATTAAACATGATGCACAGATGCTTATGCAACTATCTGCAAACAAATTCTATGGCTGTGACAGCGTTGACATCCCAGGGCTCAACAGAGCCGCATCTCAGGAGCTCTTCTGGCCTTCACGCGTGGGACGCTGCGAGGGCCCACCTCACAGCTATGTTCGCATGCCATTCGGCCTGCCGAGCATGGCAGCCGCCTTCCAGCGCAACCTGCGGAGCATCTTGGCGGCTCAGGAGGTTAGGCATCATGTAGTCCTGGCGGAGATGGACACGGCCCTCAAGGAACCACCTGGACTCCCAGAGCCTCCCGAGGCTCAAGGCCCCAGTGGCTCGTGAGGAGCAAGCCCTTCTTAAAGCGTCTTCAGCTGCCCCAACACCCCTTCGACAACGGAACCATGTGACATTTTCCAAGTTTACTTAGCTGGGAGCGCCCCTTGGGCTGCATCATTCCCAGGCCATGTGGGTCTGTCCTTGCGGCATGTATCCTTTTATGCCTTTAGCTTACTCTGTTGGGGGCGCCCCTCGGGTTGCATCATCCCCAAGCCGCTCGGGTCCAGCCCAGTGGCATGTATCGTTCTTGCATTTATCTGAGCTAGTTCGCTTTCCATGCATAATATATCTATGGTTATCACCTGCTTGATTGTCACCCACCACGGGAGCTACACACTCTGGCAGGGCGCCTGTGCTCGGGTCCGTCCCTGCAGCGCCGACAAATCTGAGTGGTCGAGCTCTCGCTCGCAGCACGTCATGCGCACGTCACCTCACCAGGCCCTCAGTGTCTTCATCTTCTTGCAGAGCAACCTGCGGCGGACCGGCAATCATCGTGGCAATCTACCTTTTCCCTCGTGCTGACCTGCAAGAACCTCCCGAGAACGACAGCGGGCGGTACCACGGGCTCCTCCTTCTTCTCTCGTGTGATTCGCTTGCGCGTTAAAAGGGGGGCTCCTGAGCATCGCGACTCAGGAGCTCTTACTGGATCTCCAACCCTTACCCCCTGGCCTTGACCACGGCATCGCGACCTGGCATACCAGTGGCGGCTGAGCTCGCTCGAGGGCCAGGACCTGAGGACGCAGATCACACGGAAGAGCATGGAGAAGAGAGGGAGGCTCGCATGGGCCCAACCTAGCTACCCTACAGCGGTCGACGCACAAGTCTGGCGCGACACAAAGAGCCAGCTCAGGAATGACAAGATAAGTCTCGCGACTAGATCAACCCCGCACTACAGCATCTAACCCTCACCTGTGGCAGCCTTGTTACGGCGATGTCGCCACCCTTTCCTGCTTCTCGGTAGTTGCTTGAGCGCTAAAGGGGACCTCTTGAGCATCGCGCCTCAGGAGCTCTTACTGGACCTCGGGCCGCTCACCTCCTGGCCTTGACCACGGCATTGCGACCTAGCATACCAGCGACGGCTGCAGACTGCCTGGGGACCGGGGCTTGTCGGCGTAGAGCACCAAGCTGTCGTGGGGTTGGAAAGGGGGGACTGAGCCGAAGCAATACATGTGCTCGCCAATTTTCATAATAAGGGTAATATGAGCAAAAGACATTACAGATCCTTTACACGCCCCCACGGGGTTCGCTTTGATTCCTCGCAGGGAACAAAAGAGGGGACTTCCTAGGAGCCCTATCTACACGCGCCAGCGCAGCCGACGCCATCATCAATAGTGGGCCAAGGTAGGCCGGCGCCAACCCCATCCAGATCAGCGGCGGCGATGGCCGGACGCTGCGGCCTTGCTCCGGGCCCGGCGAGAGCTCGGAGGCACGTAGCTGTCGTCGCTCGTCTCCGGGGTCTCGTAACGCTCGGGAGAGCTGCTGGACTCCCAAGAGCCGCCGCTGCTGCTGGAGGAGCCGCTAGAGGAGCCGGCGTCAAGCTCGGTGCTGGCCGCTGCGCCGTCCCGACAACCCCCTCCGGGGCAGCACTCCAAGCGGCGGCCTTCCGTGTTGAAGACCTTGAAAAACATCATGGAAGCGCCGTCATACCTGAAGTGGATGGCGAGGGCGTCTTCCGCGCGGCAGACCCGAGCAACCTTACCCCAGCCACGGGTCATGAAGATCTTGCTGGGGGAGACAGTTCCGACCTCCGCTCCGGTCGCCGGGGCGTCGCAGTCGGCGTGTTGCAGCCAAAGCTCCAGGGGGCCCCTCGGCGACATCTCAGCGGAGAAGAACTGCGGGAAGCGGATCCAGGTGCGCGGAGGCATCGCCGCCCACACCACAAGTTCGCGCGAGGAGTCCGCGGCGTGGACTCCTGGGGCGACGGCGTGCGTCACCGCGGCACGGCGACCACGGCTCCGCCGCGGGCGGCGGCGCTCGTTGCTTCTCCCTCCGGAGCCCTCAGCTTGGGCATACAGAGGCAGCGGGTACCCGGGAGGAGGTCGCTCGTACCAAGGCCTCGACACCTCTGGCCTTACGACCACGTCGCGGCGGTGGCTCGGCCTCTTCTTTGGTGGAAGTGGCCCAGGCTCGTCGCGGGGGGTTTTCCCCTTCTCTGCGGCCGAAAACCTCCGAATAGGCGCCATGGGAGTCGCTACTAGCAACGGAGCAAGAGGGAAGAAGAAGGAAGAAGAATGGGGATAGATGAGCAACGGGGGCTCCACCCCCCTCCTCATTTATAGCAGGAGAAGGCCAATCGGCGATCCCCACGATCACAGGTAATGATGATATTTCTCTGCATGCAGCAGGGACTCGTCAAGTCGGGTAGTTCCCGAGGCAGCATGGGGAAGCGGAGATGCCCACGTCCAATCAATCGCCACGCGTCGACCAAGGCCGCAGGCTGTTGGGGCCCGCGGCGCTCCGCACTTGCCCTTTGGCTTCGCCTTGAAGCCAAGTCCGAGCGCGCCTTGGGCCCGGCGGCTACTGTCGGCGTCCTGGGAACGGGGGTCCCCAGACTTGCCTGCCCGCGGCCCATGGCGTGGCTCTCCCAGCGGCCCTGTACGGCCCATCTTCACCAGCAAACACTCAAGACCCTCACGAGGGGCCAAGCCTCGCGAGGCGGACGACACAAGACCTCCTCGGGAGCGGCCTCACCAGGCTGGCTCATGAGGGGCGGAGAGATCAAGGCAAGGGACACCTCGCGAGGTTCCAGTGACGCAAGCCATGACGACTGGAGCCAGGCGGGCGCTAGTGCGCGCAGTGTCCTCGTTTCCTCTTTGGTGCTAAAGGGGCAAGCACAAGCGAGGAGTCCCGATGCATCAGGCAAAGGTTTCCATATCGGTGCACCGAGACCAAGACCAGCAGGACGGCAAGATGGAGGTCACCATGGAGCCCAAGACGGCGTCACCACCAAAGCCTTTGCAGGCGAAGACCACCTTTAGTCAGGATAACTTGTACTAGTTGTCTCCCTTCGAATTTGGCCGTTGTTGGCTCCCTTCCCGCTCAATACTTGGGGAGAGGACCAAGGCCTCTATAAATAGGACTAGCCACCACAGTAGGAGGCAACTCGGCTGGAACTCATCTTGGACTCGATCCATTCGATCCTCACACACACCGAGCACAAGAACACCTCTCCTCAGGAGGTTGTTCTTCCCTTGTACTGGTCATCCCCAGCCCAAGAGGCAATCCACCACACCACACTGGAGTAGGGTATTACACCACAATGGTGGCCCGAACCAGTATAAATCTTGTGTCTCTTGTGTTGCGAGTTCGTCGAGATAAGCTTTGAGATCATGGTGAGGCTGAGGGCGTGGTTCGGTAGGGAGAGATCTTCGTGCGCACCCCAGTGTTTGAACCTCAAGGGTTTTGCCGGAACCCGAAATGCGACAACGGTTGACCTGCCGACTCAGCCCCTGGCCCCTCCTGTCAGCCCCTCTGCACTTTGCTGGGTACACTTCTGTGTACCCGTAGCAATTTAACCATTTCATTTTTAATTAATAATAATTCCATAAATTGTTTAAATCTTTGAAAAATCATATAAATTAAACCGTAACTCGAACTAAAATAATTTATATATGAAAATCGATCAGAAAGATATGATGAATCCGAATATGCACTCCGTCCATCTATCACGTGCCCCTAGCATAGCAAACATGGAACCGTCCCCTCTCTTTCATCTGTCCTAAAAAGGCCAGACACTGGGAAAACCCCTCCGAGTGTTTTCCCTCTCCGTCTGCAACATGTAGTACCATGTTAGAACACCCCTGGCACTTCTTACGGCCATGTCATGCTTTTTGTTGCTTTGTATGCCTGTTATTTATTGTTTCTTGCCCCTCCTTCTTCTCCGGTAGACCCCGAGACCGTTGATGCTTCGGTGTTCGACTACGGCTACGCTTGCAAAGATTCCTTTCGCCTGCAGAGCAACCAGGCAAGCAAACCCCCTTGATCATTCCGATATCGCCCATTCTCTTCTCTCTTATGCTTGCATTAGAATTGCTACTACTTTTGTATGATCCTATTGTCATGCATAGCCTGATTTTGTAACCTGCAATTGTTACCTTACATGTTTATCCTAAACTGCTTAGTATAGGTTGGTTGGTGATCCACCAGTGACCCCCTCACCTTGTCCCAGTTGCCCCGCTTGATGACCGATGACTCGATCAATGTGATCGACGTCCAGAGCCCGTCACATCACATCACACCCCCCTTTGTTGTATGACTCTACAGAGCTACTAACGAGTGCCGAGGGTGGTACCTCGTATAGCACTTCTGATGTTAACTCTGTAGTGTAGCTAATCGGTCATGGTCTTCGAGGGTGATTCCTCCTTCACCACTCCTGATAACGACTCTGTCGTGCAACCCCTCAAGTGTGGACCATCGAGGGTGATTCCTCCAAGTCCACCTTGATGGTTACATCGAGTGGAATCCATCGAGGGTGATTCCTCAGGTTTCCACCTTGGTGTTTTGAACACACAGTTACTTTGACTTTACCATAGAACCATGTTGAACTCGGGTCGGCCCTGAGGGATACCCGCAAGTTGATGTGTAGTCAGGTTGACCTGGAGGGTTCCCACGACATTTCTACGTGGCATGGCCAAGCATTCCGGGCCCTTGCCATAAGTCCACGAGCCGGGGCGACGGGGTCACATGATCATGAGTCTCTGCTTGTTATCGCATGCTCCCAAGACACTAACGATTTGGGTATTTGACCTGAGTTGGCAACTGGCCTATACACAATAACCTCCACGTGGGACAAGATATGGGCAACCGACGCCATAGTATCAGCCGAAGCTTTCCAAGCGTTAGCGACTGATCGGCGCGCGCCCGGGTGGTCTATGTAAGAAACTGCCTTGTAGTGTACGTTGCCAGGACTGATCCAGGCCGCCCTCGCAACGTGTAGGAGGGCAAAGGGCGATGGGCCTAGGACCACTTCGCATTTAGGATGTAGACCGGCGTGCTGGTCTCTGTGTTGAGCATAGGTGGGGCTACGACGTGTTGATCTTCCAAGGTCGGGCATGACCTAGGAAAGTCTGTCTGGCCAGAGATGATTGAGCGTGTCAGGTAATGTGTTGCACCCTTGCAGGGAAATTAATCTATTCGAATAGTCGTGTCCACAGTAACAGGGTGACTTGGAGTTGTATCCCGATCTTTACAACTAGAAATGGATACTGAGATGTGGATTGGATATGATGGCTCTGGGATTGCTTTCTCATAGGGAGTTGAGAAAGGATCTCAGGGTGTTAATGTACAACATGCTTGCTAATTATAATATGCTATTCTCTACTCTTCTAAATGCCACAAGATGCTTGAATATGCTAGTCTTTGATAGGCTAGGCTTATCCCCTTCTCTTCTGGCATTCTACAGTTCAGTCCACAGATACAACCCATTTCATTTGATATTGATGCATACTTAGTGTAGATCTAATGTAAGTCTTGCGAGTACTTTGCATGAGTACTCACGGTTGTTTTGCTACCTCTTTCCCCCTATACCCGATTGTTGTGATCAGATGATGGATTCCAAGAGCCAGATGCCACCACCGACGACTACTACTACCCCGAGGGTGTCCACTACTACATGGAGACCGTCGATGACCAGGAGTAGTTAGGAGGCTCCTAGGCAGGAGGCCTTGCCTTTTCGATCGTTTTTGTTTTTGTGCTAGCCTTCTTAAGGCAAACTTGTTTAACTCATGTCTATACTCAGATGTTGTTACTTCCGCTGACTCGTTGGTGTTCAAGCTGATGTATTCGAGCCCTCGAGGCCCCTGGCTTGTAATATAAATATTGTATTATTTTAATTTGTGTATAGAGTTGTGTCATGATATCTTCCCGTGAGTCCCTGATCTTGATCGTACACATTTGCGTGTATGATTAGTGTACGGTTAAATTGGGGGCGTCACACAAGATCAGAAGGCATCATATTATTACTATTATTATTATTATTATTATTATTATTATTATTATTATTATTATTATTATTATTATTATAAGAATTACCATAGGGATTCCCATAATTATTACAGGAATTTTTGGGAAACGACCTAGGATTGAAAATACCCCTATAAGCAACGTTATTGAAATTATTTCGAGAGACAAAATTCACATCAACGGAATCATTATTTTGCTCAATCAAAGTAGATAATGGCACATAATTAGGATCAACATGAGCACTCTTACTAGCAACCATTTTCATAAGCGCATCCATTTTATCACTCAAACTATTAATTTCTTCGACAATATTCACCTTTTTACTAGTTGGAGTTCTTTCGGTGTGCCATTGTGAATAATCTGCCATAATATTATCAAGGAATTTTTTAGCTTCTCCTAATTTTATTTCCATAAAGGCACCCCCCGTGGCAGAATCTAAAAAATTTCTTGAAACAAAGTTTAATCCCACATAAAATTTGTATGATCATCCATAAGCTTAAACCATGAGTGGGGCAATTTCTTATCATTAATTTCATTTTCTCCCAAGATTGTGCAACATGTTCATGATCAAGTTGCTTAAAATTCATAATATGATTTCTAAAGAGAAATAATCTTAGCGGAAGGAAAATACTTGCCAATAAAAGAATCCTTACACTTATCCCAAAAATCAATACTATTTTGCGGCAAGGATGAAAACCAAGTTTTAGCATGATCTCGTAGCGGGGGAAATAATTTCAATTTGACAATATCATTATCCACATCTTTTTTATTTTGCATATCACACAATTCAACAAAAGTATTAAGATGGGATGTAGCATCTTTATTAGGACTACCAGAAAACTGTTCTTTCATACCAAGATTTAGCAAAGCATCATTAATATCACACGAATCCGCACTAGTGGTCGGATGAGCGATCGGAGCACTAATAAAATCATCATTATTAGTATTGCAAAAGTCACACAACTTGATATTTTCTTGAGACATAGCGACAAAGCAAGCAAACAAGCGACCAAGCAAACAAAAATATTTTTGTGTTTTTTCTAAAATTGTTTTAGAAGTGGGGGAGATGAAAATGAGAGGCAAATGGCAAATGAAAGTAAGAACAAGTAGATGATAGTTTATGCCAAGGTACTTGATAGGTTTTGGTGATGTCTCCCCGGCAACTACGCCAAAAATTCATCCTACTACTTGTGAGATGCGTTGGGATTTGCTCAAAGAGGAGAGGATGATGCAGTACAATAGAGATACGTATTTCCCTAGTTAAGAACCAAGGTTATCAATCTAGTAGGAGAACCACGCGAAACCTCGTCAACAACACCTACACACAAAAGAGCCAATACTTGCACCCAACGCGATCAAGGGGGTTACCAATCCCCTCGGTGGTTATTTGCAAGGATCAAATATAGTAGTGATAGATAAATAAATAAAAACACAAAATAAATTAACGGTAAATAAATTGCAGCAAGGTATTTTTGGATTTTATATATGATAAAAGTAGACCCAGGGGCCATAGTTGTCACTAGAGGCTTCTCTCTCGAGCAAAAAGCATACGGTGGGTAAACAAATTACTGTTGGGCAATTGATAGAAAAGGGCATAGTTATGATGATTTTCAAGGCAATGATCATGTATACAGGCATCACGTCCTAGACAAGTAGAGTGACTCCTGCCTGCATCTACTACTATTACTCCACCCATCGACCGCTATCCAGCATGCATCTAGACTATTAAGTTCATGAAAAATGGAGTAGTGCCTTAAGCAAGATGACATGATGTAGACAAAGTAAATCCAACCAACATGAATAAACCCCATCATTTTCCCCTTAATGGCAACAATACAAATACGTGTCTTGTCCCCTTCTGTCACTGGGATATAGAGCACCGCAAGATTGGACCCGTTACAAAGCACCTCTCCCATTGCAAGATAAATCAATCTAGTTGGCCAAATCAAAAGGATCGATTGGAGAGAAATACAAAGTTAATTAATCATGCATAAAAGAATTCAGAGAAGACTCAATTAATATTCATGAATAATTTAATCATAAACCCACAATTCATCACTGACCCCAACAAACACACCACAAAAGAACATTATATCAAATAGATCTCCAAGAACATCGATGCGGACATTGTATTGACGACCAAAGAGAGAGAAAAGCCATCTGGCTACTAGCTATGGACCCGTAGGTCTATGGTAAACTACTCACACATCATCGGAAGGTTAACAAGGTTGATGTAGAAGCCCTCCATGGTCGATCCCCCCTCCAGCAGGGTTTCAGAAAAGGCCTCCAGATGGGATCACAGAAGAACAGAAACTTGCGGCGGCGGAAAAAGTTTTTTGGGTGGCTCTCTGTTGGTTTCCCAATTTTATAGAATTTACAGAGGTGGAATTAGGTCATACGGAGCCACGAGGGGCCCACAAGGCATCTGGGCGCGCCCGGTTGACTTGCCGTCTCCTCGTTTGCCTTGTGGTCTCCTCCCGAAGCTTCCAGGGTCTCTCTTGTCCAGATAAAATCATCAAAAAGTTTTCTAGCGTTTGGACTTCCTTTGGTACCGATTTCCTGGAAAACCAAAAACAAGGAAAAAAACAGCAACTGACACTTGACACTAGGTTAATAGGTTAGCCCCCAAAAATGATATACAATTGCATATAAAACATCCAAGATTGATACTATAATAGCATGGAACAATCAAAAAGTATAGATACATTGAAGACGTATCAGGGGCTGCCTAGAGTATGCACGTATCTGTACCGGCTCTGCCCACTAAAGAAATATGCAAAGTGGCTTAGGAATCCGAAGTAGCATTGTGTTTAGGCACCGCTATAGATGCACACTAGAGGGGATTCCGGACTCCCTGAGAACACTTCGAACCCATTTGTATCCAGTCTCATTTCGCAACTTTAATTATTTAATTTAGTTGAATTATTTATCTTTACACTTGCACCATCATTTCCATCAGTTTAATACTGTTGGCGTTCTGGGAACCAGGGTACCCAGGCTTGCCTGCCTGCGGCCCACAGCGTGGCTCTTTCGACGGCCTAGTATGGCCCACCTCCAAGACCATCAAGACAAGACCCTCGCGAGCTGGACGACGCTAAGACCTCCCGAGGGAGTAGCCTCCCCAGGAGAGGAGATTTCAATGCAGGTACCCAACCTCATGAGGCTGCCATTATGCAAAGCCATGACGACCAAGACAGGCAGGCGCAGAGAAGGAAGTTTCCTCTTTGGTTATAAGGAGGCAAGGACGGGCATGGGTTCCCGAGGAATCTGGCAAAGGTTTCCATCCCGGTGCAAGGAGACCAAGACCACCAGCACGGCAGGACGGATGTCATCGCCGAGCCCACCGTTGCGTCATGACTAGAAGCTTTGCAGGCGAAGACCACCTTTCGTCAGGATAAGATGTACTACTTGTCCCCTTTCAAATTGGCCACTGTGTGATCCCTTCCCGCCTAGATTTGGGGGGAAGAGGACCGAGGCCACTATAAATATAGGTTAGCCACCGCCGTAGAGGGGATCCTACCCCGATCGGATCCATTCGACTCTGACCCCGAGACCTCACGAGGTTGTTCATCCTGAGCCCCTCGTGAGGCCAATCCACCACAAAGCAGGAGCAGGGTTTTACACCGCAAGGTGGCCCGAACCTGGGTAAACTGTTGTGTTCATCTTCTTCCTCACCCTCACGCGAGTCCGGCTAGGCTAGGTTGTGGGGCGATGAGTAGGCCGGCTTGAGAGGTTGAGTTCTTAGTACGCGCCCCTGAGTTCCAACCTTCTTGGGTCTGCGGAGCCTTGAATCCGACATTTGGGCGCCAGGTAGGGGGCGTGTCGAAGTCCTTCTTCCATCGTTTGATACGCCTTTGTTCTGTCGCTCCCATGGCCGACGCTCGCCGTGTCCGTGCTAAGCGCCGGGCCGCTCGTGTCGCCCAGACGGCACTCGTGTGCAACGGCGCTCCTCGCCGCTCTGCCTCCCCGGTGGCTAACGCCGCCACTGACCCTGCTGCTCGCGAGCAGCAGGACTCGTCTCTGCCACCTTCCGTGTGGCGTGATGGTTGCACTACAACTCCATCACCCACTCCGGCCACAATGCCGTCTTCTCATGCTCGCCGCGGGCCGGCAAACGTGCAGGCTGCACTGCTCATGGCGTGTGAGCTTCTGCGTTACCGCCCGGCCAACGACCTCTATGACGACTGGCTCAGCCGCATCGCCGAGCTTGTCAACGCCGCCGGTGAGGCCCCTGTACCATCCCGTTCACCTCGCCCCCCGCCGTCCTAGGAGGGCGATGTGGCTCATGGTGCACCCCCTCCTCCTCCTCTGCGCGGCGCCGACCCCGAGCCCAGGCATCAGTACAAAAAAAAGACACATCCATGACATTTTGGGCCAAACGAATTTTTTTCCTGTCATGCTTATGACACTTCTATGATGATAATTGCGACAAAACCCGGTATCATCATAGATGTGGCAGGATCCTACTTCTATGACAAAAAATCATGACAAAAAATGGGCTTTTCATCCTGGGTGGGTCGGAGACGCAGCTGCATGACATTCTTTGGGCCATCCATGACGGAGAAAACCGTGGTAGAAGCGAGGGCGAGGAAAATATCGGGGAGTTCCCGGTTACAGTGGGTGGTCGGGGGCCGAGCGATGCGCGTTTCTCACGTACACGTAGGCGCGTGGGTGCGAGGCGTTGGGCTCTAACTGAACCCGAGCTAGGCGTTCGCCTACTAAACCCGAGTGATTACACTGCAGGCTACGCGTTAAACCCGAGCGATCGATCGATGACTGTTAACTGAACCCGATCGAGCGATTCCTTCACTACTGCTGCTAACTGAAGCCGGTCGAACACTGCTGCCTCCTTCCCTTGATGAACAGTGAGCGTTGTTGGAGGGTTTGGATGAACAGTTTCCGGTGGGGGGTTGGATGAACAGGACCCCGTGGTAGTAGAGGCCATTGCCGCTGGATGAACAGGACCACGATCGATCGAGCCGGTTGGGGGGTGGATGAATAGGACCCCATGGACGGCTGGATGAACAGGACCCCGTGGAGGGCTGGTTAAACAGTAGCCGGTGGAGGGCTGGATGAACAGTTGCCCATGGAGGGGTGATGGAACAGGACCCCGTGGAGAGGGCTTGTTGAACAGTAGCAGGTGGAGGAGCGCGCGGTGGAGGCCGGATGAACAGGAGCCCGTGGATGAACAGTCGCAGGTGGAGGCTGGAGGAGGTCGACGGTGGATGAACAATAGCCCGTGGAGGCTGGACGAGGTCGACGGTGGAGATGAACAGTATCCCGTGGAGTCCCGTTTTGTGGTACGCCACACCCCTCCCGATGAACAAGACCCCCGTTTCGACCATAGCGCTCCAACACAAGTCCGTTTCCTCCGTTTTGCGGTATCCCACACCCCTCCCGGTCAACAGGACCCCATTTCGACCAAGAGAAGTCTGTTTCCTCCATTTTGCGGTACACCAGACCCCTCCCAATGAACAGGATCCTGTTTCGACCGTGGCCGGTCGAACACAAGGCCGTTTCCTCCATTCTGCGGTTGCTACCTCTTGAGCATGCGTTGGTTTTCCATTGAAGAGGAAAGGGTGATGCAGCAAAGTAGCGTAAGTATTTCCCTCAGTTTTTGAGAACCAGGGTATCAATCCAGTAGGAGACTACACACAAATCCCTAGTACCTGCACAAACAATCAAGAACCTTGCAACCAACGCGATAAAGGGTTTGTCAATCCCTTCACGGCCACTTGCAAAAGTGAGATCTGATAGAGATAATAAGATAAATATTTTTGGTATTTTTGTTGTATAGATTGAAAAGTAAAGATTGCAAAAGAAATGGCGGCAGAAATAGCAAGTTGACGGGAGATTAATATGATGGAAAATAGACCCGGGGGCCATAGGTTTCACTAGTGGCTTCTCTCAAGATAGCAAATTCTACGGTGGGTGAACAAATTACTGTCAAGCAATTGATAGAAAAGCGCATAGTTATGAGAATATCTAGGCATGATCATGTATATAGGCATCACGTCCGTGACAAGTAGACCGAAACGATTCTGCATCTACTACTATTACTCCACACATCAGCCGCTATCCAGCATGCATCTAGAGTATTAAGTTCATAAGAACAGAGTAACACATTAGGCAAGATGACATGATGTAGAGGGATAAACTCAAGCAATATGGTATAAACCCCATCTTTTTATCCTCGATGGCAGCAATACAATACGTGCCTTGCTACCCCTGCTGTCACTCGAAAAGGACACCGCAAGTTTGAACCCAAAGCTAAGCACTTCTCCCATTGCAAGAAAGATCAATCTAGTAGGCCAAACCAAACTGATAATTCGAAGAGACTTGCAGAGATATCAAATCATGCATAAAAGAATTCAGAGAAGAATCAAATATTGTTCATAGATAATCTTGATCATAAACCCACAATTCATCGGATCTCGACAAACACACCGGAAAAAGAATTACATCGAATAGATCTCCAAGAAGATCGAGGAGAACTTTGTATTGAGATCGGAAGAGAGAGAAGAAGCCTTCTAGCTAATAACTATGGACCCGAAGGTCCGTGGTAAAATACTCACACATCATCAGAGAGGCTATGGTGTTGATGTAGAAGCCCTCTGTGATCGATTTCCCCTCCAGTGGAGCGCCAGAAAAGGCCCCAAGATGGGATCTCACGGGTACAGAAGGTTGCGGCGGTGGAAATTAGGTTTCGTGGCTCCCCTTGATGTTTTCGGGGTATAAGAGTATATATAGGCGAAAGAAGTAGGTCGGTGGAGCTACGAGGGGCCCACGAGGGTGGGGGGCGCGCCTACCCCCTGGGCGGGCCTCCCTGCCTCGTGGCCGCCTCAGTGCTTCCTTAACGTCCACTCCAAGTCTCCTGGATTGCGGTTGTTCCAAAAATGATCCTCGCGAAGGTTTCATTCCGTTTGGATTCCGTTTGGATTCCGTTTGATATTCCTTTTCTACGAAACACTGAAATAGGCAAAAAAAACAGCAATTTGCACTGGGCCTTGGGTTAATAGGTTAGTCCCAAAAATAATATAAAAGTGCATAATAAAGCCCATTAAACATCCAAAACAGATAATATAATAGCATGGAACAATCAAAAAATATAGATACGTTGGAGACGTATCAAGCATCCCCAAGCTTAATTCCTGCTCATCCTCGAGTAGGTAAATGATAAAAACAGAATTTTTGATGTGGAATGCTACCTAACATAATTTTCAATGTAATTTTCTTTATTGTGGCATGAATGTTTAGATCCGAAAGATTCAAGATAAAAGTTTAATATTGACATAAAAATAATAATACTTCAAGCATACTAACTAAGCAATTATCTCTTTTCAAAATACCATGGCCAAAGAAAGCTCATCCCTACAAAATCATATAGTTTGGCTATGCTCATTTTCGTCACACAAAAATGCTCTCATCATGCACAACCCCGATGACAAGCCAAGCAATTGTTTCACACTTTAGTAATCTCAGAATTTTTCAACTTTCACGCAATACATGAGCGTGAGCCATGGACATAGCACTTTGGGTGGAATAGAATATAATGATGGGGGTTGTGTGGAGAAGACAAAAAAGGAGAAAGTCTCACATTGACGCAGCTAATCAATGGGCTAGGGAGATGCCCATCAATTGATGTCAATGCAAGTAGTAGGGATTGCCATGCAACGGATGTACTAGAGTTATAAATGTATGAAAGCTCAACAAAAGAAACTAAGTGGGTGTGCATCCAACTTGCTTGCTCACGAAGACCTAGGGCATTTGAGGAAGCCCATTGTTGGAACATACAAGCCAAGTTCTATAATGAAAAATTCCCACTAGTATATGAAAGTGACAATACAAGAGACTCTCTATCATAAAGATCATGGTGCTACTTTGAAGCACAAGTGTGGAAAAAGGATAGTATCATTGTCCCTTCTTTTCCCTTTATTTGGCCTTTCTTTTTTTCTTTTTTTTGTTTTCTTTCTTTTTTTTATTTGGCCTTTTTTGGGACAATGCTCTATTAATGATGACCATCACACTTCTATTTATTTACAACTCAATGATTACAACTCGATACTAGAACAAAATATGACTCTATATGAGTGCCTCCGGTGGTGTACCGGGATGGGCAATGAATCAAGAGTGACATGTATGAAAAATTATGCATGGTGGCCTTTCCACAAATACGATGTCAACTACATGATCATGCAAGGCAATATGACAATGATGAAGCGTGTCATAATAAATGGAACGGTGGAAAGTTGCATGGAAATATATCTCGGAATGGCTATGGAAATGCCATAATAGGTAGGTATGGTGGCTGTTTTGAGGAAGATATAAGGAGGTTTATGTGTGATAGAGCGTATCATATCACGGGGTTTGGATGCACCGGCGAAGTTTGCACCAACTCTCAAGGTGAGAAAGGGCAATGCACGGTACCGAAGAGGCTAGCAATGATGGGAAGGTGAGAGTGCGTATAATCCATGGACTCAACATTAGTCATAAAGAACTCACATACTTATTGCAAAATCTACAAGTCATCAAAAACCAAGCATTACGCGCATGCTCCTAGGGGGATAGATTGGTAGGAAAAGACCATCGCTCGTCCCCGACCGCCACTCAGAAGGATGACAGTCAAAGAACACCTCATGTTTCAATTTTGTCACACAACAGTTACCATACGTGCATGCTACGGGACTTGCAAACTCCAACACAAGTATTTCTCAAATTCACAATTACTCAACTAGCACAACTCTAATATTACCATCTTCATATCTCAAAACAATCATCAAGTATCAAACTTCTCATAGTATTCAATGCGCTTTATATGAACGTTTTTATTATACCCATCTTGGATGCCTATCATATTAGGACTAATTTTATAGCCAAAGCAAATTACCATGCTGTTCTGAAAGACTCTCAAAATAATATAAGTGAAGCATGAGAGGTCAATAATTTCTATAAAATAAACCACCACCGTGCTCTAAAAGATATAAGCGAAGCACTAGAGCAAAACTATCTAGCTCAAAAGATATAAGTGAAGCACATAGAGTATTCTAACAAATTCTGATTTATGTGTGTCTCTCCAAAAGGTGTGTACAGCAAGGATGATTGTGGTAAACTAAAAAGCAAAGACTCAAATCATACAAGATGCTCTAAGCAAAACACATATCATGTGGTGAATAAAAATATAGCCTCAAGTAAAGTTACCGATAGACGAAGACGAAAGAGGGGATGCCTTCCGGGGCATCCCCAAGCTTAGGCTTTTGGTTGTACTTGAATTTTACCTTGGGGTGCCTTGGGCATCCCCAAGCTTAGGCTCTTGCCACTCCTTATTCCATAATCCATCAAATCTTTACCCAAAACTTGAAAACTTCACAACACAAAACTCAACAAAAAATCTCATGAGCTCCGTTAGTGTAAGAAAACAAACCACCACATTAAGGTACTGTAAATGAACTCATTCTTTATATATATTGGTGTTAAACCTACTGTATTCCAACTTATCTATGGTTCATACACCCCGATACTAGCCATAGATTCATTAAAATAAGCAAACAACACGCGAAAAAGAGAATCTGTCAAAAACAGAACAGCATGTAGCAATCTGATTTGTTCGAATACTTCTGGAACTCCAAACATTCTGAAAAACTAGGACAACCTGGATAATTTGTATGTTGATCTACTGCAAAAAGAATTGGTATTTTATCACGTTCTTATGAATTTTAAAAATTATTTTCGTGAGCACAAAGTTTCTGTCTTTTTCAGCAAGATCAAACAACTATCACCCAAGAAGATCCTATTGGTTCTACTTGGCACAAACACTAATTAAAACATAAAAACCACATCTAACCAGAGTCTAGATGAATTATTTATTACTAAACAGGAACAAAAAGCAAGGAACAAAAATAAAATTGGGTTGCCTCCCAACAAGCGTTATCGTTTAACTCCCCTAGCTAGGCATAAAAGCAAGAATAGATCTAGGTATTGTCATCTTTGGTATGCAATCCATAAGTGGCTCTCATAATAGATTCATAAGGTAATTTAATTTTCTTCCTAGGAAAGTGTTCCATGCCTTTTCTTACTGGAAATTGGAATCTAATATTTCCTTCTTTCATATCAATAATTGCACCAATCGTTCTAAGGAAAGGTCTACCAAGAATAATAGGACATGTAGGATTGCAATCTATATCAAGCACGATAAAATCTACGAGCACATAATTCCTATTTGCAACAATAAGAACATCGTTAATCCTTCCCATAGGTTTCTTATGGTGGAATCCGCAAGATGCAAATTTAAAGAACAATCATCAAATTCACGGAAACCTAACACATCGCACAAAGGTTTTGGAATCATGGAAACACTAGCACCCAAATCACATAAAGCATAGCATTCATGATCTTTAATTTTAATTTTAATAGTAGGTTCCCACTCATCATAAAGTTTTCTAGGGATAGAAACTTCTAATTCAAGCTTTTCTTCATAGGATTGCATTAAAGCATCAAAGATATGTTTAGTAAAAGCTTTATTTTGATCATAAGCATGAGGAGAATTTAGCACGGATTGCAACAAGGAAATACAATCTACCAAAGAGCAATAATCATAATTAAATTCCTTGAAATCCAAAATAGTGGGTTCATTGCTATGTAAAGTTTTGACCTCTTCAATCCCACTTTTACCAAATTTTGCATCATGATCTAAAAACTCCGAATCATTTCGACGCCTTTTAACTAAAGTTGACTCACCTCGTGTCCCATCTTTATCAAGATTCATAATGGAAAACAAAGACTTAATAGGAGACGCATCAATCACTTTTAGATCTTTTTCCTTATTATCATGAAAACTAGAAGAACACGCTTTCACAAAGAAATCTTTTTTAGCACGCATCCTAGCAGTTCTTTCTTTATAGTCATCAATGGAAATTCTCATGGCTTTGAGAGACTCATTGATATCATGCTTAGGAGGAATAGATCTAAGTTTCAAAGAATCAACATCAAGAGAAAGTCTATCCACGTTCCTAGCCAACTCATCAATCTTAGGCAATTTTTCTTCAAGCAAAGCATTGAAATTCTTTTGCGAATTCATAAATTCTTTAACACTAATATCGAAATCAGAGGGCATCTTATTAAAATTTCCATAAGAGTTGTTGTAGGAATTACCATAACTATTAGAGGAATTACTAGGGAACGACCTAGAATTAAAGTTTCCTCTATATGCGTTGTTACCAAAATTGTTCCTACCAACAAAATTCACATCCATAGATTCATTATTATTCTCAATCAAAGTGGACAAAGGCACATCATTAGGATCAGAAGAAACACTCTTATTAGCAAACAATTTCGTAAGTTCATCCATCTTTCCACTCAAAACATTAATCTCTTCTATCGCATGAACCTTTTTACTAGTAGATCTTTCGGTGTGCCATTGAGAATAATTAACCATAATATTATCTAGGAGTTTAGTGGCTTCTCCGAAAGTGATTTCCATAAAAGTGCCTCCGGCGGCCGAATCTAAAAGATTTCTAGAAGCAAAATTCAATCTGGCATAAATTTTTTGTATAATCATCCATAAATTCAAACCATGTGTAGGGCAGTTACGTATCATTAATTTCATCCTCTCCCAAGCTTGTGCAACATGCTCATGATCAAGTTGTTTAAAATTCATAATATCGTTTCTAAGAGAGATGATCTTAGCGGGAGGAAAATACTTAGAGATAAAAGCATCTTTGCACTTATTCCATGAATCAATACTATTTTTAGGCAAAGAAGAGAACCAAGTTTTAGCACGATCTCTAAGCAAAAACGGAAATAGCTTCAGTTTAACAATATCAGTATCCACATCTTTCTTCTTTTGCATATCACACAAATCAACAAAGTTGTTTAGATGGGTAGCGACATCTTCACTAGGAAGGCTAGAAAATTGATCTTTCATGACAAGATTCAACAAAGCAGCATTAATTTCACAAGATTCAACATCGGTAATAGGAGCAATCGGAGTGCTAATAAAATCATTGTTGTTGATATTGGAAAAGTCACACAATTTAGTATTGTCTTGAGCCATCGTGACAAACAATCAATCCAACACACAAACACAGAAGGAGCAAGCGAAAAAGAGATGGACGGAAAAAGAGGGCGAATAAAACAACAAGGGTGAAGTGGGGGAGAGGAAAACGAGAGGCAAATGACAAATAATGTAATGCGAGGGAGAAGAGTTTGTGATGGGTACTTGGTATGTCTTGACTTGTGCGTAGATCTCCCCGGCAACGGCGCCAGAAATCCTTCTTGTTACCTCTTGAGCATGCGTTGGTTTTCCCTTGAAGAGGAAAGGGTGATGCAGCAAAGTAGCGTAAGTATTTCCCTCAGTTTTTGAGAACCAAGGTATCAATCTAGTAGGAGACTACACGCAGATCCCTAGTACCTGCACAAACAATCAAGAACCTTGCAACCAACACGATAAAGGGGTTGTCAATCCCTTCACGGCCACTTAAAAAATTGAGATCTGATAGATATAATAAGATAAATATTTTTGGTATTTTTGTTGTATAGATTGAAAAGTAAAGATTGCAAAATAAACGACGACAGAAATAGCAAGTTGACGGGAGATTAATATGATGGAAAATAGACCCGGGGGCCATAGGTTTCACTAGTGGCTTCTCTCAAGATAGCAAATTCTACGGTGGGTGAACAAATTACTGTCGAGCAATTGATAGAAAAGCGCATAGTTATGAGAATATCTAGGCATGATCATGTATATAGGCATCACGTCCGTGACAAGTAGACCGAAACGATTCTGCATCTACTACTATTACTCCACACATCGACCGCTATCCAGCATGCATCTAGAGTATTAAGTTCATAATAACAGAGTAACGCATTAGGCAAGATGACATGATGTAGAGGGATAAACTCAAGCAATATGATATAAACCCCATCATTTTATACTCGATGGCAACAATACAATACGTGCCTTGCTACCCCTGCTGTCACTCGAAAAGGACACCGCAAGATTGAACCCAAAGCTAAGCACTTCTCCCATTGCAAGAAAGATGAATCTAGTAGGCCAAACCAGACTGATAATTCGAAGAGACTTGCAAAGATATCAAATCATGCATAAAAGAATTCAGAGAAGAATCAAATATTGTTCATGGATAATCTTGATCATAAACCCACAATTCATCAGATCTCGACAAACACACCGCAAAAAGAATTACATCGAATAGATCTCCAAGAAGATCGAGGAGAACTTTGTATTGAGATCCAAAGAGAGAGAAGAAGCCATCTAGCTAATAACTATGGAACCGAAGGTTTGTTGTAAACTACTCACACATCATCGGAGAGGCTATGGTGTTGATGTAGAAGCCCTCCGTGATCGATTCCCCCTTCGGCGGAGCGCCGAAAAAGGCCCCAAGATGGGATCTCATGGGCACAGAAGGTTGCGGCGGTGTAAATTAGGTTTCGTGGTTCCCCTCGATGTTTTGAGGGTATAAGAGTATATATAGGCAAAAGAAATAGGTCGGTGGAGCTACAAGGGGCCCACGAGGGTGGGGGAAGTGCCTACCCCCCTGGGCGCGCCTCCCTGCATCGTGGCCGTCCACTCCAAGTCTCCTGGATTGCGTTTGTTCCAAAAACGATCCTCGCGAAGGTTTCATTCTGTTTGGATTCCGTTTGATATTCCTTTTCTGCGAAACACTGAAATAGGCAAAAAAATAGCAATTTGCACTGGGCCTTCGGTTAATAGGTTAGTCCCAAAAATAATATAAAAGTGCATAATAAAGCCCATTAAACATCCAAAACAAATAATATAATAGCATGGAACAATAAAAAATTAGAGATACGTTGGAGAAATATCAGCGATATGCCAGGCCTCGTTTCCATCAGCTGTTCCGTCCAAGCCGGTTGGCTCCCGATGAACAGCACGTGTTTCGTTGCCTCCCGATGAACACGACGCATTCCGTTGCCTCCCCATGAACACGACGACGACGCAGTTTCTCCGTTCCGACCCAGCCATGTACACGAGCCATGGGCGTACGTATGCGCGAGAAGACGTTCGAGACCCCGCCTGTATGTACGTACGTGGCCGTATTTACTTTCTTGCACCCTGGCCGCTATACGTACGTGTACATGCTACGTGCGCGCCTCTACTACGACACGCGCCCTTCCTTACTCAGCCATGGTTGATTGCTGCAGCCTGCAGACAGACCGATCAACTAGTATGTACGTACACGTTCATGACCAGAATGACAACGCTACGTATGCTTCGACCAGGTGGGTCCCGACTATCAGGCACTTCCTTGCATGCGAAGATGTAGCTGGTGGGTCCCAGCAGTCAGGGGGGAATGTTTTTTTCGCGAAATACGGTGGCCTCTCCGGTGGGTCCCTACTGTCAGGTGGAGGAATCATTATTTTCCGCGTAATAAGGTGGCACTTCCTTGCTGCGGCCGTGGACCTAGCTGTCAGCCTCTCCATGTACAATACTCTTTCGATGGAAGTCAGTTGTTGATCACATTGACCACGCCACGCCGAGAGCACCAAGGCGGTGCACGACGGCGAGGCCTAGGAAGGGACGACGCGGAGCCGGGGAAGACGCGGCAATGGATGCCCACACGGAGAGGAGTACGAGGGTTCACTGGTTCCGCTGCGGTGTGAGGCTGCCGTCGCCGTAGGGCCTGGCCAACGGTGGGAGTAGTAGGGGCGGTGAGGCCTCCGCGGTAGCACAGCCGGCCACGGGAGGCAGGAGCAGGCGGCACGACCGGCACTGCTTTGGTCGGCTGGAGCAAGAAGACAAGAGGTTGAAGAAGCACTAAGGCCGTTGGATGGACATCGTATGGTCACTAGAGCTAGAATCATTCATATTGACTAAGTTGACAAAGCCCTCCGTCCCCGTCAACTTAGTAGGCCCACATGTCAGCCTTCCACTATGTTGGGTCCCAGCTAGCAGGGGGCGAATCATTTTTTTGCCCGTAATATGGACGCACTTCCTTGCGTGCGAAGATGTAGCTGGTGGGTCCCAGCAGTCAGGGGGGAACGTTTTTTCGTGAAATACGGTGGCCCGTCCGGTAGGTCCCTGCTGTCAGGTGGAGGAATCATTATTTTTCGCGTAATAAGGAGGCACTCCCTTGCTGCGACCGTGGACACAGCTGTCAGCCTCTCCATCTACAGTACTCTTCTGATGGAAGTCGTTCGTTGACCACATTGACCACGCCGCACCAAGAGCACCAGGGCGGTGGACGACGGCGAGGCCTAGGAAGGGGACGACGCGGAGCCGGGGAAGACGTGGCAGTGGATGCCCATGCGGAGAGGAGTACGAGGGTTCACTGGTTCGACTGTGGTGTGAGGCTGCCGTCGCCGCAGGGCCTGGCCAGCGGTGGGAGTAGTAGGGGGCGGTGAGGCCTCAACGGCAACACAGCCGGCCACTGGAGGCAGGAGCAGCCGGTCTCGCCGGTGCTGGTTTGGGCGGCTGGTGCAAGAAGAGCAGCGATTGAAGAAGCAGCAGGACCGTTCGATTCAAATCCAACGGTCGCTGCTGCTAGAATCGTTTATTGACTAAGTTGAAAAAGCCCTGCATACGCGTCAACTTAGTAGGCCCACAGGTCAGCCTCCCAACCGGTGCGCCCCAGATGTTAGTGGGAGCAATCATTTTTTTCATGTAATAAGGAGGCAGTTGATTGCGTGCGGCCAGGCCAGCGGAGGGAGTAGGGTGGGCCGGTGAAGCCTGCACGACATCACAGTGGGCCACAAGAGGAGGGAGTAGGCAGTCCCGCCAGCGCTAGTTTAGGCGGCTGGAGCAGGAAGATCAGAGATTGAAGAAGCACGTCGGCCGTTGGATGGACATCCAACACTCACTGCTGCTAGAATCGTGTGTTGACTGACAAAGCCTTGCGTAAACAAGTCAGCCTCGAAATTTGTGGCATGTATAGCCCATTTGCTATTATTTTTATAATTTTTACTCATTTTCTAATTCATATGGAATTTATTGCAGCACATTTTCCATTTTTAGAATTGCTGCCCATTTTCTGGTCAGTACCAGGGTAAAAAATGAACTAAATATGTGCGAAATTTTGAAAATTCGTAAATTTTTGCTGGGAACAAAATATTCTTAATTCAAAATTAGTAGCCATACTAAAACAAATTTAAAAATAAATTAGTACTATGTCTTGTTAAAATCCAATGAAATATAAAATATCAGTGAAGAACAAAAACAAAAAAAAACTAATTTCCCATTTGCTATAATTTTTTTGGAATTTTCAACCCCTTTGATATTACTTTTAACAGACACTGACCATACTCTTTGGCCAGGCCGGAATGCATCCCTCCTCGTCTTGAAAGATTTGCAGCCCAGTAAGTCGGAGAAAACAAATAAGCCTAGCTTGGGTATTCTTCAAAAAGAAATACTGGGCTACCTATTTTCCAAAGAAAAAACTATTGGGCTGGTCATGTTGTTAGACGGGCCACAGAGACCGCACAACCCATTTTATAGCCTGCTCCTCCGAATTACTACTCAAAAAAAAGTTGTGCAATTCTGTCGTTAATTGACTATACGTTGAAAATGATGTGGGTCCCAGATATCAGCAGGGTGGATTAGAGTAAAAAACGAGGGGTACATCTGAGTAGTAAAAGAGGCGCTTGCTTGTGTTCGGGAGTGGACCTGGTGGGTCCGTACTGTCATACTCACAACTACAGTCCTCTCTCGATTCACTATGTTGACAGGGCCGGACGGCGGCGCCGCGGCGAGCGCACCAAGGCGAAGGATAAAGTGCTGTCGCCAATGTGCCGGGCTGGGTTGGACATTCTTATTAAAAATAAAAATGGACCGGAACTATTTACGACGTTGACTATGATTTGCATGGGCCCGCTGGTTGCAGGAAGAAAATGGTTGGAGAAATAGGACTGGTCGCTATCTTTGCCTAAGAATAATATCGACTGAATGTAACGATACTATCATAGAAAACAATATCCTCCTGTTAAATCGTGAATTTGAAGAACTGGTGCATCAGCATTTAGCTTTATTTATTTATTTACTTATTTATGTTTAGGGGACCATGAGCATGTACCTGGGCCGGATTCATGTGAGAGCCTCCCTTCTAATTAATTATGGGCTTCTCTATTGGGCCTTCATCAGTGGGCTGCATGTTATCAACAAGTGTAAAATGTGTTCCGTACCAAAAATAGTATGCGCTACGTACGGTACGGGACACTAAAGGATTGGACCGTTTCCCTAAAAAAACTAAAGGATCGGACCATGCAACAACTTCCAAAACATTGTGTTTATCGTTCTAACAACACATTTATTCAACCAACAGACGAAGTATACTACTGATTGTACATTGAAAACAACAGCAGCAGCAACCAGGGCTGGGGGTGCAACAGAAGCAGTAAGCAGGCCAGAAGAGTAAAGACGCAACTCTCTCTTCCAAACCAAACATCAGCCATCATTACAAAAGGGATACCAAAAAAGAACAAGTGTATGCATCAAACTCAATAAAGATCTGATACGTCCATTTTGCATCATGCTTTTATATCGATATTTATTACATTATGGGTAGTTATTACACATTATGTCACAATACTTATGCCTTTTCTCTCTTATTTTACAAGGTTTACATGAAGAGGGAGAATGCCGGCAGCTGGAATTCTAGGCTGGAAAAGGAGCAAATATTAGAGACCTATTCTGCACAACTCCAAAAGTCCTGAAACTTCATGGGAGCATGTTTTGGAATATATATAAAATACTGGAGAATAATCAACCAGAGGGGGCCCACACCCTGGACACGAGGGTGGGGGCGCGCCCTACCCCCCTGGGCGTGCCCCCTGTCTCGTGGCCCCCCTGGCAGGCCTCCGGTGCCCATCTTCTGCTATATGAAGTCATTCGTCCGAGAAAAAATAGGGAGGAAGCTTTTGGGACAAAACACCGCCGCCACGAGGCGAAACCTGGCAGAACCAATCTAGGGCTCCGGCGGAGCTGTTCTGCCTGGGAAACATCCCTCCGGGAGGGGGAAATCGTCACCATCGTCATCACCATCGATCCTCTCAGCGGGGGGTGTCAATCTCCATCAACCTATTCACCAGCACCATCTCATCTCAAACCCTAGTTCATCTCTTGTATGCAATCTTTGTCTCAAAACCTCATATTGGTACCTGTGGGTTGCTAGTAGTGTTGATTACTCCTTGTAGTTGATGTTAGTTGGTTTATTTGGTGGAAGATCATATGTTCAGATCCTTTATGCATATTAATACCCCTCTGATTATGAACATGAATACGATTTGTGAGTAGTTACGTTTGTTCCTGAGGACATGGAAGAAGTCTTGCTATAAGTAGTCATGTGAATTTGGTATTCGTTCGATATTTTGATGAGATGTATGTTGTCTTTCCTCTAGTGGTGTTATGTGGACGTCGACTACATGACACTTCACCATTATTTGGGCCTAGGGGAAGGCATTGGGAAGTAATAAGTAGATGATGGGTTGGTAGAGTGACAGAAGCTTAAACCCTAGTTTATGCGTTGCTTCGTAAGGGGCTGATTTGGATCCACATGTTTCATGCTATGGTTAGGTTTACCTTAATACTTCTTTTGTAGTTGCGGATGCTTGCAATAGGGGTTAATCATAAGTGGGACGCTTGTCCAAGGAAGGGCAGTACCCAAGCACTGGTCCACCCACATATCAAATTATCAAAGTAACGAACGCGAATCATATGAGCGTGATGAAAACTAGCTTGACGATAATTCCCATGTGTCCTCGGGAGCGTTTTCCTTTATATAAGAGTTTGTCCAGGCTTGTCCTTTGCTACAAAAAGGATTGGGCCACCTTGCTGCACCTTGTTTACTTTTATTACTTGTTACCCGTTACAAATTACCTTATCACAAAACTATCTATTACCGATAATTTCAGTGCTTGCAGAGAATACCTTACTGAAAACCGCTTGTCATTTGCTTCTGCTCCTCGTTGGGTTTGACACTCTTACTTATCAAAAGGACTACGATAGATCCATATACTTGTGGGCCATCAAGACTCTTTTCTAGCACCGTTGCCGGGGAGTGAAGCGCCTTTGGTAAGTGGAATCTAGTAAGGAAAAATTTAAATAGTGTGCTGAAATTTACTGTCACCTGTTACTATGGAAAGTAATCCTTTGAGGGGCTTGTTCGGGGTATCTTCACCCCGACCAGTAGAGCAAAGAGAGTCTCCTCAACCTACTGAACCTACTGAATGTTTACTTTGAAATTCCTTCGGGTATGATAGAGAAACTGCTAGCTAATCCTTTTACAGGTGATGGAACATTACATCCGATTTACACCTAATCTATGTGGATGAAGTTTGTGGATTATTCAAGCTTGCAGGTATGCCCGAGGATGTTATCAAGAAGAAGGTCTTCCCTTTACTTTTGAAGGGAAAGGCATTGACATGGTTTAGGCTATGTGATGATATGGGGTCATGGAACAACAACCGATTGAAATTGGAATTTCATCAGAAGTTTTATCCTATGCATCTTGTTCATCATGATCGTAATTATATATATAATTTTTGGCCTCGCAAAGTAGAAAGCATCTCTCAAGCTTGGGGGAGGCTTAAGTCAATGTTATATTCATGCCCCAATCATGAGCTCTCAAGAGAAATTATTATTTAAAGTTTTTATGCTCGGCTCTCTCTCAATAATCGCTCCATTCTCGATACTTCTTGTACTGGTTCTTTTATGATGAAGACTATTGAATTCAAATGGGATTTATTGGAAAGAATTAAACGCAACTCTGAAGATTGGGATCTCGACGAAGGTAATGAGTCAGGTATAACACGTAAGTTTGATTGTGTTAAATCTTTTATGGATACCGTTGTTTTCCGTGAATTTAGCACTAAATATGGACTTGACTCTGAGATAGTAGCTTCTTTCTGTGAATCCTTTGCTACTCATGTTGATCTCCCTAAGGAGAAGTGGTTTAAATATAATCCTCCCATTGAAGTAAGAGTAGTTGCACCTATTAAAGTTGAAGAAAAGACTATCACTTATAATGTTGATCCTATTGTTCCTACTGCTTATATTGAGAAACCACCTTTCCCTGTTAGAATAAAGGATCATGCTAAAGCTTCAACTGTGGTTCGTAAGAGTAATACTAGAACACCTATACCCCTGAGCAAATTAAAGTTGAACCTATTATTGCTATGGTTAAAGATCTCTTGGCTGATAATATTGATGAGCATGTTATTTACTTCTGTGATGAAGCTGCTAGGATTGCTAGACCTGATACTAAAAATAAACATAGACCTGTTGTAGGCATGCCTGCTATTTCTGTTAAAATAGGAGATCATTGCTATCATGGCTTATGTGATATGGGTGCTAGTGCAAGTGCAATACCTCATTCCTTATAAAAAGAAATTATGCATGATATTGCACCTGCCGAGATAGAGGAAATTGATGTTACAATTAAGCTTGCTAATAGAGACACTATTTCACCAGTTGGGATTGTTAGAGATGTTGAAGTCTTGTGCGGGAAAGTTAAATATCCTGCTGATTTTCTTGTTCTTGGTTCCCCACAAGATGACTTTTGTCCCATTATATTTGGTAGACCCTTCTTGAATATTGTTAATGCTAAGATAGATTGCAAAAGGATGTTGTTACTATTGGTTTAGGGGATATGTCTCATGAGTTTAATTTTGCTAAATTCCGTAGACAACCCCACACTACTAGGAAAAGGCCTACTAGTGGCGCACCAGTTTTGCCTAGTAATGGCGCACTACTGGTGCGCCACTAGTACCACGCCACTAGTATTTTTTTACTAATGGCGCACCACTGGTGCGCCATTAGTATCTGGTAAGTGCGCCATTAGTATAGGCCACGGTGCGCCATTAGTATGCCTCCCAGGGGGCCATATTTACCCATGTGCTTTGCCATACTAATGGCGCACTGCTGGGCGATGTGCCATTAGTATCCTTTGGCATACTAATGGCGCATGTTGGGTTGATGCGCCATTAGTATGTATATTAGGGATTTTTTTTCTTTTCTGATATTTGCACAGATTACAAAATATATTATTGGACAGAATATAAACAGGACCACACAGCAACAACAGATTCATCGAATACAATAGACGATTAGTCTCCGAATACAATTCATCATATTAGTCTCCGAATTCAAAAGACCAAACAAAGATAGAACATTACAAGTCTCGAGACCGCGAGTAGCAAGTTTGTCGAAAGTAATACTAATCCTAACAAGTCCTACTAATCATCATCATACAACTTCTACTCGTTATTAATAACAAGTCATACGATCATCATCCTGATAGTCATCGAACCAACCCTACTTAATTGTTCTTAGCACATGATCATCAGTATTAGGCAGGACCTAAATACCCTATTTAAGGTAAAATAGCATAAAACAATATAGACCCTGACTCTCCATTATGGAGAATGGAGATCATCCTGTCTCCAATTCTTGCGCGGCGCTTCCTTTTGCTTCCAAGAACCTCCTTACGACTGTCCATACATTTTTTCCATTCTCTGATTAGCATGTCTCCACTTCTTCTAGAAATCCGGTATGGACAGTTGAGATTCATAGGATGACCTGGATATAAGTTCAAAACATGAAGGCTGCCATTCTGATACATCAAATGAGGCACACAATCCTCTGGGATTCTCTGTTGAAAAACATAGTAATAACTTCATAGTTAGCAATGATGTACTAGTTTTAGAAGTATGCAAAAGATGCACGGGTGTCGTAATAGTAAAAAATCTTACCAGGGTATCTCCATGGTAGTTACCGTAGTTCAACACGTGCACTAGTGGCACGTATTGACCATAATGTTGAGGAGTTTGATTGTAGATATTGTAATTCTCAAGATCAGTACAAAATCCGACCAGATGATTTTTCTCCTGATAAGTTAACTCGGAGCCATCGGTGTAGTGGGTTTTGTCTACCATGTTCCGCACATTTTTTGAACAATCAAAATAAGCTGTCAATGGAAATAAGTTGTCAACTATTTTGAAATAAACAATATAAATTAGTTAATAATTAACTATGTTTGAGAAACTCACACAGCGGTAGAACTGGAGGCGTATCAACAAGGACCCAAATGTCCATATTGTCTTGGTCGATGTCAGGATCACCAAGATCCATGGTGACAAGCATACCCTCATCAAAACCATACATCTTGCAAAATGCTTCCCAATTTTTGCAACCAAAATGGGTTACGCTCTCAGCATTATACAGATTTACTTCAAAATCCACATCATGATGTGTCCTTAGGTGAATTTTCTTCCTTTCAAAATTTTCATGATCTTCAAAATCCATCCTCTCCAAGACATAGCGTCTTGCATGGCATGGGATAAACTATACTCGAATTGTAAAAGATGAAATTACACGTTGAAATAGTTGAAGTCATGTTTAATTATGAAAAAAACACTTGTCGTCATTGCGTACCGTTTCAACGTCGAAGGTCTCCTCGAGCTTAATGCTGAAGCGCCGATCATCGTCCAGGTGAGGCCTGTCGCACAGACCTCGACCGTCGTGGCACCAGTCGCACTCCCCCGGGAGACTTTCGTCGTCCGATGACGACATTTCCTATGTTCATAATTCAAAACTACATCATCTCTGTTGGGTCCAATAAGATAATCCAGTGTGGTGAAAACATGCCCTTCGAACTGGTTTGAGCAATTGGTGAATGGAGATGGTCTAAGATTTTCAGTAGTAAGAAGTGAAGTGGTAATTTTGAGAGCTAATGGTTAGGATGAGTGGTTCCTCTTTCCTGTTTAGCTTTACAATAGAATATTGTTAGTCATTTAGGGTTTGTCGACGCTGAGGCACCCTAAATGCTAAGTTAAGTTTTCATCATTTAGGGTTTATCGATGCCGAGGGACCCTAGGTTGACTGATATATATGGGTATCTTCTAATAATACACCCTATCAAGAAAAGGGAAGGAGAATTCTAAGTTGGGCCTAATCACTTGGCTCTATTGCCACCTATGGTTTAATGCAGCAAGAATAAAGGGGCAGTTGATCCTACTTAATTAAGTACTAAGATACCCCAGCCCATGCATTAGTCGCAAGTGCCCCATATGTCCTATTTTTAGCAAAGTCATGCTAAAATTCACGGAAAATTTCAGCATGACCTTTGCTGAAAATAGGACATATGGAGTACCCGAATTTGCAGGAACAGAAGTTAATCGACATTTCGGCAAACTCAAGGGCCTCTCGGGGTACAGCAGCAGCATCACAAGTTGACAAAATTCCCAAGTAGTACATTTCTGCAAGTAGAAACACAAGCACCACTCATGGGCTAGTAGTAAAGCATTGATGTATATAGCAGCAGTAGTAAATTAGATTGTACCACTCATGGTACATTTCTGCAAGTAGAAACACAAGCATCACTCAGAGCAATGGAGAGGGAAATCTGACAATAACTTAACTGAAACCAAAGAAAGACCAAGCAAACTATTGCAAGTACAGTACACTAACTACTTCACTAAACACAAATTCTAATGTTCTCCATGAAGTTAATTGTGCAGCACAACTCCATGAAGTGTCCCAAACCGATGCCACAAATGCAACAAATCTGAGAGGCTGCATTTGAAACTTTTTTGAGTGAGGGTCTTGTTGAATGGAGCTACATGAATTTTACTATGTACTGTTTTCTGCTTGATATATTTTTAGTAAGTGGTGTTTGCCACCTTGTGCAACAGTGCAAGCCATGTTTGTCACTCCTCGAAGGTTTTGTCTGGTGTTAAGTGCTATGTTGCTGAGTGTCTTGGCAGGTCTTGGCAGGGACCTCGAAGGTTTGTCACTCCTCGAAGGTTTCGTCTCTAAATCACACTTCTACTTTTTATTATTACTCGAACAATAATTAATTATCTGGAGGTTATTCATGCCAAACATGGCCAGGACCTAAAGAGTAACCGATTTCATGGGCAGCAAAGCTTGCTCCCTTTAAACTAACAACATCACTGCTTTCAACAAACAAACTGTCAAGCTGGAACATAAACTAACAAATTGATGTGGGCATTATAGGTTCTGATTCGGACAGTAAATATTGCCTATACTCCTTATGATAATGAGAAATGAGACTTGCTTGAGATACAATATGAATCTACTTTTCAGAACTGGAGATACCATATGAAAGTGCTGAACTTGACAGTTGACACAGATGCAACCTCATATAAAATATGTGTTGGAAACACTTGAGCTTTATTACAAAGTAGAAGGTTTTGCAACATAACCACTTATATTCACTGAAATAAACACTGAAATAACCACCACTTATATTCATCAACATAACCACTGCCAATCAGAGATGGGGGACAGGGGAGAGGGAGGGCGGACCCCGGCAGCCGGAGGGGCGGGAAGGGGATGAGCATACCTGCGCTGGACGCAGGTGGGTAGGGCTGGAGCTCGCCCCGGTTCTGCTCGATGATGGAGTTCGTCCGATCCTGCAGAGAGAAGGGAAGGTGGAGGAGTCAGGCCGGTGAGCGCGCGGGTGGACTGGCAAGGGAGAGGGAGGAATTAGCTAAGGGGGGAAACTTACTAATGGCGCACCCCGAAGCGGTGCGCCATTAGAATGTTTTTTTACATAGCAATGGCGCACCCACGATGGGTGCACCATTAGTAAATTTTTTTTATATAGCAATGGTGCACCAGCCAAAGGTGCGCCATAAGTAAATTTATTATTATTATTTTTTGTTGCATCTAATAATTTTTTAGAAAATGAATATGAAACAGTAATAATTTTTTTACAAAAACAGTAATAATTTTTTAAAAAATATCATCAAATTTGTTATTTGAAAATATTTATGAATATGAAAAAATATCATCAAATTTATTATTTGAAAATATCATCAAATTTGTTATTTGAAAATATAATCAAATTTGTTTTTTTTTGCAATTTTAGTTGCATTCATTTGTGACGGTGGAGCGGGCCGGGGAGGGTGCGGGGGGTCGTCGGCGGCGGTGGAGCGGGCCGGGGAGGGTGCGGTGGGTCGTCGGCGGCGGTGGAGCAGGGGAGCTAGGGTGCGGTGGGTCGTCGGCGGCGGTGTAGCGGGGGAGGGTGCGGTGGGTCGTCGGCGGCGGTGGAGCGGGGGAGGGTGCGGGGGGTCGGCGGCGGCGGCCGGTGGAGCGGCGTAGAGGGTGCGGGGGGTGCTCGGCGGCGAGGGGACCGGATCTGGCGAGGTGAGATAGCGATCGAGATGGAGGGGGATCGAGATCAAGTGTCCATGAAATATACACTAATGGCGCACCGTGGAATAGTGCGCCATTACTAGTTTAAACTAGTAATGGCGCACTGTTCCCTGGTGCGCCATTAGTAGTTTTGCAAAAAAATAAAAAATAAAAATATAGTAGTGGCGCACTATGTGGCTGGTGCGCCATTACTAGTTAGAACTAGTAATGGCGCACTGTGCCCTGGTGCGCCATTAGTATGTTTGGAAAAATAAAAATAAAAATTTTTGTTACTAATGGCGCACCGTGTGTCTGGTGCGCCATTAGTGTCTTTCACACTAATGGCGCACCAGCACACGGTGCGCCACTGCTATATAGTAGTGGCGCACCACATGTCTGGTGCGCCATTAGTGGCCATTCCATCTATAGCCCTTTTCCTAGTAGTGCCATGATAAAGAATTGCCTAGTAAAGATGAAATTATTGGTCTTGCTTCTATTGCCGTGCCTCCTAATAACCCTTTAGAACAATATTTTCTCGACCATGAAAATGATATGTTTATGAATGAAAGAAGGGAAATAGATGAAGTATTCTTTAAATAGGGACCTATTTTGAAACACAACTTGCCTATTGAAACCCTAGGGGATCCTCCTCCACCCAAGGGTGATCCCGTGTTTGAGCTTAAACCATTACCTGATACTCTTAAATATGCTTATCTTGATGAGAAAAAGATATATCCTGTTACTATTAGTGCTAACCTTTCAGAGCATGAATAAAATAAATTATTGAAAACTCGGAAGAAGCACCGTGCTGCTATTGGATATACTCTTGATGATCTTAAGGGCATTAGTCCCACTCTATGCCAGCACAAAATAAAATTGGAGAAAGACGCTAAACTAGTTGTTGATCACCAACGAAGGTTAAATCCTAAGATGAAAGAAGTGGTAAGAAAAGAAATATTAAAGCTTCTGGAGGCAGGTATAATTTATCCCGTTGCTGATAGTCAATGGGTAAGTCATGTCCATTGTGTCCCTAAGAAGGGAGGTATTACTGTTGTTCCTAATGATAAATATGAATTGATCCCACAAAGAATTGTTATAGGTTATAGAATGGTAATTGATTTTCGTAAACTAAATAAATCTACTAAAAAGGATCATTACCCTTTACCTTTTATTGATCAAATGCTAGAAAGATTATCCAAACACACACATTTTTGCTTTCTAGATGGTAACTCTGGTTTCTCTCAAATACCTGTGTCAAAAGAGGATCAAGAAAAGACCACTTTTACTTGTCCTTTCGGTACCTTTACTTATAAATGTATGCCTTTTGGTTTATGCAATGCACCTGCTACCTTTCAAAGATGCATGATGGCTATATTCTCTGATTTTTCTGAAAATATTGTTGAGGTTTTCATGGATGATTTCTCCATATATGGAACTTCTTTTGATGATTGCTTGAGCAACCTTGATTGAGTTTTGCAGAGATGTGAAGAAACTAATCTTGTCTTGTATTGGGAGAAGTGCCACTTTATGGTTAATGAAGGTATTGTCTTGGGGCATAAAATTTCCGAAAGAGGTATTGAAGTTGATAAAGCTGAAGTTGATGCTATTGAAAAGATGTCGTGTCCTAGGGACATCAAAGGTATAAGAAGTTTCCTTGGTCATGCCGGTTTTTATAGGAGGTTCTTTAAAGGCTTCTCAAAAAATTCTAGGCATCTGACTAATCTCTTACAAAAAGATGTTCCTTTTATCTTTGATGATGATTGCGTAGAAGCATTTGAAATACTTAAGAAAGCCTTGATTTCTGCACCTATTGTTCAGCCACCGGATTGGAATTTACCCTTTGAAATTATGTTTGATGCTAGTGATTATGCTGTAGGTGCTGTTCTAGGACAAAGAGTTGATAAGAAATTATATGTTATCCAATATGCTAGTAAAACTCTAGACAGTGCCCAGAGAAATTATGCTACTACTGAAAAAGAATTTTTAGCAGTTGTATTCGCTTGTGATAAATTCAGACCTTATATTGTTGATTCTGAAGTAATTGTTCACACCGATCATGCTGCTATTAAATATCTTATGGAAAAGAAAGATGCTAAACCTAGACTTATTAGGCGGGTTCTCCTACTACAAGAAGTTGATTTGCATATTATTGATAGAAAGGGAGCTGAGAACCCCGTTGCAGACAACTTGTCTAGGTTAGAGAATGTTCTTGATGACCCACTACCTATTGATGATAGCTTTCCTGATGAACAATTAGCTGTCATAAATGGTTCTCGCACTGCTCATGGTATGCTGATTATGCTAATTACATTGTTGCTAAATTTATACCACCTTGTTTCACATACCAGCAAAAGAAAAAGTTTTTCTATGATTTAAGACATTACTTCTGGGATGATCCACACCTTTATAAAGAAGGAGTAGATGGTGTTATTAGACGTTGTGTACCTGAGCATGAACAGGAACAGATCCTACGCAAGTGTCACTCTGAGGCTTATGGAGGACACCACGCTAGAGATAGAACTGCACATAAGGTATTGCAATCCGGTTTTTATTGGCCTGCTCTCTTCAAAGATGCCCGTAAGTTTGTCTTGTGTTGTGATGAATGCCAAAGAATTGGTAATATTAGTAGACGTCAACAAATGCCTATGAACTATTCACTTGTTATTGAACCATTTGATGTTTGGGGCTTTGATTATATGGGACCGTTTCCTTCCTCTAATGGGTATACACATATTTTAGTTGCTGTTGATTACGTTACTAAGTGGGTAGAAGCTATCCCAACTAGTAGTGCTAATCATAACACCTCTATTAAGATGCTTAAAGAAGTTAATTTTCCGAGGTTTGGAGTCCCTAGATATTTAATGACTGATGGTGGTTCACATTTTATTCATGGTGCTTTTCGTAAAATGCTTGCTAAGTATGATGTCAAGCACAGAATTGCATCTCCATATCACCCGCAGTCTAGTGGTCAAGTAGAATTGTGTAATAGAGAGATCAAATTAATTTTACAAAAGACTGTTAATAGATCTAGAAAGAATTGGTCCAAGAAACTTGATGATGCATTATGGGCCTATAGAACTGCATATAAAAACCCTATGGGTATTGTAACGCCCACGATGCGGCTATATCTCCCACGTGTCGAGGCACGACTTAGAGGCATAACCGCATAGTGGTTTTGTCGCAAGAAGGGTCATCTTCACACAATCCCATGTAATGAACAAGAATGGGATAAAGAGTTGGCTTACAATCACCACTTCACACAATACATAAATATCATCATACATCATCCAAAATACAATCATATAGACCGACTACGGTCAAAATCCAGATGAAATTAAGACAACCCCAAATGCTAGATCCCCGATCGTCCCAACTGGGCTCCACTACTGATCATCAGGAAAAGACACATAGTAACGACCACGTTCCTCGTCGAACTCCCACTTGAGATCGACGCCATCATCTGCACTGGCATCGTCGGCACCTGCAACTGTTTTGGTAGAATCTGTGAGTCACGGGGACTCAGCAATCTCACACCCGCGAGATCAAGACTATTTAAGCTAGTAGGGAAAAGGTGGTGTAATGAGGTGGAGCTGCAGCGGCAAAAGCATATATGGTGGCTAACTTGCGCAAAAGAGAGCGAGAAGAGAAGCAATGGAACGGACGTCATCTAGCAATGACCAAGAAGTGATCCTGAACACCTACTTACGTCATTCATAACACAGACCGTGTTCACTTCCCGGACTCCGCCGAGAAGAGACCATCACGGCTACACACGCAGTTGATGTGTTTTAATTGGGTCAAGTGACAAGTTATCTACAACCGGACATTAACAAATTCCCATCTGCCTCATAATCGTGGGCACGGCTTTCGAAAGATAATACCCTGCAGGGGTGTCCCAACTTAGCCCATCATAAGCTCTCACGGTCAACGAAGGATAAACCTTCTCCCGGAAAGACCCGATCAGTCTCGGAATCCCGGTTTACAAGACATCTCGACAATGGTAAAACAAGACCAGCAAAGCCACCCGAATGTGCCGAAAAATTCCGATAGGAGCTGCACATATCTCGTTCTCAGGGCACACCGGATGAGACATCCTATGAGTAAAAGCAGACCTCGAGTTTCCAGGAGGGGGCCCCGCAGTCTGCTCAGTGCGGACCAACACTCGAAGGAGCACTGGCCCGGGGGGGGGGGGGTTAAAATAAGATGACCCTCGGGCTCGCGAAAACCCGGGGGAAAAGGCTTAGGTAGCAAATGGTAAAACCAAGGTTGGGCCTTGCTGGAGGAGTTTTATTCAAGGCGAACTGTCAAGGGGGTCCCATAAATCACCCGACCATGTAAGGAACGCAAACTCAAGGAACATAATCCCGGTATAACAGTAACTAGGGCGGCAAGAGTGGAACAAAACACCAGGCATAAGGCCGAGCCTTCCACCCTTTACCAAATATATAGATGCATTAATTAAATAAGAGATATTGTGATATCCCAACATATCCATGTTCCGACATGGAACAAACTTCAACTTCACCTGCAACTAGCAACGCTATAAGAGGGGCTGAGCAAAAGCGGTAACTTAGCCAAACAATGGTTTGCTAGGAAAGGATGGTTAGGGGCTGACATGGCTAAAATGGGAGACATGATATAGCAAGTGATAGGTAGCGGAGCATGGCAATAGAGCGAACAACTAGCATAGCAAAGATAGGTGATTTCGAGGGGTGGTCATCTTGCCTGCAAGGTTCTCAAAGTTGTCGAAAGCTTGATCCTCGTAAGCGTACTCAACAGGTTCCTCATTCACGAACTCGTCTCCCGGCTCTACCCAAGACAAGAACACAAACAAACGGAACCACAATCAACAACGAGAAATGCGCAAGCAACATGATGCAAAACATGTATGATATGCAAGATATGATATGCGATGCATATGCGTGCTCCGGAAGGGAAAATGATGAACATGGAAGTAACTTGGCAAACCAAGCATGCCACTGGAAAGATGAGATGATTTCGGTCGAAATCGATATAAAGATCACCGGAATCGGATGCACGGTTTGCAAATGGCAAGCAAAACAAGAATGACACGAATCTGCGATTAACAGCAAGATAGCACTTAAAATGCAACAAGTAACAATGCTACAGCACTCCAACATAGAAACAAAGCACATGGAAGTAATCTAAAGGAGATGCTTGACAAAAGATGAACACTGAGCTACGGCTAGTTCACAACATATGAAGCTCAAACAAGCATGGCAAAAGTGCAAAAGATTACAGGTTCAGAGACTTGGTGAAAAACTGGACATGGCAGAAATCAGCATCAGGTAGCAATGTTCAGAGCACGAAATCAACATACTACAGGAACTTAACATATCAAAACAAGGCATGGAAGTGTTCTACTAAATGCACATGACAAAAGTCCCTTACTGACCATAAGCCAAAAAGGACCAGAAGATATGGTGGCAAGCATGTAAACATAGCAAGTTTCGTTATCAGGTTTCAGACTTAGCAGAAAACAGAGCATGGCAGAAATATTAATATGTAGGCCTCTTTGTGAGCTTGATTCACTCACTACAGAGCAATGCATGACAAAACAAGCACACCTACAGCAATATGGCATGTTTATGAAGATAACCATGGCAAGAACAATTGCATAGCATGTTTGGATCAACTACAATAAGCTTGGCAAAATTGCATATCATGTTAAGAATCTGCCAGAAATATTTTATAGCAAAAGTAGAGCAAGATTGAGTCAAGCTATGGCACTCCATAATTGCAAACAATTGCAGTAATGGATCCATTACAACTATAGCTACAAAACATCCTTACTGAACATCTCCAAAATATGCATGGATCTCTCTGTAGCATCAAGTTTACATGGCAACAAAATTACAGCAGACAAGGACTAAGAGAAATCACCAAGTCCCTGAAATCAGAAATATTACGGGGCCTACTTTGAATGCTTGTGCTAGTCACCACAGAGATCACAAAAATACATGGACTACACCACTGGAAAGATGGCATGGCATACTTCAAAACACATGTAGAGCTCATGCTCAAAAGATGCACAGATTAAATGATACAAAAATGGCAAATCTCCAAGTTCTGATAAGAACCAGAGAATAACAGCAACTAGCCCTCTTCCACCAGTGATTTGGGCATCAAGATGACCTCGAATGAACATGGTGCAATTGAACAAAATGTAGAGCATCACGAGGCGAACAATTTGACGTATTATACACGCAAATCGAAGCTACATGCACGGAATTATAGCTATACGAACAGAGGCACTTGCTGATGAAATTTGAGGACTTAGAAGAATTTCGGGGTCGCGAGAAAAGTCAACGGCTACCAGATCGGATCGAGCCCGTGGCTCTCGAGCTCGTGCTCGTCGGCCTCGCCGGCGATGGAGGAAGAGGCGGCGCCGGCGGAGGAAGGAGGCGCGGGGCCTCGGCGGCGGGGCACGGCGCGGCGCCCGGCGCCGGCGACGGCCGAGACGAGGGCGGCGGCGAAGCACGGCGGCCGGCCGGCGGCGAGCGGCGGAGGGCGAGCGGCGGCCGGGGCGAGGAGGTTCGGGCCCGGGAGGGCCGGGAGCGGGCCGACGGGCCTCGGCGAACGGCGCGGTGGAGGCGCGCCACGTGGCGGCGGCGCAGGCGGGCGGACGTTGTCCGGCGCGGATGTTTTCGTCCGGCGGCGCGCGGTGGAGAAACTAGGGTTTCGTCTGCGATTCCGTTTTTGGGATGCCCACATATTAATAGGTAGAGGGAGCTAGGAGGCTCCAAATGAGGTGCGGTTTTCGCCCACACGATCGTGATCGAACGACCTAGAGCATGGAAGAGAGTTTGGTGGGTTTTGGGCTTGTTTTGGAGGGGTTTTTTGTTGGACACTCAAACGGACTTTGCGGATGCCCGGTTAACCGTAGGAGTACCAAACGACCTCCAAATGGAACGAAACTTGACCGGTAGTCTCCGGGTGGTATAATAAGGCCACTTGACAAGCCTCGGTCCATTTCGAGAAAGTTTGACACACGCACACGAAAGAAAACAAGAGGGGTGCACCGGAGGAGATAGGAGCGCCGGATTGCAAAACGGACAACGGGGAAAATGCTCGGATGCATGAGACGAACACGTATGCGAATGCAATGCACATGATGACATGATATGAAAGTGCATGACATGAAAAAATACAAAACGAAAGACAAAACCCGACAACGGAGGGAAAATCATAGCACATAGCCGGAAATGGCAAGAGTCGGAGTTACAAATATGGCAAGTTACATGCGGGGTGTTACAGGTATGTCTCCGTATAAAATGGTTTATGGAAAAGCATGTCACTTACCTCTCGAACTGGAACATAAGGCATATTGGGCCATTAAAGAGCTCAATTATGATTTCAAACTTGCCGGTGAGAAGAGACTATTTGACATTAGTTCACTTGATGAATGGAGAACTCAAGCCTATGAGAATGCCAAACTGTTTAAAGAAAAAGTTAAAAGATGGCATGACAAAAGGATACAAAATCGTGAGTTCAATGTAGGTGATTATGTGTTGCTATTCAACTCTCGTTTAAGATTTTTTGCAGGAAAACTTCTCTCTAAATGGGAAGGTTCTTACGTTATCGAGGAGGTCTATCATTCCGGTGCCATAAAAATCAACAACTTCGAAGGCACAAATCCGAAGGTGGTGAACGGTCAAAGAATCAAACATTATATCTCAGGTAATCCCATAAATGTTGAAACTAATGTTATTGACACCGTGACCCCGGAGGAGTACATAAGGGACACTTTCCAGAACGTTTCAGACTCCAAAAAGGAATAGGTATGTGGTACGGTAAGTAAACCGACTCCAAAACAGTTCTAATGGCAATTTTTCTCCGTTTTGGAATATTTAAGAAAATATGAAAATAATTAGTCCGGGAAGGACACGAGGTATCCACGAGGGTGGAGGGCGCGCCCCCTGCCTCGTGGGCACCTCGTGTGCTCTCCGGACTCCGTCTTCTTGCACGCTACTTCTTTTGGTCGGTAAAAATTCATTATATAATCTCCCGAAGGTCTTGACCACCGTACCACGCAAATATCCTCTGTTTTTGTTTCGAGCTGTTTTTCTGACAGATCTAGATCACCATGACGTCCCCAAGTTCCCCCAAGGACAAGTTCTTCGAGAAGGTCATCAACCCCTACCTCACAGAAGTGCTGCAACATCCTCAAACCATTGAGATGCGTGAGGGGTTGCTACACATCCGCGATGCTGAGGGACCAAGGAGGACCGGAAGCGTGGAGACAAGGCTCGAGGAAATGGAGCAACAAATTTTCAAGTGCCAGGAGATGGTGGAACATGGACTCGACGCCAATCATATAATGATCGCGGAGTTCACCGACAACAACAAGCTGGATGCCAAGAACATTGGGGAGGCCATCTTCAAGCTTCACGAGAAAATTGAGCGCCTCCAAGCCCAGATCTATGACCTGCAAAACCAAAACTGTGAGTATGAATATATATTCAAGAGGATGAGTTTGGCTGCAGATTTGAGGATCCCGGGTGAGCCTATGCCTTGGAAGATGGACAACAAGCCTACATCATCAACAACTCCACCATCACCACCCCCGAGGAAAGAGATATAATCACATGGGTATGGGCACTCCCCTTGGCAACTACCAAGCTTGGGGGAGGTGCCCCGATATCGTATCACCATCACACTCCTATCTTTACCATTTTTCTTAGTTCGATCCTTTTAGTAATATCTTGATCTAGTAGAATAAAGTTTTAGTATGATTTAGTTTTGAGTTTTGCTTTATCATCCCTCTATGTAACCGAGTCCGTGAGCTATATAATAAAGATTAGTTTTGAGTCAAGGGCTTGATTATCTTGCTATGATCGTGAGGGAATAAAAGAAAAAGAAAGAATAAAAAGAAATAAAGAGATCATATTAATCTTATGTAGAGTAATGACTTCACATATAAAGGGTATGATGAATAAAAGTTGTTGAGAGTTGACAAACATAGTTTTGGTCATCGATGCAATTAATAGGAAGTAATAAAGAAAAAGAGGCTCTCACATATAAATATACTACCTTGGACATCTTTTATGATTGTGAGCACTCATTAAAATATGACATGCTAAAGAGTTGATGTTGGACAAGGAAGACAACGTAATGGGTTATGTTTTCTTATATCCAAAATAAAGTATATTATCATGGATCATCCAACATGTTGAGCTTGCCTTTCCCCCTCATGCTAGCCAAATTCTTTGCACCAAGTAGAGATACTACTTGTGCTTCCAAATATCCTTAAACCCAGTTTTTGCCATGAGAGTCCACCATATCTACCTATGGATTGAGTAAGATCCTTCAAGTAAGTTGTCATTGTTGCATGCAATAAAAATTGCTCTCTAAATATGTATGATTTATTAGTGTGGAGAAAATAAGCTTTATACGATCTTGTGATGTGGAAGAAATAAAAGCGACGGACTGCATAATAAAGGTCCATATCACAAGTGGCAATATAAAGTGACGTTCTTTCGCATTAAGATTTTGTGCATCCAACCATAAAAGCACATGACAACCTCTGCTTCCCTCTGCGAAGGGCCTATCTTTTTCTTGTCTTATACCTTATACAAGAGTCAGGGTGATCTTCACCTTTCCTTTTTACATTTTATCCTTTGGCAAGCACATTGTATTGGAAAGATCCTGATATATATATCCAATTGGATGTAAGTTATCATGAACTATTATTGTTGACATTACCCTAGAGGTAAAAGGTTGGGAGGCAACACTATAAGCCCCTATCTTCCTCTGTGTCCGATTAAAACTCCATAACCATAAGTATTGCGTGAGTGTTAGCAATTGTGAAAGACTAAATGATAGTTGAGTATGTGGACTTGCTGAAAAGATCTTATAATGACTCTTTCCGATGTTATGATAAATTGCAATTGCTTCAGTGAACGAGATTATAGTTTGTTAGTTTTCAATGAAGTTTCTGATTCATACTTTACATTGTGAATAGATTGTTACTTTAGCATAAGAAATCATATGACAATATATATATATATATATATATATATATATATATGTTGCTGTTATTAGAATGATCATGATGCCCTCATGTCCGTATTTTATTTTATCGACACATCTATCTCTAAACATGTGGACATATTTTTCGTTATCGGTTTCCGCTTGAGGACAAACGAGGTCTAAGCTTGGGGGAGTTGATACGTCCATTTTGCATCATGCTTTTATATCGATATTTATTACATTATGGGTTGTTATTACACATTATGTCACAATACTTATGCCTTTTCTCTCTTATTTTACAAGGTTTACATGAAGAGGGAGAATGCCGGCAGCTGGAATTCTGGGCTGGAAAAGGAGCAAATATTAGAGACCTATCCTGCACAACTCCAAAAGTCCTGAAACTTCACGGGAGCACGTTTTGGAATATGTAAAAAATACTGGAGAAAGAATCAACTAGAGGGGACCCACACCCTGGCCATGAGGGTGGGGGGCGCCCCCCTATCTCGTGGGCCCCCTGGCAGGCCTCCGGTGCCCATCTTCTGCTATATGAAGTCTTTTGTCCGAGGAAAAATAGGGAGGAAGCTTTTGGGACGAAACACCGCCGCCACGAGGAGGAACCTGGCAGAACCAATCTAGGGCTCCGGCGGAGCTGTTCTGCCATGGAAACATCCCTCCGGGAGGGGGAAATCGTCACCATCGTCATCACCATCGATCCTCTCAGCGGGAGGGCGTCAATCTCCATCAACATCTTCACCAGCACCATCTCATCTCAAACCCTAGTTCATCTCTTGTATCCAATCTTTGTCTCAAAACCTCATATTGGTACCTGTGGGTTGCTAGTAGTGTTGATTACTCCTTGTAGTCGATGCTAGTTGGTTTATTTGGTGGAAGATCATATGTTCAGATCCTCTATGCATATTAATACCCCTCTGATTATGAACATGAGTATGATTTGTGAGTAGTTATGTTTGTTCCTGAGGACATGGGAGAAGTCTTGCTATAAGTAGTCATGTGAATTTGGTATTCGTTTGATATTTTGATGAGATGTATGTTGTCTTTCCTCTAGTGGTGTTATGTGAATGTCGACTACATGACACTTCACCATTATTTGGGCCTAGGGGAAGGCATTGGGAAGTAATAAGTAGATGATGGGTTGGTAGAGTGACAGAAGCTTAAACCCTAGTTTATGCGTTGCTTCGTAAGGGGCTGATTTGGATGCACATGTTTCATGCTATGGTTAGGTTTACCTTAATACTTATTTTGTATTTGCGGATGCTTGCAATAGGGGCTAATCATAAGTGGGATGCTTGTCCAAGGAAGGGCAGTACCCAAGCACCGGTCCACCCACATATCAAATTATCAAAGTAACGAACGCGAATCATATGAGCGTGATGAAAACTAGCTTGACGATAATTCCCATGTGTCCTCGGGAGCGTTTTCCTTTATATAAGAGTTTCTCCAGGCTTGTCCTTTGCTACAAAAAGGATTGGGCCACCTTGCTGCACCTTGTTTACTTTTATTACTTGTTACCCGTTACAAATTACCTTATCACAAAACTATCTGTTACCGATAATTTCAGTGCTTGCAGAGAATACCTTACTGAAAACTGCTTGTCATTTCCTTCTGCTCCTTGTTGGGTTCGACACTCTTACTTATCGAAAGGACTACGATAGATCCCCTATACTTGTGGGCCATCAAGATCCTACTACACCAAGTGTACGCATCTAACTAACTGGCTCAGTTAGATGTTACTATTTATTAAGTTGTGGAGATTGGCTGACTGCTTGAACCAGATGGGTGCCTGACGGGGGAAACTCCAGCCAGCAGGTCGAAGTCTGATATTTGCGACCCTCTCTCCTACTTTGGGCTGCAGAGCATGGCAGCACATATCAGGGTATGGTGCATGCAGAGATGCATGGTACGCTGTGTACACATAGTTTTTCCTGATGAACGAAACCGCGCTGCCATCATGATCCTTGCCGTAGGTTATCTCCTGGTTAATCGGATAATTTAGTCCGAGAAACAGAGAGCATGTACCAAGGCTACTTACCAGCCTCCGGTCAAAAATTCCTGAAGGCCCAGAGAAGCTGGGATCCTTCTCAAAGACCTTGCAGTGACTATGATTGTATTCCGCAAAACAACATGTCCGGTACGTGCGAACGATCATCAATCGTTCGCCATCGTCTGATCGAGCCAGGAACCACCTGCAACTGCCATGCCGCTTTTCTTTGAAAGGTTCTGGGATTAGGAAGGGTAGGGACACCAGGCGGCCTACAACATCATATCAAGCTGGAGTCAAATAAAAAAGGGCTATTAATGTAGTCAATCTTAAGAACATCATGTTATGAGCATAAATATGTTTTCAGTAAATGTTGACAGTAATATAAGCAAGCCATCATGATATCATAGGAAAGTAACATACTGCTGTAACAGTCGTTTGTAGCGATGACTGGAGTAGGCCAGCAATACGTCCAACCATAGAAGGAGTCGACAGCGTAAATGAAGCCCTTGTGTTCAATGGCATCGGAGAACCATGGAGGATGTATGATCCTGCGATGGACGTGCAGATTTATCCACTTACCGCAGTGACCTGTCAGATAGGTGAGACCGCGGTTGAAGAACGCAATTAGCCTGAAGTCTTTATAATTCGCAGATCTTGTGGGCACTTGGTAGATTACAACCTTGAGCAAATCAAACTTGGTATCGTGTTGGCTACTGTAAGATTCCGAGTATTCTGGGCCGCAGTGCCAAAGCAGTGCAATGTTAATCAAAGGAAGGGGGATCAATCACCGGGTGTAGACCTCCACGAGCATCCAGCTGCCGCCACCGTCGACGAGCACCATCCAAGACGTGTTCATGTCGACCCAGTACATACCGTTAATGTAGTTGAGGGTGACGGGGATCGGATGGCAGTCAAGAGGGTTGAAGCTCGCCACCCTATGATTGTTATGCCGCGTGACACGCCATTTCTGAAGATCAGGCGGCATCAGCAAGCAAGGAGCTAGCTTTAAAAGCTCCGGCCCGAGGTCTTTGAGTAAACGGTACAGCCCCGACGAGCACGCGGCGAGCGGCATGGTACTGAGATTGTCCATACACGAAACAATGAGCTTGATCACCTCTCTGGGGAGCGAATTCCAGCCACTCTTTCGGCGGGCGCTGCTCGATTCTGCCATTGTTAGTGCTTGGGTTTCGGAAGAGGGGGGAGGCGCCTTAGCAGGGATGGAAGATTGGACGATTATGTGCGGACATGGATGGAGAAGTGAATATGTGCTGCGGTAAGTGGACAGGTGATGATGACTAGAGCACACCGCTTGACTTACGAGACACATACCAGCAGCGTAGGGTCATATCGATGCCAGGCAACTTGCTTGAGTGATCATAGTACTGGTACTCCCCACAATACCTACTACTATGCCCTAACTTGCTTGGCTAGAGTAGTAGTGGAGTAGGACTCTGCTCTACTACTAGCACCGGAGGATTAGTATATTCTAATCTAAAATAGTTACAAACTTCAATGGACGAGTGTGGAACGACTACGAACCGCCACCGGTGCTAACTCCAATCCCCAGCAAACGTTCGCTGGGAGACATGGCAGTTGCAAACGCCCGCGATGCAGTGACAGTAAGTGTGTAAAGGTGGCGGTTTTGTCAAATACTATGGCTTAAAAACAGGCCACCGTCGGATGGAAATCTGACGGTTACGTGGGATTCGCCAGGATTGAGCTCGTGGCGAACAATCGCCAGATATCATTACTAAAAAAGGTTAAAACACCCGGGGCTATAACTTACACCGGCTGACCACTAACAATGATACTAACATAGTTGTAAAATGGTCAAAGACCGTGTCTACGTGGTGTTTGGAATTATATGCAAAAAAATAGCAAGATGCCCGTGCATTCCATGGAACATCAAGATGCATTTTTTTACAAAACACCTGTTGTGATTGACCCATGCAGGAGTAATGCCATGTGTAAAAACTAATGACATCTCGAGAATTTTATCGGAAAAAATGGTATCTCGACCATTTTCATCGAAAAAATGATATCTCGAGAAAGATGATAGATAAGGTGAGGAGGAGTGGGGCATGGTGGTGACAGGTGGTCGGACTGGGCGGAGGCATGGGGATGGATGGCGCCGGCAGCAGCCACCATGCCAAATTGTTCCGGAGACTTCCTTTTTTAAATTCTCAGCAATGAGGTTGTGGGAGATAAGGATGAACGAGGCAAGGCCTTATCTGTAAATGTGGAGAGAGGTGCGGGTATCTTTTGTAAAATTGTCAAGGTTTGCTTTCTATCCGTAAGATATAGATCGGACGGTCTATATTATAAGATGGCAGGCACACCATCATCACCAACTCGGTTTTTTCTCTACTCCTATCTCACCCGCACGCTCACTTCATGTTTCTCCTATCTTTGCAAACATGGTCTCTCGACGTCTCCATTGAGAAGTGTCACACTCTCCCTATCATTATACATTACACGGTTTTCGTTATCTCTCACGTCTCTACCATTCTCTGGTATCACTAGGTACCTAAGCTTTCCTTTTCACCGCCACACACACAGTCTCACTCGTCTTTCACTTTGTCTTTCTCTCTATGGGGTTCTCTTAGACACCCTATATGTCTCTAGATATGACTCATACCACTAAAATTACTCTCTCCTGCAGACACAACATTTGTTGCGGTCTCCTTTCCGTCTCCATACCAGTTATAAACTGACATTATTCATTTGTTTACCGATCAGACAAACTCCCCCCCGCTCTCTCTCTCTCTCTCTCTCTCACACACACACACACAACTCCTGCTTCCACTCCCCTTCCCGACTATCGTCTCTCTCTCACACACACAAAACCCTCGCTTTTGCACCCCCGACTCGTATTTCTCTCACATCATTGATCGACTAGCCTCCAGATAGGTTTATACACCCGCACACTCGTGCTTCCACTATCGTGTACATGTCTCTCTCGCGCTCCTTGTATCTACGTAGATTTTTCGTCCCTTCTTGAGACACACCCTCTCGATCGTGCACACACACACACACTATCGCCTCATTTTAAGCTGATACTTCTCACACACACACTCTTTGTGTCTTTGTCACACATGCACTCCGTCCTCCTCCTCTCTCCCTCTCTCTCTCACACAACACACACACATGGGATTTTTGCAACAACTAGCAAGATGCCCATGCGTTGCACGGAACATCAAGATGCATTTGTATGAGTAGTTTATCTTGTGGGAGAAAAGGATGAACGAGGGAAGGCCTTATTTGCAAATGTGGAGAGGGCTGTGGGTATCTTTTTGCAAAATTGCCATAGTTTCCTTCCTATCTGTCAGATATAAATCGGACGGCCTATATTGCGGGATGGCAGGTACACCATCATCACCAACTCTGTTTTTTATCTCTACTCTTATAAAAAGCATAGTCGGTGATGATGGTGTGCCTGCCATCCTGCAATATAGGCCGTCCGATTTATATCTAACGGATAGGAAGGAAACTATGACAATTTACCCGCACTCCTCTCCACATTTGTAGATAAGGCCTTCCCTCGTTCATCATTTTGTCCCACGTGATAAACTACTCATACAAATGCATCTTCATGTTCCGTGCAACGCACGGGCATCTATACTATAAGATGGTAGGCACACCATCATCTCCAACTCGGTTTTTTCTCTACTCCTACTCCTATAAAAGACTCAGTTGGTGATGATGGTGTGTCTGCCATCCGCCATTTCTGACCATTAGATCTGCATCTAACGGCTATGATGTAAGTTGTGGCCTTTTGCAACAATTCCCACTTCTCTGCTCCAGTTTACACAAACCCCTTAGTATCTTGAAACCAACCACATTCCTCCCTTACTTCATCTAAACAGCCTAAAGAATATATTTGGAGTGAAACATAAAATATTTTTAGTGATATGTATATCAAAACTAAACTGTTTTCTTTCAAATTTGTGAATATGTATTATTCTACTTTGGATCCGTTGCAACGGACGGGCTCATTGTTATAAAGGTTTACTAGCAAGAGGCCCATGTGTTGCATGGAACATTAAGATGCATTTATACGAGTTGTTTATCTCATGGGAGATGAAGATGAACGAGGGAAGTCCTTATCTGCAAATGTGGAGAGGGGTGCGGGTATCTTTTTGCAAAATTGTCATAGTTTGCTTTCTATCCGTCAGATATAGATCGGACGGTCTATATTGCAGGACGGTAGGCACACCATCATCACCAACTCGGTTTTTTATAAGAGTAGAGATAGAGATCTCTTGCATTGTCCGCAACGAACACCTGGTATACTGGTCCGGGCCGGATGCTCGCAGCGTGATGACCTGAGTTCGAATTCTACCCTAAACTTTAGCTTTTTTTATATATACTTCTTTCGCTACTGTACTGGCAGTGGAACCCACAGAGTACTTAGAAGACAAGATTAAGGATGGATTTGTTTCTTTTTAATGCAAGTCATGTACACTGTACTAACAGTGGAACCCACAGAGTACTTTGAATACAAGATTAAGGATGCAATTAACTTTTTATAGAGGGAGAATCATACATGCAATTAACTCAAATGGATTGGATGTGACTCTATTATTCTCCAACGGCGATCGGCAAATTTCCTCCCGCGGGCCGGAGTAGGTTTCTCGGTTTGCATGCGAGTTTAACGGAGGGGTTTGATGGAGGCGAGGAGGCGTGTTCAGCCGGGTGTGCAGCAGACGGCGCAGTACTATTCGATTTGATAACTACTACTAGTATATTATAAAAAACAAAGAAGAGTAGTAGAGATAGAGATAAGAGTAGAGACTAGGTAGGAGCACCATCTACTGCTTCATGGGCTACTCATGCGCTCCATTCGGCGGCCGCAACGTCCCCTACAGCCACTCCCTCCTGCGCTCCATTCGGCGTGCACTGTTAAAATTTGGGGAGCGCACTCTCGCGACTGCTGGCAGCGACGACTTCACAGACGACGACTTCTTCCCCGACCTCAGCAACCTCTTCCTCAATGACATGGGCGACAACCTCAACGCCAACGGTGCTGCTCCTGTTGCACCGTATGTGTTTCTGTCCTTCCTGTTTGAAATCGTGGTAGAATTCATGTTTCTACTCTGTGTCCTAGATTCGATCTGTTCATCTAGTATGCTAGTCCACATGATTAGTTTAATCTCTGTTATAGCCATCATGATTTATTTTGTGCTTATTCAGACTAAATCTCGTAGTAACTTGCTCATATATTCAACTGGCGCACCGTCCCCTACAGCCACTCCCGTTTCATGGACGGCCTGGTCAATGCCTCCAAGGAGCTCTTTGTCTACTGCTATGAGTGCCCGATGCCATTTTGGGGCTTGCCGGCGGACCTCGTGCATCACCTCACGCAGGCGTCCGTCTATAACTACTAGCCTGCGGCGAAGAACATCAAGTACGAGATGTGCTACCCGTTCGCCGTGTCGGAGTCGCTGGAGGATTACCTCCGCCTACTAGTCTCGGAGGAGGACGACATCGTCTTCCTCTTGATCATGGGCACCGGCGAGGCCCGCGCAGGCCGCCGCCCCGTCTCTGCAGTGTGCGTCAGGGGCGACGCCGCTGACGCTGACACTGACACGAGGCCGATGTATGGGTGTGTGCTCACTGTTACTACCCCTCCGAGGTACGTGGGTGGCGACACTGGCTACAGGAAGCTGACTAGGACTGTGCCGAGCTGGGACCTTCCCGCCGCTGTGGACATGGAAGACGCATGGTATGATTCCCCCCCCCCCAACATGGTGCACGGGGACTCCAAGGAGGTTCACGTGGACATATGCATTACCAAGTTAAATGTTGATCATTAGTCTTCGCTCAATGTAATCCGCTGTCTAAGCATGTGGAGACTTCCATGCATGATCTTGCTCTATTGGAGTATCGCGCATGAATAAAAATTTATCCATTTATGGCTTAGTCTAGAATCTTCCATGTATGAATTTTTACTACAGTACTGGTGAAAGACTTATGATGAACCATTTCTTACATCTCCTCTGCCCCCTTCCAAGTCATCCTGATTTAATCCCTCCGTCTAGGTGTATAAGGGCATGGTTAATACTTAATAGTATAGCCAACTGTTGACTATAAGAAAGTGTCACGTCATCATTTCTTGCAAAGCACAATAAGTGTTATTTCTTCAAAGTTTTGGATGCAGGTTGAATAGTTGAACGCTTTTGTTTGCAAAAGAAACTTTTTTATCTATTTCACCCGGATGTTTGTGAGCTCTAGAGATGAAATAATATCCGAAGAAACCTATCGATACCCGTTACACATGAGATGACCCCCACATCCTTTGTCAAAATAAACAACTCCCCGATCAATGCATTTTACTGTTCTGTGCAACGCACGAGCACCTTACTATAGATTAGTATGACCAAAAATTGAACTAACATTATATATAGTAAGATAAATGATGATGCATGTCACAAAAAATCATATCATTGAAAACTATGTTCAAATACTAATCCAACGATATAGTTTTTGTTGACATGCACTAACATTTTGTGAGTTAAATCTTCAGTCAAATTCAATGGGGGACTAATAAACCACGACCGATGTAGTACTAGTGTAGAGGGCAACGCTGCACGGGAGGCTCACCCTGCTCATGGCGCGGCAGTAAAGCCGTCATATCACAAAACCCAACCACTCCCAGTAATAAGTGGCCTGGTAAAATAAACGGACGAGCAACCATCACATCCCTCTGTCTTTTTTGCATTTCATCTCTCTACATTTACTTTCTCCGGTTCATCTCGCACACTCGATCCCTAGCAACTACTCCTAGTATCCCTAGCTACTACTCCTAGGGCCAGTTCTTTTGGCGGCTTAAAAAATAAGCCGCCTCTTCCCCAGCTTTTCCCATAAGACTAGTCACAGTGGAGAGTAACATTAAGGCGCCTCACTCATTTATTTGGGCTTATAAACTACTAGTACCTCCATCCTGGTTTATTCGTCACCATTGTAATTTGTGCTAAATTTTGACCAAAGATTTAACTGATAAAATGTTAGTGCATGTGACATGCACAAACATTTCATTAGTTAAATTTATGATCCAAATTTGACACAGATTACAATGGGGACCAATAAACCAGGACGGAGGTAGTAGTTATGGGATTACTAATCTAGAAGCCTAAAAGAACTGGCCCCTGGTACTCCTACTAGTAGTAGTACTCAAGTTCGAATTCCAATTGCACGACACAACTTGTTAGGCAAAAGAATCGATACAGGGTGTAGGAAGCGGTTTGGGAATTTGCATGCCTTCCCGACCAGTGAGATACTCCGTACAAAGTACGATAGAGAAATAACCACAGAGAAGGAAGCTAAAGTAAACAATCAAACGAGCATTTTTGCATTTGTTTTGCATTGAATCGTTTCACAAGATTGACTAGTGCTATTTTTCTACTTTTACAAAAACCGCATCGCAATGTTAAAACGTGCATTTGCACGTACATAAGTAATAGTAGTACTACCTCCATCTAGGTGTATAAGTCTTCCCTCCTTCTTGGTCACGGTGCACAACCAAAGATGACTTATTCACCTGGACGGAGGGAGTGGCACAGTCTGCAAGCATATATAGAGAGAGACGTGTAGTGCGATAGTATATAGTAAAGTTTGTGCTATATGCATGTACTTAGAAAATGCGTACAGATACACAAGGTTTCCAAACTTTCCCTTTTACATACTTAATTAAGGACGCTAATAATTCCCGAACATTCGGGATTTATCATTTACGTCCCAAACCAATGAGATTGCCTTACGAAACTAAATTATACTCCTACTAAAAGCAACGACGCTCGCAAGAGCGCTTGTGGCGCGCCACGAGTGCCCTGGTGCGCGGCCGTTTCCCAGCGTGCCGACACAACGCCTCTTCCTCAGCCGCGCAACTCCCGAGGTGCTGATTGGCGGCTTGCCGGCGGGCGAGCGCGATCTCACCAGTGTGGTGATCCGGCGCCAACATGTACTCCTCCTCGCTGGAAGCGTGCACCCGGTCCACATACCGCCAAGTGTAGATGAGGCGCTTGGGCCCGACTGCACTCAGGGCATTGGCACGGGCGTCCTCCGCCACCCTCACGGCCCTCGCACGAGCCTTCTGCCAAAGAGCCAATTGCCTGACTCTCTCGGACGCGGCATAGGCCTTCCAGGCAGCTTGCCCCGTGGCGCGCTACTCTTCCTCTGCCTTCTTCTCTGCCTCTATTTTGGCGCGCTCAGCCGAAGGCAAAGCCTCCCACAAGGCGACATCCATTTCCTTCCAAAGATCCTCAAGGCTGGGGGGGGGGCTCGGCGAGCGGCGTTGCGTTCTCCTTGTAACGGGGAGCCGGCGCGTCCTCCGACGTGCGTGGTGGCGAGATTGCGAACGCCGACGCGTCCACCTCGATGCGTCGCGGCGAGGAGCGGAATGCGGACGCCTCCTCCTCGACTAGTGGCGGTGAGGAACGGAACGGCGACGCGTGACCGTATGCGCGGTGCAGCGAGGGACGCCTAGGGCTTGGGAGGGGCGATGCCATGGTGGTCGACGTGAAAGGGAGGGGGAGGAGATAGCGATGAACGAGAGCGTTCTTCCGAATGCCGTGGGAGGCGCAGTATTTATAGCGAGCAATGGCCCACCTACGTAAGATATGGACTGAGCTGCACTGACTTAACTGCAGGTCCAGTTGCCTCACTGACATGTGGGCCGGATGCCTGTTGGGACCACATGTCAGTGACTCAATGCACCTGCGTTAAGTAACTGAAGCAGCGTCCCGTAAGATATGTTGCGTGATTAACATAATAACTACATGAGCATATTTGTTGGAGTAAATTACGGGGGAGGGAAGGGGTGGAAATATTGCTAGTCACAACGGATTGGACGAGCGCGGGAGGAGGAGAGTCATGCATGCAGATTTTTTCCACACGGGGTGGAGTGGTGGGACTGCCGGAGGGAGAAGGAAAGTCAAGCAAGCGTTCAGATTACAAGGTGCACTAAATTATTGCATGCGATGATTAAGGCTGGCCATAGTGCTGGTAATGTGGTATCTTACTAGCTGGTACTACCTCCATCCTGGTTTATTGGTCCCCATTGTATTTCGTGTCAAATTTTGACCATAGATTGAACTAACAAAATGTTCATGCATGTCACAAAAAATTATATCATTGAAAACTATGTTCAAATACGAATCCAACGATATAGTTTTTGTTGACATGCACTAACATTTTGTCAGTTAAATCTTCAGTCAAATTCAATGGGGGAGCAATAAACCACGACCGATGTAGTACTAGTGTAGAGGGCGGCGCTGCACGGGAGTCTCACCCCGCTCGTGGCGCGGCAGTAAAGCCATCATATCACAAAACCCAACCACTCCCAGTAATAAGTGGCCTGGTAAAATAAACGTACAAGCAACCATCACATCCCTCCGTCTTTTTTGCATTTCATCTCTCTACATTTACTTTCTCTGGTTCATCTCACACACTCGATCCCTAGCTACTACTCCTAGTATCCCTAGCTACTAGAGTAACATAGGTAGATACCGTATCATGTTAAATACTATGCTACTTTGTGTCATACAAGGCACTATAAAGGTAGTCCCGTATCATACACTAGTATCATGCACATGATACTAGTATATGATACTTTCTACTATGAGTAGCCTAAAGAGAATATTGACTAATCTCTACTCTCTATCTTGACTCTTATCTCTATTTTCTACTCTATATATTTATTTACTCCTATAAAAATCTCAGTTGGTGGTGATGGTGTGTCTGCCTCTGGACAACGTGAGTCGTTCGATCTACTTGGAACCATCAACGTGAACACAAATCTTACGCGGAATAAAAATGACCAGAGGGAGTATCATGCATGCGGAATAGGCAAAAAAATGCTCATTTATAGCCGTCCGAAGTCTCAAAAGGTGCGACCGCGCGAGGGAGGCGAAGGTCGTGGGAAGCGCGACGGTTGACGGAATTAAGTGAAGTTACATCCACGCGCCGGCATGGCGTGCAAACGCACAGAAGCTATACCGTCGGGCCTACGATATGGGTCTAGTAGACATGAAATCTAGTGGGTCCCTCATAGTAATCGAGAACTCTTTGGGGGCACACAACCGTTTATCCACCGGGCAAGCCAACTACCCCACACCGTTTGCACGCCCTACTCGTTCGGTCGTCCCCGTCTTCTACCTTACAACAGTTCGCTCCCAGTCGTCCCGTCCTTTCACATTACACCAGTCGCAGCCAACCCACCAGGGTTGAAGTCTTGGCTTGAGCGTTTGGTGCTCACGGAGTTTCTATAAAGGAATGCCAATGGGCTTGTCTAGCCCGGGTTGGTCTTGTTTACATTACACCAGTTCAACTTCTCCTAACCCACCTCCAAAATCCATGGCCTCCCAAATCTCCATAATCGGCGGTGAGTACAAGGTTAGAGCCATCACCGGCAATGAGTTCATCATCATCTACACCCGTAGATCCGCGACGGTGGAAGCATGCCTTGCTTGCTTCCTACTCATGTTCAAAAGTTCAAAGGATGAGTGGGTCGCTGGGCTAGATGTTGAGTACACCACAGTCCTGGAAAGCGAGAAGATTCTAAAGGAGGCAGAGAAGAAGAAGCCCGCTATGATCTAGGTTTGCGTACATAACGTATGCTTGGTCTACCACATATGCCATGCCCACGTTGAGTGCCAGGATTTTAAGAACTTCCTCAAGGGCGGCCGAGTCAAATTCATTACTGTAGACTTTAGGAATGACAGAAGAGTCCTAGGTCGGATAGGCCTCGTTGTAGGCTAGCCCTTCGATCTCCAGAAGGCAAGCCTGGTGTCCTCCTCTCAGCCTTCAATGCTGACCCTGGCAGCAGCCATGATTGATCCTTCATACGCTAAACTGAAGAAACCTCACCACGAGTTTCATCGTGCATGGGAGTCGAAGACAATAGATGAAGATCACATCCTGTACGCAGCAATGGATGCCTACCTTTGTTTAAATATCTACAAGGGTTGGATGAAGAAGCAGAGCCCAGTCTCTGGTTCAAGCAAAGAAGCGGTGGCGAAGAGGAAGAGGAAGAGGGACGAGGACGAAGTCGAGGATGTGGACTCGGACTCCGAGTAAGGTGGCAGTGTCGTCGCTCATGCTGGTTCTACTACAGTGTCAAGCGGACTAGTTGCTTAGTTTTATTTGAGGGGTGTGTTGTGCTGAGCCCCCAGCAGAACTATGTTTATGTTCTTTCTCGTTATTTGAACTTTATGTTATTTCTCGTTATTTGAACTCTTTAGTACGTACAGTAGTACTAGTACTATGTCTTACTACTGTTCTTCTTGCAATTGGTACTACTGCTCGTATCTTCATGTTCCTACTATACTTAATACGTTCATACTAGTAGTATAATTTGGGTCAGTCGATTTGTGAAAGAAGTTCAACGGAGCGAAGGAAGAAGACGACAGAGAAGCTACCCCAGTATCTATATTAGGGTGGCAGGGTGCCCATGATCTATCTTATGAGTGTTGCGTGTGGAATGTACTTCGCCGGAAAAAATGGATTGTGCCAGGGGTTAAACGAATGGAGGGGGTGGGGGGAGCATGGTGGTGGCAGGAGGTTCAGGGGAGGGCGGGGCGGCGGCGGCAGGCGGTTAGGCGTGTGGCGGGCTGAGAAGATGAACAGTGCATCAATTTCAGAGGTTGAAGAAGCCCTTCTAGCCATCCATGTTGCGTCCAACGGCTCACAAGAGTCGGCTGACCCAAATTGCTCCTTCAGATTGCAGGATCCATGTGGCATTCAAGGTCTCGAAGGTAGATTCCGTGTCCGCACCCGGTTTGCGGGCTCGGCGCGGGCGCGACCGGCTTCCGCCGCGACAGCCACCATGCGTGCCTCCTCCGCGCGGGCGGAGACGACAATTACATGCTAGTTCCTCCTCGCCGGCGTGCTGGAGCACGCGCTCGTCCTCCTCTTTGTACGCTACGTGCATAGACACGGCTCCACTAGCTGCTCGCGTGCTTGGCAGCACGGCGGCATCGCGAGGAGGGACTGCAGACGACGGAGTGGGCGAGCCTTCGGCTTCATGTTACAGGGATGGCGGCGACACGGCGGTGATTGGGGAGAAATGGTTGGCTGGAGCAGGCGGGTGATAACCCACAAGTATAGGGGATCGCAACAGTTTTCGAGGGTAGAGTATTCAACCCAAATTTATTGATTCGACACAAAGGGAGCCAAAGAATATTCTCAAGTATTAGCAGCTAAGTTGTCAATTCAACCGCACCTGGATAACTTAATATCTGCAGCAAAGTATTTAGTAGCAAAGTAGTATGGAAGTAACGGTAACGGTGGCAAAAGTAACAGTAGCAGTTTTGTAGTAATTGTAACAGTAGCAACGGTAAAGTAACTAAGCAAAGATCAATATGTGAAAAGCTCGTACGCATTGGATCAGTGATGGATAATTATGTCGGATGCGATTCCTCATGCAATAGTTATAACATAGGGTGACACGGAACTAGCTCCTGTTCATCAATGTAACGTAGGCATGTATTCCGAATATAGTCATACGTGCTTATGGAAAAGAACTTGCAAACACCTTTTGTCCTACCCTCCCGTGGCAGCGGGGTCCTATTGGAAACTAAGGGATATTAAGGCCTCCTTTTAATAGAGTACCGGACCAAAGCATTAACACTTAGTGAATACACGAACTCCTCAAACTACGGTCATCACCGGGAGTTGTCCCGATTATTGTCACTTCGGGGTTACCGGATCATAACACATAGTAGGTGACTAATGACTTGCAAGATAGGATCAAGAAATCACATATATTCATGAAAACATAATAGGTTCAGATCTGAATTCATGGCACTCGGGCCCTAGTGACAAGCATTAAGCATAGCAAAGTCATAGAAACATCAATCTTAGAACATAGTGGATACTAGGGATCAAACCCTGACAAAACTAACTCGATTACATGATAAATTTCATCAAACCCATCACTGTCCAGCAAGCCTACGATGGAATTACTCACGCACGGCGGTGAGCATCATGAAATTCGTGATGGAGGAAGGTTGATGATGACGACAGCGACGGATTCCCCTCTCCGGAGCCCCGAACAGACTCCGGATCGGCCCTCCCGAGAGAGTTTAGGGCTTGGTGGCGGCTCCGTATCATAAAACGTGATGAATCCTTCTCTCTGATTTTTTTCTCCCCGAACATGAATATATGGAGTTGGAGTTGAGGTCGGTGGAGCACCAGGGGGCCCACGAGACAGGGGGCGCGCCCAGGGGGGTAGGCGCGTCCCCACCCTCGTGGACAGGGTGTGGGCCCCCTGGTCTTGATTCTTTCGCCAGTATTTTTTATATATTCCAAAAATACTCTCCGTGAAGTTTCAGGTCATTCCGAGAACTTCTATTTCTGCACAAAAATAACACCATGACAATTCTGCTGAAAACAGCGTCCGTCCGGGTTAGTTCCATTCAAATCATGCAAGTTAGAGTCCAAAACAAGGGCAAAAGTGTTTGGAAAAGTAGATACGATGGAGACGTATAAACTCCCCCAAGCTTAAACCTTTGCTTGTCCTCAAGCAATTCAGTTGATAAACTGAAAGTGACAAAGAAATTTTTTTACAAACTCTGTTTGCTCTTGTTGTTGTAAATATGTAAAGCCAGCATTCAAGTTTTCGGCAAAGATTATGAACTAACCATATTCACAATAACATTTAGGTCTCATGTTTACTCATATCAATGGCATAATCAACTAGCGAGCAATAATAATAAATCTCGGATGACAACACTTTCTCAAAATAATCATAATATGATATAACAAGATGGTATCTCGCTAGCCCCTGCAAAACATAAATGCAGAGCACCTCTGAAGATCAAGGACTGACTGGACATTGTAATTCATGGTAAAAGAGATCCAATCATAGTCATACTCAATATAAATTAATAGTAATGGATGCAAATGACAGCGGTTCTCTCCAACTTGTGCTTTTTAATAAGATGATGATGACTCAGCATATAAGTAAATAGATAGGCCCTTCGTAGAGGGAAGCAGGGATTTGTAGAGGTGCCAGAGCTCGGTTTTGAAATAGAGATAAATAATATTTTGAGTGGCATACTTTCATTGTCAACACAACAACCGAGAGATCTCGATATCTTCCATGCTACACACATTATAGGCGGTTCCCAAGCAGAATGGTAAAGTTTATAGTCCCCCACCACCAACAAGCATCAATCCATGGCTTGCCTGAAACAATGGGTGCCTCCAACTAACAACAGTCCTGGGGGAGTTTTGTCTGCAATTATTTTGATTTGGTTTGAGCATGGGACTGGGCATACCGGTGACCAGCCATTTTCTCGTGAGTGAGGAGCGGAGTCCACTCCTCTTGAGAATAACTCGCCTAGCATGGAATATACAGACATCCCTAGTTGATACATGAGCTATTCGAGCATACAAAACAGAATTTCATTTGAAAGTTTAGAGTTTGGCACTTACAAATCTACTTGGAACGGCAGGTAGATACCGCATATAGGAAGGTATTGTGGACTCATATGGAATAACTTTGGGGTTTATGGAAGTGGATGCACAAGCAGTATTCCCGCTTAGTACAAGTGAAGGCTAGCAAAAGACTGGGAAGCGACCAGCTAGAGAGCGACAACAGTCATGAACATGCACTAAAATTAATCAACACTGAGTGCAAGCATGCATGAGTAGGATATAATCCACCATGAACATAAATATCATGGAGGCTATGTTGATTTTGTTTCAACTACATGTGTGAACATGTGCCAAGTCAAGCCACTCGAATCGTTCAAAGGAGGATACCACCCTATCATACTGTCGGATGTGGGGTTCCGGCAAACCCTTGAGGTTTGAACAATGGGGTGCGCGTGAAGTCTTTCCCTCCTACCAATCTACGTCCTAGCTCACTAAGATCTTGCGGACGAACTCGACAAACTCGCAACACAAAGAGACACGAGATTTATACTGGTTCGGGCCACCGTTGTGGTGTAATACCCTACTCCAGTGTGGTGGTGGTGGATTGCCTCTTGGGCTGGTGATGAACAGTATAGAGGGAAGAACAGCCTCCTGAGGTTGAGGTGTTCTTGTGCTTGCGGACTTGTGCGCATCTCTTGATCCTCTCCCTCTACTATGGTGACTAGACCTATTTATAGGGGCCCTGGTCCTCTTCCCAAATATTGAGCGGGAAGGGAGCCAACAACGACGGGCAAATTTGAAGGGGGACAGCTAGTACAAGCTATCCTCACAAAAGTGGTCTTCGTCTGCGAAAGGCTCTGTGGTGACGCAGTCTTGGGCTCCACGATGACCTCTGTCTTGCCATCCTGCTGGTCTTGGTCTCATTGCACCGATATAGCAACCTTTGCCTGATGCCTCGGTATTGCCTGCGCTGGCCTCCTTAGCACCAAAGAGGAAACAAGGACGCTGCGCGCGTTGGCGCCCGCCTAGCGCCCGCCTGGTGCCGATCGTCATGGCTCACGTCACGAGAGCCTCGTGAGGTTTGCCCCGCCTTGATATCTCCGCTCCTCGTGAGCCTGCCCGACTAGGCCACTCCTGAGGAGGTCTTGCGTCGTCCGCCTCGCGAGGCTTGGCCCCTCGCGAGGGTCTTGGATGCCTTGTTGATGAAGATGGGCCATACGGCCTGCTGACTTAGCCACGCCGTGGGCCGCAGGCAGGCAAGTCTGGGGACCCCCATTCCCAGAACACCGACAGTAGCCCCCAGGCCCAAGGTGCACTCGGGCTTGGCTTCGCGGCGAAGCCAAGGGTCAAGTACGGAGCACCGCGGGCCCCAAAAGCCTGCGGCCTCGGTTGACGCGTGGCGGCTGATTGGACGTGGGCGTCTCCACTTCCCCACGCTGCCTCGGCAACTGCACGACTTGACAAGTCCCTGCGACATGCAAGGAAAACCATGATTACCTGCGATCATTGGAGGCGCCGGCCTCCCGTGGCCCACTGTTGATGATGGCGTCCGCCACGGGAGGGTGTAGATTGAATCCCCCTTAGTTTTAGCTTTGGTTTCCTGCGAAGAGTCACGAAGTACCCCGTGGGGGCATGTAAGGGTCTGTAATGTCTTTTGCGCTTATCTTCCCTGTTACGAAAATTTGGTGAATGCGTATCCCACTGAGGCTCAGTCCCACTTTTCTTTCCTCGTGATAGCTTGTTGCTCTACGCTGACGGGTCCCGGTCCCCAGGCAAGCTACAGCCGTCGCTGGTATGCCAGGTCGCGTGCCGTGGTCAAGGCCAGGAGGTGTGCGGCCCGAGGTCCAGTAAGAGCCCCTGAGGCGCGATGCTCAGGAGGTCCCCCTTAGCGCTCAAGCGGCCATGGTGAGGCAAGAAAAGGAGTCAACGTGGCCACAACGGGGTTGCGGCAAGGCGTAAGTGACCATAGGCCCCAATATTTAGCTGATCTGAGAGCGAGACTTATCTTGTTGACTTCGCTGCGATTCCTGATGGTGCGCTAGGGCTGCGCGCCAACTCGTGTGGCACAGCTAGGCCGGCCCATATGAGTTTCCTTCCTCCATGCTCTCCTTAGTGCTCTACGTCCTCAGGTCCCGGCCCTCGAGCGAGCTCAGCCGCCGCTGGTATGCCAGGTCGCGATGCCGTGGTCAAGGCCAGGGGGTGAGAGCTGGAGAGCCAGTAAGAGCTCCTGAGTCGCGATGCTCAGGAGCCCCCCTTTTAAGGCGCAAGCGAATTGCATGGAGAAAAGGAGACTCGCGGTGCCGCCTGCTATCCTCCTCATGGGATCCCTGTGAACAGGCGCAAGAAGAAACACGGTTTGTCGTTATGGCTGCCAGCCTGCCGCTGGTTGGTCCGGATGAAGTGAAGGCACTGAGGGCCTGGTGAGGTGACGTGCGCGGGGCATGCCGCGATCCATAGCTCAGCCGCTCAGATTTGTCGACGTGGCAGGGACGGACCCATGCACCAGCGCCGTGCCTATGAGGAGGCCCTGGGGGAGGCGATGATCGAGCAGGTGATAGCCGTCGGCAGGTTAAGCATGGAAAGCAGATCAACTTAGTTAAATGCAGGAAGATACATGCCACTGGGTCCGGCCAGAGCGGCTTGGGGATGATGCAGCCCGAGGGGCGCCCCCAGCGAGGTAAGCTAAAGACATGAGCAAAAGGGATACATGCCGCAGGGACGGACCCACGCGGCCTGGGAATAATGCAGCCCGAGGGGCGCTCCCAGCTAAACGAGCTTGGAAGATGTCACCTGGTTTTGTAGACGAAGTAGAGTTGGTGCAGCTGAAGGCGTACGTCGAAGAAATGACTCCTCACGAGCCACCGGAGCCCTGAGCCTCGGGAGGCTCTGGGGCTCAGGAGGTTCTTTGAAGACCGTCTCCATTTCCTCCAGGACGGCGTGGTACCTGGCCTCCTGAGCCACCAAGACACGCTGCATGTTGCGTTGATAGGCTGACGCCACACTCGGCAAACCGAAGGGCATGCGAACGTAGCTGTGTGGTGGGCCCTCGCAGCGGCCCACACGCGAAGGCCAGAAGCGCTCTTGAGATGTGGCCCTGTTGAGCCCATGGACGTCGATGCAGACACGCAGCCCAGCATCCTTGCCATGATGGGGAGCTGCGCCTCGTGAGCGGCTGTCGCCGCGCATGGCTCTTGTGTCTTGCAGTTCCTGAGTGGTCTTGGTGATGAACTCCTGAGTGGTGGGCACTCCTTGCCCTGTGCTCTCCTGAGGGACACGTGCTGCGAAGCACGCCTCCAAGTGGTGCCCAAGCACCTCCCTCGTGAGGTTGGCAAGGTCTGAGGCCCTCCAGAAGAGAGCCCCCGAGCCTTGCCCGAGGAGGGCACTGATGCGCCTTCCTATGCGATGGAGGGAGGCGCCCCTGAGACGGGTGCTGATCCTGACGAGGCTCCTGCCGCGACGCCATCCTCCTGAGGTCCTGCGCGGCGCAGCTTCTTCTTCTTGGGGATGGTCTCCGGAGGGCCCTCGCTTCTGCTGTCGGGGTCGCTGATTGCTGCAGCTTGGAAGGCGCGCTCCAGGGAGCACCCCGCATCTCTATCTTCACATGGGACCGTGATGATTCCGCCGCTTCCCGGCATCTTGAGGACGTTGTGCCGTGGTGGGTGACCGCCATGAACTTGGCCAGGGCCGGATACCCGAGGATGGCATTGTACGGTAGGTGGATGTGCGCGACGTCGAAGTCGATGAGCTCGGTGCGGTAGTTCTTGCGCTCTCCGAAGGTGACAGGCAGGCGGACCTGCCCTACCGACGTGGTGGAACCGTCGGTCACTCCTGAGAAAGGTTTGGTAGGCTGGAGCTACTCATATGGCACATGGAGGTTGTCGAACGTGTCTACGGACAGGACGTTGAGTCCTGCGCCGCCGTCGATGAGGGTCTTGGGAACCTGCACATTGCTGATGACTGGGGAACACAACATCGGGAGGGCGCCGGCGGTGGCCGCGCACTTGAGCTAATCTGCCGAGTTGAAAGTGATGGCGCATTGGGACCACCTGAGGGGGCGCGTGGCCTCGAGCTTGGGGAGCACTGCGTTCACCTCGCGAGCGAACTGTTTGTAGATGCGCTGAGAGGCTGGGGTCTGGGCGCCGCCCAAGATGCAGGCGATTGCAAGCGGCTCCTACAAGCCCCCAGCCCCCTCGTCCTGATGGTGGTCGTCGTTCCTTCTTGGTGGCGGTAGTGGGGGGAGACCAGCATTGCCTTGGGGCGATCCTCACGAGGCTGATCCCTCCAGGCACCCTCGCGAGGATGGTCCTGCCAGCAGTCCTCACGAGGCCTATCGCGCCATTCCTGGCGCGGGCCACGGTCATCCCAGCGTCCGCCTCCACGTCCTCCTCCACGGCCGTAGCCCCGGTCGCTGCGCTCGGGGCGTCGACCGAAGCGTCCTTCTCGTATGGCTCTGAGCTCTTGACAGTCACTGGTGTTGTGGGTGTTGAGGTTGTGGAAGGCGCAGAACGGTCGGCTGTTCTTGGATGACTCGAGATGATCTCTGCCCCGCTTGGTGTCGGGCTCCGCTGCGAGCACAACCGCCTCCTTGCGCTTCACGTCCTTGGCCTTGGCCTTCTTCTCCTCTGCACCCGCAGCTGGCAGTTCGAGGAGGGAGAGGCGCCCCTGCTCAGCTCTCGCGCACTTGGTCGCTAGATTGAACAGCTCCTGAGATGTGCACAGATCCTCATGGATAGCGAGCTCTTCCTTCATCTTGATGTCATGGACGCCGTCGGAGAACCCGGAGATGATGGCCTCGTCCGTGACCTTGGGGATCTTGACGCGAGTGTTGTTGAAGCGTTGGATGTACTTCTGGAGGGTCTCTCCCGGTTGTTGCTTGATGCGGCGCAGGTCACCCGCGGCCGGCGGGTGGTCGCGAGTGCCCTGGAAGTTGGCGACGAAGCGGTCGCGCATCTCGTCCCAGGAGGAGATCGAGCCGTGCTACAGGTTCAGGAGCCAGGAGCGGGCTCCATCCTTGAGAGCCATGGGAAACCAGTTCGCCATGACTTTCTCATCGCCGTTGGCCACCTCGATGCTCAGCTCGTAGAGCTGCAGGAACTCCTCGGGGTCGGCGGTGCCGTCGTAGCGAGGAGGCAGATCTGGCTTGAACTTGCCTGGCCAGGCAACGCTGCACAGCTCGGGGGTGAAGGCGCGGCAGCCGACCGTGGTCGCTGGGGCCCGCTTCGGAGGTGGAGCTTGGTCTTGATGAGGTCCGCGCAGCGCCACCGCGGGCGGTGCGCGGTCTTGACGAGGGGGTGCGGGAAGCGCGGGTGCAGCTTCTCACGGCCGAGGGATTTCTTGGCAGCTTCTCTCTTCGCGTGCGGGCACCGGGCGTGGCGGATCACGCCGTGGGGCCGCGCGCCTTGGTGCCAAGGCACCATCTTGGGGCAGAGGTGGTGGAGGTGCGCCATGAGCTTCATCGCCCATGGCTGGCTGAGGGTGAGGTAGAGAGAGGGACGGCGCCGGAGAGCCCCCTGTTGCGCGGACGAGCTCGGCGATGCGGTCGAGCCACTCCTCGTAGAGGTCGTCAACCGGGCGGTAGCGCAGGAGTTCGTTCGTCGCAAGGAGCGCGGCCCGCACCTCCATGGGAGCGCGACGCGCGTGAGACGAAGAACCGGCCGGGGTCAGCGATGGAGTGGCGGTGCGGCCGTCCTGCCGCACCGATGGATGCAGTGAGGACGCCTGCTGCTCGTTCCCCGCCGGGCCGATGGCAGCGTTGGCAGCGGGAGACGGAGAACAACGAGGTGGCCCGCCGACGGGAGCCGTCTGAGCAACGCGGGCGGTGAGGGCAGCCCGGCGCTCAGCTCGAGCACGGCGAGCGTCCGCCATGGAGACGACGGAGCGATGGAACGACGAACTGATGGAAGGGAAGCTACGGCGCACCCCTACCTGGCGCGCCAAATGTCGGATGTGGGGTTCCGGCAAACCCTTGAGGTTCGAACACTGGGGTGCGCGCGAAGTCTTTCCCTCCTACCAATCTATGTCCTAGCTCACTAAGATCTCGTGGACGAACTCGCAACACAAAGAGACACGAGATTTATACTGGTTCGGGCCACCGTTGTGGTGTAATACCCTACTCCAGTGTGGTGGTGGTGGATTGCCTCTTGGGCTGGTGATGAACAGTACAGAGGGAAGAACAGCCTCCTGAGGTTGAGGTGTTCTTGTGCTTGCGGACTTGTGCGCGTCTCTCTATCCTCTCCCTCTACTATGGTCACTAGACCTATTTATAGGGGCCCTGGTCCTCTTCCCAAATATTGAGCGGGAAGGGAGCCAACAACGGCGGGCAAATTTGAAGGGGGACAACTAGTACAAGCTATACTGACAAAAGTGGTCTTCGCCTGCGAAAGGCTCTGTGGTGACGCCGTCTTGGGCTCCACGATGACCTCCGTCTTGCCATCCTGCTGGTCTTGGTCTCGTTGCACCGATATAGCAACCTTTGCCTGATGCCTCGGTACTATTCGCCTGCGCTGGCCTCCTTAGCACCAAAGAGGAAACAAGGATGTTGCACGCGCTGGCGCCCGCCTGGTGCCGATCGTCATGGCTCACGTCACGAGAGCCTCGTGAGGTTTGCCCCGCCTTGATATCTCCGCTCCTCGTGAGCCTGCCCGACTAGGCCACTCCTGAGGAGGTCTTGCGTCGTCCACCTCGCGAGGGTTGGCCCCTCGCGAGGGTCTTGGATGCATTGTTGATGAAGATGGGTCGTACGGCCTGCTGACTTAGCCACGCCGTGGGCCGCAGGCAGGCAAGTCTGGGGACCCCCGTTCCCATAACGCCGACACATACCACATCACAACCATTTTAATATCATGTTAGCACGCAAGGTAAACCATTATAAACTCCTAGCTAATTAATCATGGCATAAGCAACTATAATCTCTAATTGTCATTGCAAACATGTTTCATTCATAATAGTCTGAATCAGGAACGATGAACTAATCATATTTACAAAGACAAGAGAGGTCGAGTTCGTACCAGCTTCTCTCATCTCAATCAGTCCATTATATATCATCATTATTGCCTTTCACTTGCACGACCGAACGGTGTGGATAATAATAATAGTGCACGTGCATTGGACTAAGCTGGAATCTGCAAGCATTTAGTTCAAGGGAGAAGACAAAGTAATATGGGCTGCTGGTTAAATCAACAACAATGCATATAAGAGCCACTTCAACATTTTCATTATGGTCTTCTCCTCTCGACCCCAAAGAAAAGAAAGGAAATAAAACTATTTACACGGGAAAGCTCCCAACAAGCAAAAGAAGAACAAGAAATCTATTTGGGTTTTCTTTTAATTATTACTACTATAGGCATGGAAAGTAAACTAGCTAAAAGCTACAACTAATTTTTTTTGGTTTTTCTTAAGGTTATTCAAGCACACAGGAAGAAAGCGAGAAAAAGGAAAATAAACTAGCATGGATAGTGCAATGAAAAAGTATGAGCACCGACAACTAGAATGAGTGTGTGAACAGGAATGTAATGTCGGTGAGAAATACGTACTCCCCCCAAGCTTAGGCTTTTGGCCTAAGTTGGTCTATGCCCATGGATGGCCTGGCGGATATCCGAAGTTGTAACTGGGGTCGTACTGAGATGCAGCAGCTACTGCCTCAAGAGCTACAGCTTGGAGGCGAGATGCCTCCGTCCTCCTCTCGTGCTCGTTCGCCTCCTCCCTGGTTATAACATATCTCCTTTTTGCCTGAAAGTCAAAGAAAGTAGGAGCAGGGAGAGTAATATGGACAGTGCGACATCTGTCAAAGATTAGTCGGTACTGGAGAGACTGTTCATTCCTCTCAACAAACTGATGACGAACCATAGCATTAAAATTGAGAACACTAAGATCGGGAACGCACATGTGACATGCCTTGTCCTTACCATTAATGCATCTACCTATAAAGAGAGCAAAATAATGTATGGCAGGAAAATGAATGCTCCCTATGGTAGCTTGCATGATTTCTCTAGATTCCCCCACAGTTATACTAGCAAGAAAGTCTTTAAATTCCGATTTGTCAGGTTCACTTGCATTTCCCCAGTGCGGAAGTTTACAAGCAGTGCAAAAATCTTCTAAGTCCATGGTATAGGATTTATCATAAAGATCAAATAGTACAGTGTGAGAATTGTGTGATGATGTAACTTTAAACCTTCTCACACAGGAATCAGTTAGGTAGTGATATTGAGGGCACTTATCTGACACGAATCCATCGAGTTCAGCATTACGCACATACGCGTCAAATTCATCCTTAATTCCTGCTTGGACCATAAGATTTTCTAACGGCCATTCACAAGGCCTCAGTTGACCTTCTCTTGGTAGTTCATAGTCCGGCTCACGTATCGCGGGGCTGGGTCCTTGCTTCCTTGAGGAACCGCCTTGGTACATTTTCCTAAACATATTTCTTCCTCTAAAAAATTTCTGAAATTTTTATTAACTCAAAATAAAAGTGAACCAAACTCAACAAGATTGATAGCAACTACTCCCACAAGTGCCTAGAGACTATATCATGCATTAGAACTACTTAGGACCAAATAAATTTGACATGCAAGCTCAAGAACAAGGTCACCTAAGCAGCAAAAATTTGCAATGAATAAAGCACTAGAACAAAAACTAATTGGACCATTGGAGGAGTCACATAGCGAAGAACAATCCCCCAAAGCAGTTTTGTGAGTTGAGCTTTGAGCAAGGAGATCGAAAATCGCAGCAAAACGGGCTAGAACACGAGTTTGAGCTGTGTGGTGATTTTTTCTGGAGGAAGACGAAGTGTGTGGGTGCAGGAATAAGTGGAGGGGGGCCACATGGGGCCCACGAGGCAAGGGGGCGCGCCTAGGGGGGTGGACGCGCCCTGTACCCTCGTGGCCAGGTGGTGGCTCCCCCTCATGTGTACTCAGTGCCAGATATTCTTAAATATTCTACAAAAAATCATATTACAATTCTAGGGCATTTGGAGAACTTTTATTTTCGGGGTAATTTTTTTATTGCATAGATAATTCAAAAAATAGACAGAAAGTACTATTTTTGCTTTATTTAATCTAAATAACAGAAAGTAAAAGGAGGGTACAGAGAGTTGTGCTTTCTAACTTCATCCATCTCATGCTCATCAAAAGGAATCCACTAACAAGGTTGATCAAGTCTTGTTAACAAACTCATTCCGGATCGCATGGAACCGGAGAATTTTCGAATAGCACTAGGTTACCTCGACGGGGATATGCACAACCCCAACATTAAGAATATCATATTTCTTTTTGATAGTAGGAAGAGGAAATTCAAAACCTCCAAAAATAATCGTTGGACTTTTTCCAATAGAATTGATACTGTGGACTTGAGGTTGTTTCCTCGGAAAGTGTACCGTATGCTCATTACCATTAACATGAAAGTGGCATTGCCTTTGTTGCAATCAATAACAACCCCTGCAATATTCAAAAAGGGTCTTCCAAGAATAATAGACATACTATCGTCCTTGGGAATATCAAGAATAACAAAGTCCGTTAAAAAGTAACGTTTGCAACCACAACAGGCACATCCTCACAAATACCGACAGGTATAGCAGTTGATTTATCGGCCATTTGCAAAGATATTTCCGTAGGTGTCAACTTATTCAAATCAAGTGTACGATATAAAGAGAGAGGCATAACACTAACACCGGCTCCAAGATCACATAAAGCAGTTTTAACATAGTTTCTTTTAATAGAGCATGGTATAGTTGGTACTCCTGGATCTCCTAATTTCTTTGGTATTCCACCTTTAAAAGTGTAATTAGCAAGCATGGTGGAAATTTCAGCTTTCGGTACTTTTATTTGTAACAATATCTTTCATATACTTAGCATAAGGATTCATTTTAAGCATATCAGTCAAACGCATACGCAAAAACATAGGTCTAATCATTTCAGCAAAGCACTCAAAATCCTCATCATCCTTTTTCTTGGATGGTTTAGGAGGAAATGGCATGGGTTTCTGAACCCATGGTTCTCTTTCTTTACCGTGCTTCCTAGCAATGAAGTCTCTCTTATCATAACATTGATTCTTTGATTGTGGGTTATCAAGATCAATAGCAGGTTCAATCTCTACATCATTTCTATTGCTAGCCTGAGCATCATCATGAACATCATCATTAATATTATCACTAGGTTCATGTTCATTACCAGATTGTGTTTCATCATCAAAAATAGAAATATCATTGGGATTCTCAGGTGTGTCAACAACAGGTTCACTAGAAGCATGCAAAGTCCTATCATTTTTCTTTTTCTTCTTCTTAGAAGGACTAGGTGCATCAACATTAGTTCTCTGAGAATCTTGCTCAATTCTCTTAGGGTGGCCCTCAGGATACAAAGGTTCCTGAGTCATTTTACCCCCTCTAGTCATAACTCTAACAGCATTGTCATTCTTCTTATTATTTAATTCATTGAGGAAATCATTTTGAGCTTTAAGCACTTGTTCTACTTGAGTGGTAACCATAGAAGCATGTTTACTAATGAGTTTAAGTTCACCTTTAACTCTAGACATATAATCACTCAAGTGTTCAATCATATAAGCATTACGTTTCAATTGTCTACCAACATAAGCATTGAAGTTTTCTTGTTTAACAATAAAATTATCAAACTCATCTAAGCATTGGCTAGCAGACTTGTAGCGAGGAATATCACCTTCGTCAAATCTATAGAGAGAATTTACCTTTACTACCAGTGTCGGGTTATCAAGACCATGTATTTCTTCAATAGGTGGTAAATTCTTAACATCTTCAGCTTTAATACCCTTTTCTTTCATAGATTTCTTTGCCTCTTGCATATCTTCATGACTGAGAAATAGAATACCCCTTTTCTTTGGAGTTGGCTTAGGAGTTGGTTCAGGAAGTGTCCAATTATTTTCATTACTCAACATATTATTCAATAGCAATTCAGCTTGATCAACAGTTCTTTCCCTGAAAACACAACCAGCACAACTATCCAGGTGGTCTCTGGAAGCATCGGTTAGTCCATTATAAAAGATATCAAGTATTTCATTTTTCTTGAGAGGATGATCAGGCAAAGCATTAAGTAATTGGAGAAGCCTCCCCCAAGCTTGTGGGAGACTCTCTTCTTTAATTTGCACAAAATTATATATTTCCCTTAAAGCAGCTTGTTTCTTATGAGCGGGGAAATATTTAGCAGAGAAGTAATAAATCATATCCTGGGGACTACGCACACAACCAGGATCAAGAGAATTAAACCATGTTTTAGCATCACCCTTTAATGAGAACGGAAATAGCTTAAGGATATAATAGTAACGAATTTTTTCCTCATGGGTGAATAGGGTGGCTATATCATTTAATTTAGTAAGATGTGCCGCAACAGTTTCAGATTCATAGCCATGAAAAGGATCAGATTCAACCAAAGTAATTATTTCAGGATCTACAGAGAAATCATAATCCTTATCGGAAATACAGATAGGTGAAGTAGCATAAGTATCATGCATAGCAGAAGTGCATCATCAATAACATGCGACATATCAGAATTAATAGCAGAAGCAGGTTTAGGTGTCGCAAGTTTACTCAAAACAGAAGGAGAATCAAGTGCAGAGCTAGATGGCAGTTCCTTACCTCCCCTCGTAGTTGAGGGATAAATTTTGGTTTTCTCGTCTTTCAAGTTCCTCATAGTGATCAGCAGATATAAATCCCAAGTGACTCAAAGAATAGAGCTATGCTCCCCGGCAACGGCGCCAGAAAATAGTCATGATAACCCACAAGTATAGGGGATCGCAACAGTTTTCGAGGGTAGAGTATTCAACCCAAATTTATTGATTCGACACAAGGGGAGCCAAAGAATATTCTCAAGTATTAGCAGCTGAGTTGTCAATTCAACCACACCTGGATAACTTAATATCTGTAGCAAAGTATTTAGTAGCAAAGTAGTATGGAAGTAACGGTAACGGTGGCAAAAGTAACAGTAGCAGTTTTGTAGTAATTATAACAGTGGCAACGGTAAAGTAACTAAGCAAAGATCAATATGTGAAAAGCTCATAGGCATTGAATCAGTGATGGATAATTATGTCGGATGTGATTCCTCATGCAACAGTTATAACATAGGGTGACACGAAACTAGCTCCAGTTCATCAATGTTGTTGGAAATATGCCCTAGAGGCAATAATAAATTGGTTATTATTATATTTCCTTGTTCATGATAATCGTTTATTATCCATGCTAGAATTGTATTGATAGGAAACTCAGATACATGTGTGGATACATAGACAACACCATGTCCCTAGTAAGCCTCTAGTTGACTAGCTCGTTGATCAATAGATGGTTACGGTTTCCTAACCATGGACATTGGATGTCGTTGATAACGGGATCACATCATTAGGAGAATGATGTGATGGACAAGACCCAATCCTAAGCCTAGCACAAGATCGTGTAGTTCGTTTGCTCAGAGCTTTTCTAATGTCAAGTATCATTTCCTTAGACCATGAGATTGTGCAACTCCCGGATACCGTAGGAATGCTTTGGGTGTACCAAACGTCACAACGTAACCGGGTGACCATAAAGGTGCACTACAGGTATCTCCGAAAGTGTCTGTTGGGTTGGCACGAATCGAGACTGGGATTTGTCACTCCGTGTAAACGGAGAGGTATCTCTGGGCCCACTCGGTAGGACATCATCATGATGTGCACAGTGTGACCAAGGAGTTGATCACGGGATGATGTGAGTTACGGAACGAGTAAAGAGACTTGCCGGTAACGAGATTGAACAAGGTATCGGGATACCGACGATCGAATCTCGGGCAAGTAACATACCGATAGACAAAGGGAATTGTATACGGGATTGATTGAATCCTCAACATCATGGTTCATCCGATGAGATCATCGAGGAGCATGTGGGAGCCAACATGGGTATCCAGATCCCGCTGTTGGTTATTGGCCGGAGAGTCGTCTCGGTCTCCCAAACCCGTAGGGTCTACACACTTAAGGTTTGGTGACGCTAGGGTTATAGAGATATTAGTATGCGGTAACCCGAAAGTTGTTCGGAGTCCCGTATGAGATCCCGGACGTCACGAGGAGTTCCGGAATGGTCCGGAGGTAAAGATTTATATATGGGAAGTCTTATTTTGGTCGCCGGAAAAGTTTCACACTTTATCGGTATTGTACCGGGAGTGCCGAAAGGGGTCCGGGGGTCCACCAAGGGGGTCCACCAGCCCCGGGGGGCCACATGGGCTGTAGGGGGTGCGCCTTGGCCTATATGGGCTAAGGGCACCAGCCCCAAGAGGCCCATGCGCCAAGAGATAAGGAAAAGGGAGAGTCCTAAAGGGGGAAGGCACCTCCGAGGTGCCTTGGGGGGGAAGGACTCCTCCCTGGCCGCACCCTTCCTTGGAGGAAGGGCCAAGGCTGTGCCCCCCCTCTCCCTTGGCCCTATATATAGTGGGGGGAAGGGAGGGCAGCAATACCTAAGCCCTGGCGCCTCCCTCTCCCTCTCGTGACACACCTCCCTCCTCCCGCAGCGCTTGGCGAAGCCCTGTTGGAATCCCGCTACTTCCACCACCACGCCGTCGTGCTGCTGGATCTCCATAAACCTCTCCTCCCCCCTTGCTGGATCAAGAAGGAGGAGACGTCGCTGCTCCGTACGTGTGTTGAATGCGGAGGTGCCGTCTGTTCGGCGCTAGGATCATCGGTGATTTGGATCACGACGAGTACGACTCCATCAACCCCGTTCTCTTGAACGCTTCCGCTTGCGATCTACAAGGGTATGTAGATGCACTCCTTCCCTCTCGTTGCTAGTAAACTCCATAGATTGATCTTAGTGATGCGTATAAAATTTTGAATTTCTGCTACGTTCCCCAACAAATGTAAGGTAAGCATGTATTCCGAATATAGTCATACGTGCTTATGGAAAAGAACTTGCATGACATCTTTTGTCCTACCCTCTCGTGGCAGCGGGGTCCTATTGGAAACTAAGGGATATTAAGGCCTCCTTTTAATACCGGACCAAAGCATTAACACTTAGTGAATACACGAACTCCTCAAACTACGGTCATCACCGGGAGTGGTCCCGATTATTGTCACTTCGGGGTTACCGGATCATAACACATAGTAGGTGACTAATGAGTTGCAAGATAGGATCAAGAACTCACATATATTCATGAAAACATAATAGGTTCAGATCTGAATTCAAGGCACTCAGGCCCTAGTGACAAGCATTAAGCATAGCAAAGTCATAGCAACATCAATCTCAGAACATAGTGGATACTAGGGATCAAACCCTAACAAAACTAACTCGATTACATGATAAATCTCATCCAACCCATCACCGTCCAGCAAGCCTACGATGGAATTACTCACGCACGGCGGTGAGCATCATGAAATTGGTGATGGAGGAAGGTTGATGATGACGAAGGCGACAGATTCCCCTCTCCGGAGCCCCGAACGGACTCCAGATCAGCCCTCCCGAGAGAGTTTAGGGCTTGGCAGCGGCTCCGTATCATAAAACGCGATGAATCCTTCTCTCTAATTTTTTTTCTCCCTGAACGTGAATATATGGAGTTGGAGTTGAGGTCGGTGGAGCACCAGGGGGCCCACGAGACAGGGGGCGCACCCAGGGGGGTAGGCGCGCCCCCACCCTCGTGGACAGGGTGTGGGCCCCCAGGTCTTGATTCTTTCGCCAGTATTTTTTATATATTCCAAAAATATTCTCCGTGAAGTTTCAGGTCATTCAGAGAACTTTTATTTCTGCACAAAAATAACACCATGGCAATTCTGCTGAAAACAGCGTCAGTCCGGGTTAGTTCCATTAAAATCATGCAAGTTAGAGTCCAAAACAAGGGCAAAAGTGTTTGGAAAAGTAGATACGATGGAGACGTATCGGCGGGCGCCGGCATGCGCAACGGCGGCGGCGGCATATTGATGAGTGCGCGTATGGGAGCTTAGTTTAGTTTTATATCACTACAAAAAAGAGACACATCCATGACATTTTGGGCCAAACGAAATTTTTTTCTATCATACTTTTGACACTTCTATGACGATAATTGTGACAAAACTCGGTATCATCATAGATGTGGTGGAGTCCTACTTCTATGACAAAAAATCATGACAGAAAATGGGTTTTTTGTCCTGGGCGGGCCGGAGACGCAGCTGCATGACATTCTTTGGGCCGTCCATGATGGAAACAACTGTGGTAGAAGCGAGGGCGAGGAAAATATCGGGGTGTTCCCGGTTACGGTGGGTGGTCGGGGCCGAGCGATGCGCGTTTCTCTCGTACATACACGCGCGTGGGTGCGAGGCGTTGGGCTCTAACTGAACCCAAGTGATTGCACTGCAGGCTGCACGTTACTGAACCCGAGCGATCGATCGATGGCTGTTAACTGAACCCGATCAAGCGATTCCTTCGCTATTGCTGCTAACTGAAGCCGATCGATGCTGCCTATGGATGAACAGTGAGCATTGCTGGGGGTTTGGATGAACAGTTCCTGGTGGGGGTGGATGAACAGGACCCCGTGGTGTTGCCTCTGGTTGAACAGTGAGCGTTGTTGGGGGGGTTGGATGAACAGTTCCCGGTGGGGGTGGATGAACAGGACCCCATGGTGTTGCCTCTGGATGAACAGGAGCCCGATCGATCGAGCCGGTTGGGGCTGGATGAACAGGACCCCGTGGAGGGCAGGATGAACATGACCACCCCGTGGAGGGCAGGATGAACAGTAGACGGTGGAGGGCTGGAAGAACAGTAGCCCGTGGAGGGGTGGTTGAACAGGAGCCCGTGGAGAGGGCTGGTTGAATAGTAGCCGGCGGAGTAGCGCGCGGTGGAGGCTGGATGAACAGGAGCCCGTGGATGAACAGTCGCAGGTGGAGGCAGGAGGAGGTCGACGGTGGATGAACAGTAGCCCGTGGAGGCTGGAGGGGGTCGACGGTGGAGATGAACAGTATCCCGTGGAGTCCCGTTTTGCGGTACGCCACACCCCTGCCGATGAACATGACCCCAGTTTCGACCGTAGCGCTCCAACACAAGTCCATTTCCTCCGTTTTGCGGTACGCCACATCCCTCCCGATCAACAGGACCCCCGTTTCGACCGTAGGAGGTATGTTTCCTCCATTTTGCGGTACGCCAGACCCCTCCCGATGAACAGGATCCCGTTTCGACCGTGGCCGGTCGAACACAAGGCCGTTTCCTCAGTTCTGCGGTACGCCAGCCCTCGTTTCCATCGGCTGTTCCGTCCAAGCCGGTTGGCTCCCACGCGTTCCGTTGCCTCCCGATGAACACGACGCATTCTGTTGCCTCCCCATGAACACGACAACGACGTAGTTTCTCCATTCCGACCCAGCCATGTACACGAGCCCTAGCCGTACGTATGCGCGAGTAGGCGTTTGAGACCCTGCCCGTATGTAGGTACGTGGCCGTATTTTCTTTCTTGCACACTGGCCGCTGTACATACGTGTACATGCTACGTGCGCGCCTCTACTACGACACGTGCGCGCCTCTACATCGACCAGTATGTATGTACACGTTCGCGACCAAAATGACAATGTTACGTATGCTTTGACCAGGTGGGTCCCGACTGTCAGGCACTTCCTTGCTTGCCAAGATGTAGCTGGTGGGTCCCAGCAGTCAGGGGGGCGAATCATTTTTTTGCCCGGCGGACTTCCTTGCGTGCGAAGATGTAGCTGGTGGGTCCCAGCAGTCAGGGGAAACGTTTTTTTTTCGAAATACGGTGGCCCGTCCAGTGGGTCCCCGCTGTCAGGTGGAGGAATAATTATTTTGCGCGTAGTAAGGAGGCACTTCCTTGTTGCGGTCGTGGACCCAGCTGTGAGCCTCTCCACGTACAGTCCATGTCCGATGGAAGCCGTTCCTTGACCACGTTGACCACTCCGTGCCGAGAGCACCAGGGCGGTGGATGACGGCGAGGCCTAGGAAGGGGACGACGCGGAGCCGGGAAGACGTGGCAGTGGAAGCCCGCGCGTAGAGGAATACGAGGGTTCACTGGTTCGGCAGCGGTGTGAGGCTGCCATCGCCGCAGAATAATAGGGGGTGTGGGTGAGTGGCGGGATGGCCTGGCCAGTGGTGGGAGTAGTAGGGGGCGGTGAGGCCTCCGCGGCAGTACAGCCGGCCACGGGAGGCAGGAGCACGAGGCACGACCGGCGATGGTTTGGGCGGCTGGAGCAAGAAGACCAGAGGTTGAAGAAGCACTACGGCCGTTGGATGGACATCGTACGGTCACTGGAGCTAGAATCATGCATATTGACTAAGTTGACAAAGCCCTCCGTCCCCGTCAACTTAGTAGGCCCACAAGTCAGCCTGCCACTATACTGGGTCCCAGCTAACAGGGGGAGTATTCATTTTTTTGTGCGTAATAAGGAGGCACTTCCTTGCATGCGAAGATATAGCTGGTGGGTCCGAGCTGTCAGCGGCGGTAACATTTTTATCGTGAAATATAGAGGCCCTTTCGGTGGGTCCCAGATGTCAGGTGGAGGAATCATTATTTTGCGCGTAATAAGGAGGCATTTCCTTGCGTGCGGCCGTGGACCCAGCTGTCAGCCTCTCCACGTACAGTCCACTTCAGATGCATGTCGGTTGTTGACCACGTTGACCAGGCCGCGCCGAGAGCACCAGGGCGGTGGACGACGTCGAGGCCTAGGAAGGGAACGACACAGAGGCAGGGAAGACTCGGCAGTTGTTTCCCACGCAGAGGGGAGTACGACTGTACGAGGGTTTACTGGTTCGTCTGCCGTCGGCGGAGAATAACAGCAGGTGTGGGTGAGTAGAGGGATGGCTAGGCCAGCGATGGGAGTACGGTGGGGCGGTGAGGCCTGCGTGGCAGCACAGCCGGTCGTGGGGAGGAGAGAGCAGGCAGTCCCGTTGGCGCTTGTTTGAGCGGCTGGAGCAGGAAGAGCAGAGATTGAAGAAGCACGACGGCCGTTGGATGGACATCCAATAGTCACTGCTTGTGCGTCAACCTTTTTTTAGGAAAGCCTCAAATCTGTGGAAAACATCATACAGCCCATCTGCCATTTTTTCTAATAATTTACAGCCCATTTGCTAATTCTTAAGTTTTTTTGGATCCCATATTCTTTTTGTTAGCATTACAGCCCATATTGTGGCCACGGTTAAAAAATTATACAAAATTTTGCATATTTCGCTGTGGTCCGAACTGTTTTTAATCCTGAAATATAGAGTCACATTCAAACTGATTTTAAAAATAAATGTATATCAATATAAAATCCAACAAATTGTCCACGCATAAAAATCAATGCAATTTAAAATCTCGAAATGAAAAAAAAGGAATTTGAAACTAATTGCCGGTTTGATGTGTTTTAAAAATGTACAGCCCATTTCTCATTACTGATAGGCCATTTTCTCGGCCAGCCGAATGAAGCTCTCCCCGTCTTGAAAGATTTGTAGCCCAACAGGCCTGACAAAGCGACTTACTTGGCAAATCATAAAAAAACTGGGCTATGGTCGTGGACCCAGCTGCGGCCGTGGACCCAGCTGTCAGCCTCTCCACGTACAGTACTCTTCCGATGGAAATCAGTCGTTGACCACATTGACCATGCCACGCCGAGAGCACCAAGGCGATGGACGACGGCGAGGCCTAGGAAGGGGACGACGCGGAGCCGGGGAAGACGCGGCAGTGGATGCCCACGCGGAGAGGAGTACGAGGGTTCACTAGTTCGGCTGCGGTGTGAGGCTGCCGTCGCCGCAGAATAACATGGGGTGTGGGTGAGTGGAGGGATGGCCTGGCCAGCGGTGGGAGTAGTATGGGGGCGGTGAGGCCTCCGCGGCAGCACAGCCGGCCATGGGAGGCAGGAGCAGGCGGCACGACCGGCGCTGCTTTGGGCGGCTGGAGCAAGAAGACCAGAGGTTGAAGAAGCACTATGGCCGTTGGATGGACATCGTACGGTCACTGGAGCTAGAATCGTTCATATTGACTAAGTTGACAAAGCCCTCTGTCGCCGTCAACTTAGTAGGCCCACAAGTCAGCCACCCACTATTGTGGGTCCCAGCTAGCAGGGGGTATTCATTTTTTGTGCGTCATAAGGAGGCACTTCCTTGCGTGCGAAGATATAGCTGGTGGGTCCGACCTGTCAGCGGGGGGAACATTTTTTTCGCGAAATACAGAAGCCCTTCCCATGGGTCCTAGCTGTCAGGTGGAGGAATCATTATTTTGCACGTAATAAGGAGGGATTTCGTTGCGTGCGGCCGTGGACCCAGCTATCAGCCTCTCCACATACAGTCCACTTCTGATGGATGTCATTCATTGACCAAGTTGACCAGGCCGCGCCGAGAGCACCAGGGCGGTGGACGATGGCGAGGCCTAGGAAGGGAACGACACGGAGCCAGGGAAGACTCGGCAGTTGTTTTCCACGCGGAGGAGTACGAGGGTTTACTGGTTTGTCTGGCGTCCCCGGAGAATAACAGCAGGTGTGGGTGAGTAGAGCGATGGCTAGGCCAGCGATGGGAGTACGGTGGGGCGGTGAGGCCTGTGTGGTAGCTTAGCCGACCGCGGGAGGAGGGAGCAGGCAGTCCAGCTGGCGCTTCTTTGAGCAGCTGGAGCAGGAAAAGCAGAGATTGAAGAAGCACGACAGCCGTTGGATGGACATCCAACAGTCACTGCTCTCGTGTGCATTATTTCTAATAATGTACAACCCATTTGCTAATTCATAAGATTTTTTTTGGAGCCCATCTTCTTTTTGTTAGCATTCCACCCCTTATTGTGGCCACGGTTAAAAAGTATACGATTTTTTTTGCATATTTCGGTGCGGTCAACTGTTTTTAATCCTGAAATATCGATTCACATTCAAACTATTTTGAAAAATAATTTATATAAATATAAAATCCAAATAATTGTCCACGCATAAAAATCAATGGAATTTAAAATCTTGTAATGAAAAAAACTGAAACTAATTCCCGGTTTGATGTGTTTTAAAAATGTACAGCCCATTTCTGGGCAAACCGAATGAAACTCTCCTCGTCTTCAAAGATTTGCAGCCCAGCAGGGCTGATAAAGAAAGTAGGCCTCGTTTGGGTATTTCTTAAAAAAAAAATAGAACTGGGCTAGCCATTTTCAGCAAGAAAAAAACACAACTGGGCTCATGATGTGGTAAACATAAAAAACCCTGGCTAGACGGGCCACATCCCCCGCACAGCCCCGTTGTTAGCCTGATCCGTCGCTAAAACTAGTATAAATAACAACTGCTTGTTCTTCAAAAAAAACTGCGCGACCTGCTGGGTCCCTGTTGTCAGCCGCTCGTAGTGTAATTCTCTCGTTTATTGACTACGTTGACAATGGCGTGAGCCCCAGATGTCCAACCATAGGAGGAACCATATTTTTGGGCTTGTAATATAGAGGCACTTGCTTGCGTACTGCCATGACGCTGGTGGGTCCCTACTATCATCCTCTCCACGTACAGTCATCTCCTTGTTCCTCTCGGTTGTTGACGACGTTGACAACGCAAGAGGGCAGCGAAGCGCGCACGGCGAGCGAACCAAGGCCACAAGGCGGAGGAAGACGGTGAGGCCTCGGACGGAACGAACAGGAGCCGTGGAAGATGCGTCGGTTCAGTCGCATGCGGAGGGGAGTACGAGGGTTGACTGGTTCGGGTGCGGGTGCGTGCTGGGGCTGACGTCGCCGGAGAATAACAGGACATGTGGGGGAATAGAGGGAGGGACTGGCCAACGTTGGGGGGTACGTACGGTAGGGCGGTAGAGGCGCAACCAGCCATGGGAGGCGGGAGCAGGCGGAGCCGACAGGGTGGTTTGGTTTGGGTGGCTGGATGAAGAAGAAGACAAGAGATAGAAGATACACGACAGATGTTGGATGTCAATCCAACGGCTGGTAGGCAGAATCGTTTGTTGACTGGCTAGTAAGTCGACACCACCTTGGATAGGCTATTTCCTCGCGGGTCCCAAATGTCAGAATCCAAATCTGTCACAGTCATGCAGCCCTTCCTATGAAAATTTACAGCCCATTTGATGTGCTAGTTGGAAATAAGTTTGTGGGTGCTGGTGGGAGCTAATCACTTGGCTTTTGTAATGCACAGTGAGCTCAAGCAGCCGGCGAAAGTAATGTTATTTCCCTTGGTTGGGATTTGTTAGTTGTTACAATATTTTACTTTAAATTAAACGACTGGCAAGCCATTTGCCTTGCTTCAAAGAAAATATGGCAGTCACAGCCGAGTTGAAAAGGGCAAGAACATCTAACTCCAGCTTACAAACTGTACAAAAGCACGAGGGTTAATTGTTCATCAGGTTTACAAAAAAAACCCAGGTTGAAAAGGGCAACAACATCTAACTCCAGCACTGTTTTTGGCAGTCACAATCAAATGGATCGGTCAGGTCCATAGAATGAACATCCTGGGTCGTAAAATTTACTGGATTATGACCACAATATGTTGTAAATAGAAGCCCGGCACGTTCAGAAGCTCTTTTGCCCACCTGAAACTCCTTTTTTTGCTCTTCCACATACCCATCCATCAAAACCATGCTGCTGATAAACTTAAGCCTGATGGACAATAGTAACCTCGCATTCAGCAGGAAGAATGTGACAAATCTAGTGTTTGCACGGTTGGCTACATATCGTTCTAGCGTTATTGTCTTCAATCGAATCTCATGAGAAGTGAGAAAATCCCGATGCTTACGAATCCACTGATTGGTTATAACTTTCTTACCCCGTCCTGTTGCCTAAATAGACATGAAGATTGAAAACAGTTAAGGTCTAAAAAAAGAGTGTCGAAAGAGCAACAGCTGAACGGTTAATTCTAGTACACTATATGCGGGCTTCCAATGTGCGTGAAATTATCACCTTTATATACAACTTCTCCAGACATGGAAAGCATTGAAGCAAGCCAATAATCTTGTTCAGATCAAAACTATTCATTTGGATATATAAGATCTTGACAGAATCCAGCACCATTGATAGGCCATCCATGGAGAAACTCTTGATTGAGCATAGAACATAATATTAGTACAAAATGTGTACTCCAAGATGACATATAACTTATGCGCAGAAATTTAAAATCCAGCTTATGGTTACAAGTGTAGATGATAATGTAAAGTACTTGAAGAACTGCGGAGCCAAACACCATATTGAAATGAGCACAGAATCATGTAATACACCCAAGGTCTCCAGTTTAGGTGCAGAGAGGACGGTTATTTGCAACGGTGAATAACTAGAATCAAGGATCAACCTTTGAAGTGAAGGGGCATCTTGGATGATGAGCTGCCTTCTGACAAAACAAATTCCAATTCTTACAAGGTTAGGCGACTTTATTTGGAGACAACCGATTCTAACTGTGAAAACAAGCACCAAGCACTCCAGGGCAGGGCAACTGGAGTGGATGATGCTGTGCAATGAGGCCTCCGATATACGAACCCGCACAAGTGAAATTTTCTTGAGAAATGGGAGTCGAAGGTTTAGTACCAGATTGTCTAGTAGGTCGCACAACGCAAAGGTGGCGGTGTGGAGAGAGGAGGAAAACCGCGAGATGGACATCGGTGCTGAGGGCACAGGTAGATGGCATTCAGTATCTGGTAGGTGATTTCCAGGGGAATAGTAGAACTCAAGCAGCTGTAGTTCTATGAATTCAGGGGATTTCAACCAGGCGTCCACCGTGCAGGGCATGGTATGCTTGCTCAGGTAGCATGACGGGATGTAGAGGCTTTGAACGGAGCCCTGGTGGGAGGAGATGATGGCTCTGGGGATTTCAAAATCATTGAAGAGAGATAGCTGACGACAATCGAGATTAAGGGGCACGGCTCGCCATAGAGGGTGCCACCGAATTGAGAGGACTTGGGTGCGGCAGCAATCCTTGGTGGGGAGAAGCGAGATGATCTCCCCAAGGACGGCGTCTTGGAGATCGCTGATGCGGTCCACCCGAGATTCTACGGGTTCCTGGGGTCCGGTGGGGTGGGGCCACCGCTTCTCCCCGCGCTGCCGGGTGCGGGATCTACAACAGGCGTCGCCGCTGGCAGGAGCCTCATCTTCTTGGCGCTGGGGTCAGCCGACTCCATTTTCCTCGAGGGCGTCACGTCGCGCTCACGGATTTGAGCAGAGTAATGAATGACGAGTCTAGTTGTATTGCGAGTGAAGAAGAAGGGCAGCTGGGGTTTTTCTGTAGTAGTGAGGAAGAAGGGGAGCTCGGGTTTTCTGTAGGAGTGAGGTGAGGAATTTGGGGGTATGAGTGGAGCGAGCTGACGTGAGGTGGGTGGTAGTGAGGAGGAAGAAGAACACCCAGGTTTTTTTGGGGGCGGTGTGCTGGGTGTGGGTAGCGTCTCTCATTCAGTAAATATATGGACTTTTTAATTGATTTTACTATTTACTAGGGTGGATGGGCTGTTTTGTATTGGGCCCAGAGAAACAATTACTACTAGTACAGTGGAGACACTCTACAGCTACCCAGAAAAACAATTACTACCAGTACAGTGGATACAATGTCGCTTCTGGCTCCTCCTAGGTCATCGAAACATCTCCTCTACTGAATGCCGTTATACTTTTGTTCACCGACATGCGGGCCATGCAGCGCGCGGGCCCAAATGCCATCCACCAAATTAGAAGGCAGTATGCAGGCGGAGAGTCACCCCGGTCGTAGCGCGGCAATAACGAGCCGTCATATCACAAAACCCCACCTCCCCGCAGTCTAAGTTTGACGGATGAAGCAACCATCATTTCACTCTTCGCTGAATCCCCTTCTCCCTCACCGTCTTCAAGAAAGGCAACACTCGTATCTGCAACTGTTCTTCTCTCCCAACAAAGGGAAGGTAAGCGGATCCGTGATGTTGGTATATTTTTGTTCAGAGAAAAAAAAGAACTTTTGCAAAGCAGTAACCGATCCTCACTCTCTTTTTTGTTTCATTGTCATTGCGATTGTGTTTTCCTTTCAGTGGTCTCCTAGTATTTGTCAGTTTCATGATGGACCAAGGAGAACCAGGCAAAGATCTGCCGATATTGGAGCAGACGCGGGAGGCTGATCCCCACGAGACAGAGACCTCCAAGAAGATGGAGGCAGCCATCGAGCCGACCCCAGATACGCTCACGGCCACTACTGAGATGGTCAACGCCCCGTTTGAGGTTACAGCCCCCATGGCACTGCAGGAGCAGTTTTCCTCCTTCGAGGATGTGTCCCCCCCCCGCTGAGCTGCCCAAGGTGATTTTCTTCTTTGCCGATCTCGATTGTGGTTTTTCATCCAAGTATGTGGTGATGAATAATGCATAATTTTATCAGCTTCGATGCCATGCTATACATAGTGGTTTAAATAACTTGTGTTTCTTATACTGGAAAGTAATTCAGAACTTGTTTCTGTTTCAATTAGAGCACTGATGCAGACAAGGATTGTGTGGTTGTACATGTCACTCACTATGAGGCGGATGACCTGAATATACGCACCGGGAAAACAGAGTTTTTAGGCTGTTGGATCCTGGAAGCCATTTGTGCTTATACCAATGAAGAGTTGTATTCCAGCCTCACTATTGTCAGGCCTGTTGTCCAGGGTGTAGTGAAGCACAAGAAGTTCAAAGCTACTCCTTCGTTTGTGAGGCATACTATTCTTGTCAAGCTTACGCAGGAAGATGACATGGCATGCCTCCACAAACAAGTTTATGAGTGGCAAGGCCACAAGGTTGTCTTCATGAAGGTTCACAGGATTGAGCTGCTGCCAGACGTCCTCGATGATGTTCATGGCAAGGTCCATCTTGTGTCCAGCCCAAGTTAGATCGAGGCATGAAATACTTGCTCCAGCTAGTGTTTAATAGTAGTTTGGATTCTGTCTAATTATCCGAACCTTGCCTGTTATCGAGCCCTCTGGGCTAGTACTCTGTTTGAATCCGTCTATGGGAACTGCTGCTACTTTTGTGTGCCTGTGAATCATCGTAATTGTTGCCGAAACAGATGCGTCCTCACTAGTTTTATCACACGAGCAGTGTGTGTTTTGATGAAATAGAGTACTCGTTTGAGAACTGTGCGCCGACGTATACATAAGTACTTGTAAACACTGTTGGTGCTACCCCACTTGTAAGCAGTTGTGCAAAACACGGCACATTGGCTCAGCTCGCTTCAACACTAGGCTATCGACCAACTAACAATCAACAATCTGCTGTCTGACATATAAGCAACTATGTATCTTGTTACATTGGTTCATGCAGTTAACTGAGGCCACAATGTAAATTCCAAACATTCACACGCAAGTCCAGCGTTCATGTGGAACACTCACATGAAACTCGGCTTCATAAAAAACTTGAAAAGCACAAGTTAAGAAATTTTATACATCTCAATGATTCATAGAACATAACAAACATATACTAGTTCACAGCAAAAGACAAAGTTGTGAGAAGGTTTACAAATCAGGAAAAAACAAGCAAGGCTTCTCTGAGCAAAGGGCCTCCCGGCAGGCTTAAATTTCCTGGAGTTCACTCTGGTTTTTTCTTGTTGCCACCATCCAGGGTTAGGTTCTCTCATTCCAGAATAACCAATTATAATTGTGTTCTCAGCTGGAATGCTGAACTGAACCATGTAGTGTACTGACCAGCTGAAATTCTTGTGCATTCCACTAAATTTAAGCACCGCTATTTGCATAAATAAGCAGACCAGAATGCCTCTTGTCCACGCACCTGTCCAAAAAACCGCCATGCAGCCGTGCCAGCTAGTCCTCGGTCCATGGATGAACTGGTAGAAAGTGCATTCCGGACTAGGATGCAGTTGTTTTCGCTCGTCCCTACACTGCAATCAGGAAGTAAAACGTACGAATCAACTTCTTTTATATTGTGTTGGTCATTCTACCTAGTAACTACCAATGTAGGAATACCTGGAAGACGGGTGGTTAGACGACGGCAACGAGGGATAGCCATCTCATTTTGCGTAATTGTACTAAAACTGAGGTGTGTGCTTTTGATTGCGCGGATAGAAACGATACGGAGACAGACATCCCGAAACGATATGGAGACAGACATCCCTGTTTGCGCAAATACGAAATACGGTTATTTAAACAATGGCAGATATTTGCAGTGGCGTATGATTAACAGCAGCATCTATTGTGTTATAATTGGCACTAGATTGACAGTATGAAAGTGTCCTTAAGTAAGTAGCATCACATCACATCAACACTGCCACTAGATTAACATGCAGTACAATAGCATTAGTATTACTGCCATGAGAGTAGCACATGGTCAGTAAATGTGCAATCAAATTTGTGCAGTTCCACTGGGATGAAGCAATGTTAGCGGTGTGAGATTTAAGTGTAACTGCAAAAACACAATTCATGGGAAATAAAGCAAGACGGAAGCACTTCATAAAATGGTGGTGGCATTGCTTCAATTTATCGACGGCACTAGACCATTACTTATAGTGACATTAGGTGGCATTGCTTAATGCTTCATGTGATTTTACATTAACGGTAGCGATATGGGCGTAGGGACAGCAGAGGCATAAAGTGGTGACGCAGATGTGGTTGCCGAGAGCGGCAAACACTCAGGCAGCATGTCTGCATTTGTCCCATTTTTTATCTCCTCAGCGACATTTTCCTATGTGAGCACAGGAAATCTAGACCTGCTCATTCTCATTTGTGTTGTCCCCCAACACCCGTCACTTTCTTTCCTTTTTCAACCAAGAGATAGGTCCACTTCCCCCCACCCTTCGCCATCCACCATGCTTTCTTCGTCTTTTCAACCAAGAGACCGGTTGTCGGTGTCAAAACCGGCGGATCTCGGGTAGGGGGTCCCGAACTGTGGGTCTACGATCGATGGTAACAGGAGACGGGGGACACGATGTTTACCCAGGTTCGGGCCCTCTCTATGGAGGTAATACCCTACTTCCTGCTTGATTGATCTTGATGAATATGAGTATTACAAGAGTTGATCTACCACGAGATCGTAATGGCTAAACCCTAGAAGTCTAGCCTGCATGACCATGGTAATGTGTGTGTATCTGTCCTTTTCGGACTAACCCCTCCGGTTTATATAGACATCGGGGGGATCTAGGGTTTACATGGAGTCGGTTACATAAGAAGGAATCTTCGATCGCCAAGCTTGCCTTCCACGCCAAGTAGAGCCCAATCCGGACACGAGTATGGTCTTCGGTCTTCATGTCTTCTCAGCCCATCAGTCCGCCCCAAAGGATAACAGGCCAGACGCTCGAGGACCCCTTAGTCCAGGACTCCCTCAGTAGCCCCTGAACCTGGCTTTCAATGACGATGAGTCCGGCGCGCAGATGGTCTTCGGCATTGCAAGGCGGGTTCCCTCCTTCCGAACTCGAGAATAGTCTTCGGATGAAGTAAGTATATCCGGACCTGTGTATATAATTGCAGAGAATACAATATTCCATGAGTCCAACTTGCTGATAACTGTTCATGACATCGTATCATGCCTGCCCGTTTACTATTTCCAACCGTCGGCTATCGAGCCGCCCCACGTCTCTGGGCGCAGTTTTATTGGCACGTCTTGTCAAAGCGGAGATCGTGTCCCCTTATTGTGGGATTTCCATTAATACGGGCGCGGGTAATCCAACTGCGCCGTTTATACTGCCCATTGGGAACAGGCAGATTTTATGACTAATGGGGAGGTGACTGATATTCTTAGCCTTTATAAGGGGATAAGGATTCACACTTTTCACCCACGCCCCCTCCTTCTCCGTCCTTCCATCCTCGAGCTCCAGCGCAGAAGCTCCCATCTTCCCCTATTTCCAAAAAGCATTTAGCCATGTCCGGATCCGGAGCGGGAGGCAAGTGGATGGCTTCCTCCGTGAAGCCGAAAGATATCAAGGAGCTCCAAGAGGCCGGATACCTGGCCGAGGGAATCGTTCACCGACTCCCCACCAAGGGACAGATTGTGCCTACCCCCGAACCTCAAGAGAGGGTAGTGTTCCTTGCGCATTTTGTCCGTGGGTTGGGATTCCCTCTCCACCCATTTGTTCGTGGACTGATGTTTTACTATGGACTGGACATCCATGACCTCGCCCCCAACTTCGTCCTTAATATCTCTGCATTCATAGTTGTATGCGAAGCCTTTCTCCGCACCCCACCTCACTTTGGTCTATGGCTGAAGACTTTTAATGTAAAGCCAAAGGTGGTGCGCGGCCAACAGGCTGAGTGCGGAGGTGCCATGGTGGGCAAGATGCCCAATATCACCTGGCTCGAAGGCTTCTTTGTAGAGACGGTGAAGGGGTGGCAATCAGGTGGTTCTATATCACCGAGCCGCGCAACACCAACTGGGCGGCGGCCCCCGAATTCCGATCTGGAGTCCTGATGCGGCTTACCTCCTGGCAAGAGAAGGGCCTAACCTGGGGATCTTTGGAAGAGATCACTGGGCTCCAAACGTGACTCCAGAATATGATAACCCGGAAGATCAAGCTCGTCGATGTGATCCAGGTCATGCTTACACGCCGGATCCTTCCATGTCAGCGCCGCACCTGTTATTTGTGGGAGTTTGATCCGGCCAAGCACCAGACGCTGCCTAGGCTCTTTGGCACGATGCACGAAGATATCTGGAAAGTGCTCTTCAAGGCCAGCGAGACACCGCCACCCTCGACCAAAGATCACGGGCTCAGCTTAAAGCGTCAGGCCAATTCGGTAAGTCGTCAAGGTATAGTATTTCAGGACATACTTCGAGGAAGGATACTAAGCCTTCTCATCGATTTCTTTTTCAAGCCTGCGCCGATTTAGTGGGACGGATTAATTGTCTGGCTCCACTACCCGAAGACAAAGAAAATTCGCTCCTTACGGAGATGCTATTTCTGGTGCCTTATGACGTGCCGGAAAAGACGGTCAAAACCACGGCCAAGGGGACCAGGGGTGGCCTTCGCCGAAGGGGCACCTTGGTCGTCTCGTCTGACGACGAGACCGACCCCTCAGCCGCCAAAGATGGCGAGAGGAAACAAACTCCCCCCCTCCGGGAGGAAGGAAGAAAAGGGAGGCCTCCCCGAATTTGGAGGCGGAGGCGCCCAAGAGGGGGAAAGGCTCCCTCGCGGATAACTCCGCGTGGGATGTTGATAGCAGTCCGGAGCGACCTCGTCGGACCAAGCCTCGGGCCGCTTCATAAGTACCAGGATCTGCAAATGTCTGGCCTTCCTGGTTTGTAAGATTGACATATTTTAAACTTTGTCACTGCAGTCCGGCACGCGATGGGTCCCCGCGATACTTGAGAGAGGATTCGCCGGACTCGAAGGAGATGGCTAGCATGTCTCCGCCACCTGCTCATTCCGTCTCACCCAAGGGCGATGACGAGGTGGTGTCCAAAAAGACTTTCCCGGGCCGGGGGGAGATTCCGTAGATCATCGGGGTGACGTCCTAAGATGACTCCTCGGCCGCCGGACATATGGGGGAAAAAGTCCCCACGGGGACTGGTGACGGGGCCCGAGTTCCCTTCGGGCCTCAGCCGGATACCATTCCGGAGATCTACACGGCTCCGGGGTCTAGCGAACGGCATTTCCCCCAAGGAGGGAATGTGCCTGTTCCACCAGTGACCTCTGTCCAACCAGAGGCACCAGATAATCTGCTGGAGGCGCTACGAGGCGCCTCTATCGTGGATGAGCATCGTGTCCTTATGGACACAGTAATAAAGAAGGTTCAGTTCGCCAAAAGCGGACTGACCGAAGCCTGCACTAGCCTTCTAACGGGCTTTGAGGTAAGTAATGTGATTGTAAATAAAATATCACAGTATAGACAGTAGCCCCTGATGCTCTGTTTGGTGTTCGGGAAGAAAAGCCGAACAGAGGATCAAAAAATCGCAGGTGTCTAACATGAATTGTCTATGTGAATAAGCAGGTATCGCTGCAGCCTGCCACTGGTCATGCTGCGGAGGTCTCCGGACTGAAGCAGAAACTGGAGCGGGCCGAGGAGGAGCTCGGCCTTGTGAAGAAGCAGCTGGAGGATAGACAAGGTATGCGGTAACCAGTGGGTATATTTCAAAAAAATGAATAGTCCGACCGAACTAAAGTGTCATAAACTTTATTAGGGGCCACGACCGAGCTGGCAACCCTTAAGAAGGCGTTAGCCGAGGCCGAGGACAAAGCGGCCAAGGAACGAGCTTGGCGCGAGAAGCACGAGGCCCGGGTTGGCGAGGCGCAGCAACAACTCCAGGGAGCGATAGAGAAATTTGAGTCCTTGGAGCGCAGTTGTAAGGCGCAAGAGTCCGAATTGGCGAAGGCTCACCAGAGCGCACAGGATGCACGAGCCGAAGCCCAAAGCGCCCTCCAGGAAATTCAGGTGGCCAAGAAGATTGCGGCCGGTAAGTCCTTCACCATGCAGAGCGAGTATGTAGAAGAAACGTTCCTTGTACTTATCCTGAATGCGGGTTTTTCCAGGGGCGTTTACAGATCTGCCGCACAGTGTATCGGATGTGGCCGAGCATTATAGAGCCAAAGAAGGGATGTCTACAGAGAAGCTGTTCTGGTCCCAATATCTGGGAGCCGAGCATCCGGTGCCCTTCAGCGACCAGCTAAAGCAGTTGGTCGAGCTGCACAGGTTGGCAGAGCTAGCCATGAAGGACTTGATAGTCCGGCTATGGCCAGCCGATCCTATACCTAGTAGCTACTTCAGACTTGTGCAGCGGCTTATGAGTGCCTGTCTGCGGCTCGAAGCCGTGAAGCGGTCGATCTGTATTGAAGGTGCGCGTATGGCCTTTGCCCGCGTCAAGACGCATTGGGCGAAGCTGGATGCCAAGAAGCTGATGACGTAGGGACCGCCGGAGGGCAAGGAGCATCGTCGACCTGAGCACTATTTTGATGGTGTCCTGGAGGGGCCCCGCCTTGCGATGGAGCAATGTTCGAAGGATATCATATTCCCATGAGAACATGTTTTTTACCTTGCCCTATGATATGGAACAATGATGTGATGTAGTATAATGCTTATGATTTAAATTTTACCTCCTGTGCGGCCGTTTATTAAATCTGAGGGTTGACCAGTCATCGGCTTCTACCCCCACGTATATAGTACGGGGGTGTTCGGGATAAACCTAAACACTCTTTACTCCACATTCTGGTCCTTAAAGGAGGTGTTTAGCGCAACGAACAAGGCAATCAGACTATGCGGCCTTTACCGCCCTCACTTAGCCATAGGAGTTTGACAATTAGGAAAGTTGGCGAAGCCCCTGGTATTCGGAAGACTGAACTAGGGGCGCTAAACACGCCCAATCGGAAGAACCGATTCTTCGCAAGAAGCGGAAAAATCCTCTAATGATTTGGAACCTCTCGAATAGCTGACCGGCTCTCGCCGCATCATGACAGTCAGTTTTCGGCTTTCTCTACTGAGGTGCTCGTCCGGAAGAACCAGGACACAATCGCAGTAGTTCTCCCTTTACTACCCTAGCCAATGTGGCAGAAGGTAAGGTAGTAAGCACAGGAGCCGGGCAACCCAACTATTGACCAAAGACATGATTCGGAGCCGATGCATATAATGCTATAAGTTCGGGGTGCCGAACTATACTATAAAAGAGTTCGAATTTTTTATTGTCGTAGTGTTGGGTGTAATGAAGCCCCTGGCGTAGTAATACGTACCATGGTGTACGTGTGCAATGAGTAACTAATACCGAGGTGAGTAAACGGGAAAATGAAATAATAAGCTGACGCTACCGTGTACTCACCATTGTGGTGCAACTAGTACGTCGACGCGTACGTTGTACAAGTAATGCGATACGCAAATAAGGCTATTTAACATGCCGCAACCAAGGGCGAGCTACGTGTGGGTATGAAAAGCAAGTATGGCAATCGTTTAGTAGAGACCACCTGGGGGTTCCCTTGTAAGCCAGAGCTCCTTGCCTCCTTGGTGTGTTCTGCAAGCGGGTTGTCCGTATAGACCTCGAAAGGAGAAGAAAACCCGTAAATGAAAAACTAAAAGCATGCAAATCCCAGGGTCGGTCGAGCCGTGCTGTGGATCACGAATGAGTTATGCCTCCGTCAATACCCATGGGGTTTTGAGTGAGCAGTTTATGTACGCGCGGTAATAATGCCATTGCCTCATCGGGGCTGGGACGGAGGCCAAACTGCTAATTCGGCTCATGACGAGCTGAGCTGTCCTGCGGCAGTGTGGCCCGGACCCTCTTGATGATGTCTAGGGGCTCGGCAGCTGGATTATAATGTTGCTTGAGAAGGCCGCTCTGTACTTCTGCTGCTAGGGCGGCAGTGTGCTCCTCTGTACGGAGGGAGCGTTCCATGTTTCCATTTACTGTAATGATGCCACATGGACCGGGCATCTTGAGCTTGAGATAAGCGTAATGTGGCACCGTGTTGAATCTAGTGAATGTGGTTCGTCCGAGCAGGGCGTGATAGCCGCTGCAAAATGGGACGGTATCGAAGATTAGTTCTTCGCTATGGAAGTTATCCGGGGAACCGAATACTACTTCTAGCATTATTGAGCCCGTACAACGGGCCTCTACGCATGGTATTGCTCCTTTAAAGCTAGTCTTTGTTTGTTTGATTCATGAGGGATTAATGCCCATCTTCCGCACTGTGTCTTGATAGAGCAGGTTGAGGCTGCTACCACCGTCCATTAGGACTCGTGTCAGGTGTAATCCGTCGATGATTGGGTCGAGGACCAGTGCGGCTGAACCGCCATGGCGGATGCTGGTTGGATGATCTCGTCTATCAAAGGTGATCGGGAATGACGACCACGGATTGAATTTCGGGGCGACTGGCTCTAGCGCATAGACGTCCCTAAGTGCGCGCTTGCGCTCCCTTTTGGGGATGTGTGTAGCGTATATAGTGTTCACCGATTTGACTTGAGGGGGAAACTTCTTTTGCCCCCCAGTGTTCGGCTGCCGGGGCTCCTCGTCATCGTCCTCGCTCTGTGATTCCCCTTCTTTGTTTCTGCTGTTTGCCTTGCTGGCTTGTTTGAAGACCCGGCAATTCTGTTAGTATGGTTGGCCAGTTTGTCTGGGGTGCCATGTATCTGGCAAGGACGATCGAGTATGCGGTCCAAGCTGGATGGTGCTCCGCTGCTCCTTTTATAGGGCCTCTTTCACTAGCCAGACTTGGAGCCACTGAATCCGGCGTGAACTGTGGTGTCATCGGTGTTACCGCCATTGCTTTGGCGTTTGTGTCTGTTGCGCCGGAGCTTGCCGGGGCTGTTTTTGGCCTTAGAGGGGCCTGTTTCCTTGGTTGTGTTTGTACTGCGAGCCAGCCAACTATCCTCTCCTATGCAAAAGCGGGTCATAAGTGCCGTGAGGGCTTCCATGGACCTCGGCTTTTCCTGGCCGAGGTGGCGGGCGAGCCATTCGTCCCAGATGCTATGCTTAAAGGCCGCTAGGGCTTCGGCATCCAGACAATCGACAATCTGGTTCTTTTTGGTTAGGAACCTGGTCCAGAATTTTCTGGCTGATTCTCCAGGTTGTTGGACTATGTGGCCTAAGTCATCGGCATCGGGTGGCCGGACATATGTACCTTGGAAGTTGTCGAGGAAGGCTTGTTCCAAGTGCTCCCAGCTGCCAATGGAGTTCTCAGGCAGACTATTTAGCCAGTGTCGAGCTGGTCCTTTGAGCTTTAATGGGAGGTATTTGATGGCGTGGAGGTCATCTCCTCGGGCCATGTGGATGTGGAGAATAAAATCTTCGATCCACACTGCGGGATCGGTTGTGCCGTCGTATGATTCGATATTGACGGGCTTGAACCCCTCGAGGAATTCGTGATCCAGTACTTCATCTGTGAACCAGAGAGGGTGTGCGCCACCTCTGTATCGGGCCACATCGCGGCGTAGCTCTGATGGAATCCGTCTGCGGCATTCGGCCCGGGCATAGTTAGGTTTGTCACGTCCGAATAGGTAGCCGTCGTCGTGCCTCGAGGCACGCCCTCGCAATCCGTAGATCGATCTTGTATGTCCTGCTCTACTGTCTAGGGTCTGGCGGAGGTCGTACGTGTGACCCCGAACTCTTCCGTCTCTATTTTTACGGGGCGGTGGGGCCGGCTGCTATTCGGCCTGAGTTGCCGCTTTATCCCGACCGCGGGGTGGCCGGTCGGCCGCCCTGTCTCGGCCACGTGGTGGTTGTTCCGCATTACGCGAGGGAGATATGTGCTCCGGTGCCTCCTCATCGAATTGAGGTAGCAGTCTGCGTTTCGGATAGCTCTTGGCTGGGCGCTTGAGGCCGTATTCTTCAGCTGTCAGGACATTAGTCCATCTGTCGACAAGCAGATCTTTTTCAGCTTGAAGCTGCTGCCGTTTCTTTTTCAGGCTCCTTGCAGTGGCTATGAGCTGAAGCTTAAAGTGCTCCTACTCCAGAGGATCCTCGGGCACGATGAAGTCTTTGTTGCTGAGGCTTGTCTCCTCCTCTGAGGGTGGACGGTAACTATCGTCCTCCGAGTCATCTTCTATGGCCTGTTCATCGGGGTTGTCTTTCCTGTTGCCGTGTTCCTCCTGTTCGGATGCAGCTCCAACAGGGTCTTCATTGTTTTCGGCATCGCCTGGAGTACTATTTTCTCCGGTGCCAGTGTTGCCATCCTTTGAGCGATGAGGCTTAGAACGGCGTTTGGGGCGCCGATGCTTGGACAGCGTCACAGAGGATTTGTTCGCATCTGGCTCTTCTTTGTCGTCGCCAGATCCTTTGGGTGTATCAACCATGTATACGTCGTACGAAGCGTTGGTCCTTCCAACGTCCAGTGAATGGCGGGTCTTGGCCTTGCTCCTTGTCGGCATCATCGTCCATACCGTCGATGTCTTCAGAGCCATAGTCAAGCATGTCGGTTAAGTCATCAACAGTGGCTATGAAGTGGGTGGCGGGCGGGAAGCAAAATTCCTCGTCATCTGTCTCTAGCTCGAACCAGACATAGTTCGACTGTGAGTCCTTCCCCAAGGACAAATTCTTTAAAGAGTTAAGCACGTCACCCAAAGGTGAATGCTGGAAGATGTCTGCGGTGCTAAATTCGAAAATCGATAACCGATCCAACTCGGTGTCCGCAGTTGTACCTGGTCCGGAACTTATAGCCAGAGACGAGTCAGGAGTTCCATTGACGCGAATATTACAGGACGTCGAGTCCGTGTGTGGCTCCAACGCCGCAAACCTTGTGGCCTCGGAGGGCACGATCTGCTTCGGTTCTAAGGCCGCTGCAGCAACAGGAACCATCTCCTGGATGTGATCCGGTGACAGATCCAAGTCACGTTCATCGGGGCGAGGGGAGCGATCGTTGCGGTCTCAAACCCATTGAAGATCGAGTCTCCACGGGTATCCGCGACGTGGTTCAGGCTTCCAAATCTGACCTGGTGGCCGGGGCGTAGCTATCGACCTGCTCTAGATGGCCAAGCGAGTTGGCCCGCAGTACGTAGCCGCCGAATACAACAATCTGTCCGGGAGGAAGGTTCCTCCTTGGACAGCGTCATTGTTGACGATTGAAGGGGCCACTGAACCTCTTGTCGATGACACAGTGGAACTTTCAATGAAAGCACCAATGTCGGTGTCAAAACTGGCGGATCTCGGGTAGGGGGTCCCGAACTGTGCGTCTAGGATCGATGGTAACAGGAGACGGTGGACACGATGTTTACCCAGGTTCGGGCCCTCTCTATGGAGGTAATACCCTACTTCCTGCTTGATTGATCTTGATGAATATGAGTATTCAAGAGTTGATCTACCACGAGATCGTAATGGCTAAACCCTAGAAGTCTAGCCTGCATGACTATGGTAATGTGTGTGTATTTGTCCTTTCCGGACTAACCCCTCCGATTTATATAGACAACGGGGGGGGGGGATCTAGGGTTTACATGGAGTCGGTTACATAAGAAGGAATCTTCGGTCGCCAAGCCTGCCTTCCACGCCAAGTAGAGTCCAATCCGGACACGAGTATGGTCTTCGGTCTTCATGTCTTCACAGCCCATCAGTCCGGCCCAAAGGATAACAGGCCGGATGCCCAAGGACCCCTTAGTCCAGGACTCCCTCACCGGTTGGGTAGCCAGTATCTACTACTTTCCCCCGTTTCCTCTTAGAACCAAGTCCTAGATTCATGCTACAGCTTTCCCACTTTCTTCCCTGTTTGAACCAACTCTTAGAGTCGACTGTATGAACTAGCTTTACCTCTAATAATAGTAAAAGTCTAGGTGGCTTTGGAACAGGGGACGAAAGTAGAAAAAGATCCACACGAAGACAAGTGGGGAGCTGGGGCAGTAGAGCAAGGCAGGTTTCGAAGGAATATATACCTGAGGGTCGTCGGCATGTGGCAAAGACAGCGTCGGGAGGCCGCATCTTGGCCACAATACCGCAGGGAGGAAGAAGGGGTCGGAGGCCCTCCAGAGCCGGCGCTCTCTCGGAGAGAACGGCATGGCCACCGACCGGGACGCGCGGGCAGCCGTTGGTCTCTTCCCTCGCTGCCGACGACAGCGTGAATGATGCACCTACACCCCTGCCCTGGTCGAGGTTGTTCGACCGGATTTGTGACCAGCCGTGAGCTGAGAGAGAGTGTGGCCACCTATGTCTTGCTTAGATCTGGAGAGCATGAGAGAGTGAACGAGAGGAACCCTAGCAAAGCAAGCGCTAAGGCTCCTGCTTATATATATAGTGGAGTGATTTTGTTGTACCAGCTTCAAAAAATTGCGATCCTATGTGTACCCGCGAGTGGGTGTGAGAGAACTAGTGCGTGCGTGCACCGCTTCTCTTCGTGAGAGTACAATATACTATGCCCAAAGAAAGTTCGCCGCAAGAGTAATAGTGTAAGTGTGTGACGTATGAGCTAAAATAAAATGTGCGCGACGTCTTTTGTTTTTTAGAAGTTCTGAGGGTAGGGTGTGAAGAGCACATATGTGTGTGACGTCTACCTGCAGATAGACGGTGGGTGCGAGAGGACTCGGGAGGGTGCGTGTGCGTGAGAGAGAGGGGGGCACGTATCAATGCAATGCATGTGTCCGTAAATCATTATCCGACAAACGTTCACCACAAGACTTTTCGTGACGAACGCCATAAGAACCGTTAGATCGGCATCCGACAGTGTCAGTTTTGCCATGTCATTTAACAGAACAACCACTCCTCCTACACACAAATCTTCCACGTGAGTGTTAGCAACTGCCGTATGCTCCCTCCGTTCCAAAATGCAGTGCATATAACTTTATTGAAAATTCAAACCTCGCAAACTTTTACCGAGTTTTCGTGTACCAAATTGCACATGCAGAATACCCTGTATATAGCATTTCATTCATCTTCGCGAGGTAACTATAAAGATGGGGGAGGAGTCTACAAAGAAAGACCATCGTATCACCTGCAGCAATTTCAACCATCCTTTGGTGTGGAGGAATATCATAGGAACACTATATGATATGATTTTTATAGGATTTTTTCCTTTAGAGCCAATTGGTTCATAGGAATAGATTCATATACTCCACATTTCAAAGGAAATAAACATGATATCATTTCTATAGCTTTAGAGCCACTTGGTTTATATGAATGGATTCCTATACTCCCATAATTTCAAAGGAAAATAAACATAAGCGTATATTCAATAGAAAAGTTCCTATGATATGAACCAAATTACATCTCTTTTCTAATCCCTTCTCGTAGGAATTGAGATACATGTCATCTATAGATTCAATAGAAAAGTTCCTATGATGTCAACCAAATGACATATCTTTTCCAATCCCTACTCATAGGAATTGAGATACTCCATGTCATCTCTTTCCCTACAACTTCCATGTATACATCTTCTATTCCTAAATAGCTAGTACAACCCACTAGTAGCTTTTTTCCAAGACATGCAACTATGGGACAAGAACTATATAGTGTGCGAATAACTTGAAAGATGGTCGCTGGATGAAGCTAATCCGACAGTGCAGAGATGGCAAATCTGAGCACTACTGGCCATTGGATATCATCAACATTTCACCAGATCTGCCACATGTACAATTTAGAAGACTCCATGGTTGAACTTAAGCATAATGCACAAACCTCAAAACACAAGCACTTCTCCTTTGTTCTAGAATCTTCCGTATCATAATTGATTTTTTTCTAAATGAATTGCCATTATTTGTTTTTTACTTTATGCTTTACAATGCACAACCCCATGAATCTTAACATTTTTATAAAACTAATTGATTTTGAATGAGATGAACTATAAGAACTAAACGAACATCTACATCATGCATATATGACTCAAAGCTTTACATGATATAGTGTGTATTTATTCATAATTTGGTTTCAAAATCTCATGCGGTTGATGCATGTGTACCTTACTAGTTTTGAGTAGAGTAGAAAATTTCACGCGGCCCCGGGTATATCAAAATGCAGGGCCCATGCATCATTGCCTTTCGGTCGAACCTACGTCCACAATTTTTTGTACATACTATATCTCCACTGGTCCCCGAACCCAAAATGCTGCCTCGTTCCCCTAAAACCAAGCGGCCCACACATATTTAAGGCGTCGACTCGAACTCAATCCCTCTCCCATTTACTATGACGTGGCCCCGCACGCCCTAGTGGTACTCCTACAAACCCTACCACCGCACGCATCATCGGTTTTCTTCAAGAGGGCGAGGGAGAAGCCGATTTGTAGTGGAGGCGCTTTCAAAAAAATGATTTGTAGTGGAGACCCCTACCCTAGGGTGCCCTAGGTAGCTGTCGCACACATCATTTGTTTTCTCTTTTCTTTATGCTCTTGCGCCCTAGAGTGAAATGATGGTTGCTTCGTCCGTCCAGCTTAATGCGGGAAAAGTGGGGCTTTGTAATTTGACCCCTCATCGCTCATTTTCTACTACTGCGGCGCTACGACCGGGGTGCCTCCAATTCCAACCGCTGCTCCGAACTGTAATTTGGTGCATCACACGTGGAACAAGACGGTGGATGAGCCACATGTCGGCCAAAGGGGTCCTGTTAAGTGTGTCGCCATTTCGTGTGCGGACTGACCCTGCTTGAGTCGCTACGCCAACACGACAGGTGCAGCCTACCACTTGGTTTGCTCCTTGGTGAATCCCGACTATATTGATCTAAAAAGATACGTACTGAACTACCCTCTCCGTCTTGTTTTTTAGACGTCTCGGTTTATAGGGTGTGCACATAGTTCTAGGTCATCCATTTGACTAACTAAATCTGAATTACTATGTCACAAAAAGTATATCATTGGATTATTAAGCGGATGTAGTTTCTAAACATATACTATTCATCACATATATAGCTAGTTAAATTCTCAACCTAGAACGACGTGCATGCCATGTAAACCGATACGGAGGAAGTATAGTAGTAAAAATGAGGTGATTTTACCGAGCGATCGGCGGGGGAGCATGGCCTGTCATGCGGTCCCACGTGTCATGATGTACCAAGGCGATGCGTGTGTCCCTCTTGAGGCAGAAGCGATACTACGTGGTTTGAGATGATGGCGAACCGAAGTGTGAAATAATGGTTGCTTCGTCCGTCTGGGAAGGTGCGGCATTGTGATTTGACGTCTCATTGCTCATTACTACTACTACTACTACTACTGGGGCGGTACGACTGGGGTGCGTCCCCCCTGCTGTTCTGCACTGTTATTTGGTGCTTGACACGTCAACCCGGTTGCTATATGTCCCACATGTCGGCGACAGGAAGTACAGAATTCATGAAAGCGAGCGTCGACGGAGGAGTATAAGACACGGCTTGTGTTTTTGCTGCTTCGTGCGATCCATCGATACAAACCCGACCTAAAAAAGGCGAGGGCGGGTCTTTTCCCAGGCGGCAGGCAGGGGAGTTTGGCATAGTCTGTTCGAGGCAAGGAGGCAGGAAGGGAAACAAGCAAATAAAGGTTGAGCGACTTAGTTTTGGGAAAATCTGATTATACGGAGTACGTACCCACTAGGGTTTATAGGGCTCATCTAAAAAACATTCGTTTTTCCGTTTTATAAGTCTCAATTCAACTACTAGTAGTAGTACCATCACATGTTGGATTTTGAGGTGCGTTAGATCACCTGATGCAAGCAGTGTCAAGAGAAAACTCACCAATGCATGTAGAAGTTTATGGAAATTTAGTGGTCATTCATGCATTCGTTCTAATTAATGCCTCGGTAAACATAACTTCTTGAGAAAAACGAGCGTACTAATTACTTGTGCAAACTAGGAGTACGAAATTAATTCGACCACTCACCGTCTACCTTGGTTGGAGAGATTTTGAAATTGAGCCATAAACTGGAAAGGAGGGAGTAGTAACTTTTGTCTCGATTACTATTTGTGGCCTTGTATAGATGCAAAATGTATTTTTTTTATAGTGGCCTTGTATAAGTAAATGGAGGGAGTACTAAAGGACATATATATTCCAAACAATAGGATAATCTCTCTAACCAAGGTAGTAGGGACGAGGAGTAAACGGAGGGAGTAGTAAAATTTGTCCTCGTCCTGCGAGCCACCGCGCGCGTGGGCGAGGGAGCAAGCATAAGGCGTAGTAAGCAACCTTCACCTCATCCTCCGAGCCACCGCACCCATGGGCGGGGGAGACGGCGTACTAAGCAAGCTTCTCCTCGTTCTGCGAGTTGACGGGACACATCAAAAGTACTCCAGTGTATAGAGCCTTGCCTCTAAGGTAGGCCCCACATGGTTTGCCTCTTCTTTAACATAATGCGTCAAGTCGCAATTTGTTTGTTCACCCGTGGTAGACGATCCTCCCTCCATCTAGTGGACAACCAGTAGACGTGTCAAGTTACCACGTGGGCTGCCTTTTCGTACAGAAATGAGCTCCACCGCGTACCCGCGCGGGTGTGGTTGGGAGAGAGACGGGAGTACGTGCGCCGTGCGTGCACCTCTTCTCTTCGTGCACGTCCCCCACCTACGTGGGTGTGTGTGAGAGGGACTATAGAGATATAAACCTAGACATAATGCGCCGTCCGTCCCCATGCCTCCGCCCAGTCCGACCACCAGTCACCACCACGCCCCACTCCTCCTCACCTTATCTCTCATCTTTCTCCCTCCATTTTTATATACAAGGCCACTATCAAAATTACAATTTGCAGATATACAAGGCCACTAACACTAATCGATGCAATATTAATGGTGTTTGCCTCGTAGTACTACTAGCAAAGGAGGACATTAATTATCCCTTGCATGCATGCGGGAGTGTGAGCATTGGCTTGATGTGCATGAAAGAGAAGAATACACATTAATTTACACGACAAACAAGGAAACAAGGTGGCTTGCAACATTGAGTTAGAAGACATTAATTTTTGCCTTGGTACCTGTAATATGGGTTTGTGGCCTTGTATACAAAAATGGAGACCGATAAAATTCTTGAGATACCATTTATCCGATAAAATTCTTGAGCAATCATTAGTTTTTACAAAATGGGATTACTCCTGCATGGGTCAATCACAACATGTGTTTTGTAAAAAAATGCATCTTGATGTTCCGTGCAATGCACGGGCATCTTGCTAGTCCATGAAAACAACACATGGCAAAATTTCACGGCGAACGAGGGATTTGAATCTGTTGGGAGGGGCTGTTTGGATCTTGCCCGGGGTAGCCAAAATATTGGCGACCCTTTTGTCCACTGGTGCCTTTGCCACCGATGAACGAGGAATGGCTCAGGTTCTCATGCATCCTCCAGCGCACATGTTGGAGACGAGCTCGCACGAGCTGTGTTATTTTTGTCCCACCACGCCGCCCGAGCCGCCCACAGACCGACCGGCGACCCGCAAATTACACCATCCAACCGTAGCCGCACACATTATGACAGCAAGTCAACCAACCGGACAAAATTCACGCAAACACGGCGATATTTCATATAAACAACAACGGAAATCATATAAGATACCGAATTTTCATACAAACATGACGGATTTCATTACATTCAAATGAACTACGCGGTGCTAGTTCAGACAGCACATGTATATAATACCTGGCCTAAATGGTCGTCGGCCGATCGATTTGTGTTCCTCATGTCCGGCAGCATGATCACCGGATTGCCGGGAGCCCCAGAGGTATATGCGGGGTCGACGAAGGTCCTCGCAACAAAAGGATCCAGCAAGACACCTGCTGTGTAGGCCGGCGTCGCCTCCGTGGTGGCCTTCATGGGACCCAAGCGGTGGTGGCCTCCCGTGTTCTACTTCTCCTCGATGATGGCGGCGGACGCGGAGGCGTTGGCCACCGACTCGTCGCTCTCCGCGCACCCGACTTCTATCGCTGCTTGCATGGCGCGGCCGCCGGCATGGGAGTCTCGGCCACAGAAACGGGAGACGCGGTACGAGGCGGCGGCGTGGACGGAAGCAACGACACCCGTGCACCGCTCCTCATCGAGCTGGCCTGGAGCGGCGAGTTGCTGAACCGCGCGCCGGCTTGGGGCGGCAACTGGCTCCGTCAGGCGAGGGGAGGGAGGTGGATCAGCGAGTTGCATAGCTCGTATCCGGCGGGCTCGGTGGGCCACCCAGCCGGCTTGGATGCGGAATAACTACTCTTCGTAAGCCATTGTAAGAGTGGACAAAATGGTGAAGGAGGAGATAGGGGAGCGGCGGAGGTGTGCGATTCTTGGCCGGCGTTTGGCCTCGTTTAAATAGGAGATTAAATAGATGGCGGACGAAAGGAGCTCGGCCGGCGTTGCGTTTAATGCCGGCCCGGTCATGAACGGACGTGTGTCCAGGGTGGGTTTCTCGGCTTCCACACGGGCGGGTTTCATGGAGGCGTTTGAATGTGGCAAGGAGGCGTGTTCAGCCGGGCCTGCAGCGAGTGGCGCCCTTGACTCTGACGTAGGACATCGCGCCGTTCTTCCACTGACGTGTGGGCACTTTGGGTACATGGCCTGCATGTCAGGGACCCAACGCAGGCAGCGCACAGCAGAGGAACCTTTAGTGGGCCAGGGCGGTCAGAAGCGGGCATATCATAAACCGATGATTGTTCATTGAGTGTGACATCATCCTTTTCATGTAGATAAGCCTACTATGTTGATAGCCCGTTCGATACGTTGTGATTCATAAAGACCGCTACAAACATCAATGTTCTGCTTATCACAGATAAGATTGATTAATACCCGTAACAATCCATGTCCTTAACAAAGGGTGCATGCACGTATAGGTTGAGCGTGTGTCTTGCGTCGTGTGCTGCGTGCATGCAAGCATGCGAGTGTTGCGTGTGTGCAAGGATACGTTTCAGTGTTGCATGCATGTGTGAGTACGTGCGTGTGTTCGTCAGTGCATGTGTACGCGTCAGTGTTGCACGCCTGTATGCGTGTGTGTGTTCGTTATGTGTACGTGTCAGTGTTGCATGCCTGCATGCGTGCGTGTCTTGCGTGCGTGCATGTGTATGTGGGGGGTGAGGCTACACGTCAGTCGACTGACTTTTTCATCTCTGCTCATTAGATTTTCCAGCCGTTGGATACAAAATCAAGGACCTGCAGTTTATCATCAAACTCCACCCCCCTGAGCCGCCAGCCATCACCGGCCGAACTGCCGGCCCGCGCCGCCCACGGCCGGCCCGCGCCGCCAAGCCGCCCCGCCCGCCCCGAAACCACTCCTCCCCGCCGGTCCGCCGCCGCACCGGCCATCCCTCTAGGCCCCCCCGCACCGAGCTTTTTCTCCGGCGATCCCCACCCCACCGCCCAATCAACGCGCCCCCACCGCCGGCGACTGCCAACCAGAGGTCTCACGACTTCGAGTACCCACCGACCACTAATTTATTACCATTTCTGTCCTTCATATACGCGCTGACAGGTGGGCCCTATGGTAATGTGCGCTGCTGAATGTGGACCGTTTGACTGGTCAATTGATCGTGTCATCAACAAATTGCGGAGCTGTATGGTGAGCCAGTGACCGTATGATCACCCTAAAATGTATTTTATTAACACAGTACAGACTCAAACTACCATTTCTTTCTTTCATATACGGGCGGACAGGTGGGCCCCATGGTTACGCACCCCGATGATGCAACACTAGTTGCGCCACGTGGAACGTTTGACTGGTCAATTGATTGTGTCATCAACAAAATATGGAGTTGTACGGGTGAGCCAGTGACCGTATAATCATGACATTTATTTTTTTAACACGGTACAGACGCAAGGGCTCATATATACGCGCAAGCATTCACCGCTATAAGCGCACACACGCAGACCCTACCCCTATGAGCACCTTCGAGAGAGTGGGCCAGCATATGATCTTGAGATTTTACGAAGTCACCATAGGTGCCTCGCAGTCGAGTGGAACGTCTCCTCCCACTGAACGCACATCGCCGGAAAATACTGAAATTAACCCAGGATAAATGCGAGCACCGGGACTTTAACCCTGGTGGGCTCGAGAAACCACTGTCCTCCTAACCATCCAACCACATGTTGGTTAGCACGACAAAATGTATGTGGTGACCGTGATGAGCTTATTCTGAAGTCCAGTGACCATATCGTGCTTTCGCTTCAAATACAATGACGGTAAGTGTCGTCAACAAAATACGGAGCATGCATCAAATGCAAAGTCCGTCAGTGTCATCAAGAAAATACGGAGACGTATCGTGAGGTAGATACCGTATGATCACCACGAGAATGTATACGGTGACCGTAATGAGCATATTCTAAACTCCAGTGACCGTATAGTGCTTTAGCTTGAAATACAGTGACCGTCATGCGTGAATGTGTCGTGGGCATGCATACTTTTAGAGGGCCGAGAGATAGTTTGTGTGCGTACATGAAAGTGGTGTAGAAAGAGGGGATGTCCGGTGGAGACAAGGAGAGATATGCCCTTTGTTTCTCTTTCCCATGATTAATGTTTTAGGAGAATATATAAACATTCACAATGCAGAACAAATATTTTTGGATGCACCATGCAATTAACTTTCATGTATAACATTGTACTATTGTATATGCTTATTTTCTTAGTGGCCGATTGCGTGTGTGGTGTGGTGGGCACATCATTTCTAGTTGTGGTGGGTCAACATGAGGACTCATGGGTCGGTTCCATCCTGCGCCACATAGGTTGGATCGAGACACGTTATACGAAGACCCATGTGGAGGACTCGGCGTACAACACGAAGCTAGCTACCAGAGTTGCGGAGGACTCTATCCCCACTGGTGATAAGCCGACTATATATGATTTGTAACCCTAGGCCCCCAGTATGTTATAGAAGCTTGGGGGCTAGTTCGTCGATAGTATACACACACGCACAATGCCTGGTATTCACATGTACTTTGTACACACCCCTATCACTAATATAAAGTACCAGGAGTAGGCTTTTTCCTCAACTGCAAGGGTCCGAACTAGGGTAAAACTTTGCCTCGTATTACCATCCAGCCTAACAGTCAGGGATATCCTACCGAATGATATGATGGAATCATATCTGCCAACTACTAAGAGAGAGGTGTGTCTGGGGGGGCAATGTGTGCGAGAGAGGCCTAAAGATAATGTGCGTGCGGGAGACACGTAGGCACATATGTGTGCGTATAGAGGGCTAGTAGAGACCGTGCGTGTGTATATATGCATGTGAGAGAAATAGTGTTTTCCAACTGAGATTAGTGAAAAGAGTGGTACATAGTAGTCAGAAAGAGAGAGAGATACAGAGAGCATGTGCGTGAGACTCCCCGACACCCCGAGAGAGATTGTGAGCACGTGTGAAAGAGAAATGCCGATGCATATAAAGTGTGTGCACTTATGCGGTAGATAGAGAGATATATAGCGCGTTTGTGAGAACGGGGCGAGGCATAGTGCATCTACGTGTAAAAGGCGGTTCTACGCATTAAATTAAAATATAAATGGAATTATTATTTTTGGATGACATCATGAATTTTGCAAATTGCGTATGGACGAAAGTCGGTCTATCAGACACCCATACTCTATTGATTCTAGCATGTGCGTGTGTTTATTTCATATTATCGATCTATAGAGTGAGAGTGGTTTGAAATACAAGCAATGGATGCTTTTGCAATTCATATATAAACATTAATTAGTGCACTCCATGTTGTTAGTGTGAAGCACTTTATACATTTGTCACTTGCATGGATACATTCCAAATTGCTAGCTAAGAAATAGAATACATGTCGAATTCAACATAAAGGGGGTTTTGAAGATTCGAATTCATAGGAAGTGCATTCATCTATTTGAACCCGAGATAATGGCATTTGTAAATCAGATGTAAAAGGGGGCATCAATCTTTGTTGTGCGTTTGAACATGCTATATATATTCATACGCATGTCTAACTTTTTTTTGCAACCAAGGAGATTATATCTGGAACCATGCATGAACTGAGGTAAGTTGCATATTTTTTAATATATACTCGTGTACAATGTATATTCAAATGTACCACCTCCATTCCAAAATAATCGTAGCTTTAGGATTTTCAAGAGTAAAGATTTGTGAAGTTTGACAAATCCTGAATGTTCAATTCAAGAGAACCGAAAACGTTAATGCTTCTGCTCCCAAATATTGAACGAAGCGCCAAATAGGCCTCTGGTCACCCGAAACCGCGCGAGACTAATGTTTGGTGGTAGGAAATTATTGTCCTGACTCTGGCCCGTGTAGCCTATTGGCCCGATGTTCAAAGGTCTAAACCGGGGTAGGGTTGTAACTTCACAATACGCCAGTCTCAACCGCATCCGAGAAGCATTCATACGTCGTGGGCGCCTAAACACCCATGCGCTCGGCCGAAATCTATCCCGCCCACATTTGGGACACCTCAGATTACTGCCCTACCCCCAACCCGCAATATGTCCGAAATTTTAGATGGGGGCAAAGTTTGTAACTTTCCCCAAATTTCAAACAAGTGCGTCCCAAACCGAAACATTATTCCCCCTTAGTTCCCCGCCTCCCTCCGTTTCCCCATTCATACTCCATGGGCGCCAAAACGCCCTCTCCACCAGCCACGAAACCCCAGCCTCCTCCGTCCTCCACCCCGTAGCGCCCAATCCACCGCCGCCCAACTCCATCACGCCGGAGCCGGTACCCCGCGTCGTCGTCCAACGCAACCGCAACCGCAACACCCTTAAGGACTTAGTAGCAGAAGCCGAGGTAGAGCTGCCTCCATGACGCCGACACCGACGTGCGCTGTACCAGAACCACTCCGACCACGCCATCATGCGCCTCACTTTTGCCGCTCCACTGTCACAACTGTCCACCGCAACGGAGTTGTTCCTGCTACGTCGTCGTTCACCGCCTCGGATCTGCTTCCCCGCCGCCGACAGACGGCCACCGCACCACACTCAACAACTTGGCCATGGGTTCGTCCAAGGCTGCACCGTCCTCCACAACTTCTCGTTTCCAGCGAACCACAAGAAGATCGTTGGAAAAACAGAAGGAGGACACAACACTGCTAGTAGAAAGAGGTACTCCTCTTCCCTTATTCGTGCAAACCTTACGTCTCTGCTCACACCATATTCATCCCACGAAAGAAACTATTTGAGCGCTTCTTACTGCATCTTCTTCGTGATACTAAATGCACAAGGTTTCCTCCCTGTACTATTTCACCTTTGCTAGAGGTCAGTAGCCCGCCTGGATTTCAATTCAGGGTCAGTCGAACCGCAATTAAAAGAAGCAGCACCCGCTTAGGCGCGCGGAGCACCTAGTCCGCCGGTTCGCCGGGGAAGTGGCGCATTGGTGTCTATCATAGGGGTGTGGGGCGCAGGAGCTGCTTGCGCCCGATCTGGAGGTCGGCGGGGCTTGAATGGATTGCCGGGGGTGGTGCCAAGCACGGCGGTGCGGTGAGGTCGAGGGAAGGGCGCAGGCAGGGGACTGGGCCGGTGGTCGCTGCCGTTTCGAGGAAGATAGTCAACACTGACTGGCTGGAGGTAGATGAAGGTGATCTGCCAGTTCTTTGTACATTGGACGGTGCAGAAAAAATGGACTGACCTATTTGTTTTCAGTCGAATGTTATTTTCATAGAATCCTGTAGTAATTTAGTGTGCCATGCATGTTGTAGAGCTATCATATGTCTCCCGTCATTTATTTCTCACTGACCTGCTATCTGCTACCTTTACACTGTACTAATTGTGCACACACTTCACCCATACTCACACTATTGTTTTTTTATGCATGGGTATTTCAGACTCTGACGCAGTGTTGATGAATGCTGAAAAGAAAAGACAGAAGTCGCTCCAGTGTAATTCGAAGATAAGCACTAAGCGTTTCAGCGCTCTAAAGGATGCAGTGTCAGCAGTTGGAGAGAGTAAACGTAGCTCTACAGTTGATGATCTCAATTGCCACACACAACCATCCAGGTGCTTGCTTTAACTTCGCGCTGTCAAATGTGGTTGCATGTTGCATATGGTGTCTAGCTTGTATTGCTTCCAATTTGGTTAAATTGCATCTGCTTACTTTACACATTATACCTTTGATAATGACATGCCTTCCTGTTTTTGATACATACTACATATGTCTATTAACCATGTTCGTACATCAAACTAATGCTCTTTTGTATCCCTCGTCAATCACTTATGATGAGACAGTCACCCGGGTGGGTTACTGTGAGACGCCATACTCGTTTAAAGAGTGCAGTGTAATCCTCCCCACATGATTCTCAAGAAACAACAAGGCTAAATGAAGATAGTCAACGTAGCTCTCTAGTTGATGACCGCAATTCCCCCACACCCCCATCACAGGTGCTTGCTCTAACTTCACAGTGTGATATGTGGTTGCATGTTGCATACGGTGTCTAGCTTGTAATGCTTCTAATTAGGGTAAATTGCATCTGCTTAGTTTACACATTATACCTGTGAATATGACATGCCTTCCTATTTTTGGTACACACTACATCTATGTGTTAACCTTGTTCTTACATGAAACTACCTCTCTTCTGTATCCTGCATCAATCACTTACGATGAGTGACCTTTATTCGTTGCATATTGCATATTATTTCGAGCCTGTTGCCATGTATTGCTTCTAATTTGGTCAAATACATTTGTTAGGGCACCCTTTTAATTTGGCAGAGTGATATTGGTTTCATCTTTCATATGGTTTCTAGCTTGCATTGATTCAAACAAGTTCAAGCACCTTGTGCTTAGTTTACACTTTATACATCGTACATGTCAATATGTCACGCCATCCTGTTTTTCATACAAATTCCATCATCCTATCATGCGGCTGCCTTACATGAAAGTAGTGTTTGTCAGTACCATGCATCAATGAGTTCTGAAGAGCAAATTTTATTCCTTTTTCTTGTGGGTTTGACTTGACAAGGCAAAATCAAGAAAGAGGAAGGAAAAGAGTAAGGAAGGCGATGATGGTGGTCCTCTGCAGCAACGTAAACGGAGCATCTGTACCAATTCTCCTTGTACTGATAGTGCATTACAAGGTCCAAATCTTCGCTCCCCTACTCCACCATCCAAGGTGCTTGCTCTAACTTGACAGTGTGATATCTGGTTGCATGTTGCATATGGTGTCTAGCTTGTATTGCTCCCAATTAGTGTAAACTGTATCTGCTTAGCTTACACATGATATGTGTGAATATGACACGTTTTCCTGTTTTTGGTACATACTATATCTGTCTATCACACCATGTTCTTACATGAAACTACTCTTCTTGTGTATCCTGCATCAGTCACTTATGATGGAACACCTTTAAGTTGGCAGTGTGATATTGGTTTGTGTCTTGAATATGATTTCTAGCATGTATTGCTTCTAGTTTGATGAACGCCACCTATGACGAGACAGTTTTAACTTGGCAGAGTGATATTGATTGCACCTTTCATATGGTGTCTAGTTTGCAGTGCTTCTAATTTTGTTGAAGTCCCTTCTGCTTAGTTACCACATCATAGGTGTGAATATGTCAAGCCGTCCATTTTTTTCGTACATATTCCATCCTCGTATCATGACTTTGCCTTTCATCAGAGTAGTGTTCGTCAGTATCATGCATGAATGAGTTCTGAAGAGCAAATTATATTCCTTCTTCTTGTCAGTTTGACCTCACAATGCAAAATCAATAAAGCTGAAGGAAATTGGCAAGGCATTGGATGATGGTGGTCCTTCCGAGCAACTGAAACGAAGGTTCTCTACAGATTCTACTCCGCCATCCTCCCAACAAGATTCACAAGACAATGCAAGGCTAGACAGTCAACGTAGCTGTGTAGATGATGAGCACATCTCCCCTACTCCACCATCACAGGTGCTTGCTCTATCTTGGCACTATTATATGTGGTTGCATGTTGCATATGATGTCTAGCTTGTATTACTTCTAACTTTGTTGAATTGCATCTGCTTACTTTACACATAATGCATGTGAATATGACACATGTTCCTGTTTCTAGAACATACGTGTACATGATGAGCATATCTCCCCTACTCCACCATCACAGGTGCTTGCTCTAACTTGGCACTATTATATGTGGTTGCATGTTGCATATGATGTCTAGCTTGTATTGCTTCTAACTTTGTTGAACTGCATCTGCTTACTTTACACATAATGCCTATGAATATGACAGGTGTTCCTATTTCTAGAACATACGTGTACATGATGAGCACATCTCCCCTACTCCACCATCACAGGTGCTTGCTCTAACTTGGCACTATTATATGTGGTTGCATGTTGCGTATGATGTCTAGCTTGTATTGCTTCTAACTTTGTTGAATTGCATCTGCTTACTTTACACATAATGCCTGTGAATATGACACGTGTTCCCGTTTCTAGAACATACGTGTACATAATGAGCACATCTCCCCTACTCCACCATCACAGGTGCTTGTTCTAACTTGGAACTGTTATATGTGGTTGCGTTTTCCGTATGATGTCTAATTTGTATTGCTTCTGATTATGTTGAATTGCATCTGCGTAGCTTACAACTTATACCTGCAACGATCACTTACCCATAAGACACATTTAACTTGGGACTGTGATGTAGGTTGCATCTTGCATTGTCTTCTAGCTTGTACTGCTTCTAATTTCTTGAAATGGCACTTACGACGAGACACTTTTTACCTGATAGAGTGATATTGGTTGCATGTTCATATGGTGCCTAGCTTTCATTTCTTCTAATTTTGTTGAAACGCCTTCCGCTTACTGTTTTTTCATACATATTCCATCCTCCTATCGTACGTGTGAATATGAAACACTGTCTTTTTTTCTATATATTCCATCCTCCTATCCTGCGCTTGCCTTACATCAAAGTAGTGTTCGTCTGTATCATGCATCAACCAGTTATGCAGAGCTAATTTATTCATCTTCTTGTGGTTTTGACTTCATAAGGCAATATCAGAAAATAGGAAGGAAAAGAGTAAGTTAGAAGATGTTGGTGGTCCCCCGCACCGACGCAAACAGAGACTCTCTAGATTTGCCACTTCTACTGCTAATGAAGTTGAAGTCCCAAGTCTACATGATGAGTTCATCTCCCGTACTCCACCATTGCAGGTGCTTGCTCTAAGTTGACGGTGTGATAATTGGTTTCATGTTGCATATGTTGTCTAGCCTATATTTCTTCTATTTTGATTAAATTGCACCTGCCAAGTTCATACGTTATACATGTGCATATGACATGGCATTCTGTGTCTAGAATACACTGCATCTATCTATCATACCATGTTCTTACATCAAAGTACTGCTGTTGTGTATCCCGCATCAGTCACTCATGATTGGACACTTTTAACATGGCAGTTTGATAGTGGTTGCATCTTGCATTGATTTCTATGTTGTACTGCTTCTAATTTTTCGAATTGCCACTTATGACAAGACACTTTTAACTTGGCAGAGTAATATTGGTTGCTTGCATCTTTCATATCGTGTCTTGCTTGAATTACTTCTATTTTCTTGAAAATCCTTCTGCTTAGTTTACACATCGTATCTGTGAATATGTCATGTCGTCCTATTTTTCTTACATATTCCATCCTCATACGGTTGTCTTACATCAAAGTATTGCTTGTCTGTATCATGCATCAATGAGTTCCGAAGAGCGATTTTATTCTTTTGTGTTGTGGGTACGACTTGACATGGCAAAGTCAAAAAAGAGCAAGGAAAATAATATAGTAGGGAGTGGTGTTACTCGTCAGGTGAAACGGAAAAGGATCTGTCGTCCAGATTCTGCTGGTACTTATAGTGCAGTAGAAGGTCCAAGTCCACCGGCTAAATCTACAAACACACTATCACCTGCTCCACCAGCTGCAGCATCCGCTTCAACCGTACCAGCATCTCAACGAGTTACTCGTTCGTTTGCTCCGGAATTGGCCAGTTCCCAAGCTGCCTTCACACCTAACACTACTTCCGAAGCACTGCTGACACAACAGGACTTGGCAAGATCAGATGAACCTCATGAGCATCAACACCAAGACGGTACCTGACCGAGTCAAGTTGTAGTTGCATGCTCCTTTATATGTACTCTCACAGTTTGATGTACACTAACACTTTCCATATTCGTTGTTGAACTAGCACCACGACGCAAGCGGAAACAGACATCAGGGATAATGCTTGACAGATTAACAAAATCTAAAGGAGGAAGAATGGAGATCCATTTTGAGGAAGGTTTAAAAAGGCCACGTGATGCTACATAGTCAGCCAAGTTAGTATCAGCGGCAGCCGTTGCCATTAGGTGTCATGCACGTATCCTCCCAACGTGGATCCAGTACAGGAATGAGAAAGACAATACCCAGTTTAACACCTTCCTTGACCATTTATCCGTAAGTAATGTTATTCATCACAATTAGTAATATTGTCTTGCTCTATCCCATACTTTCTAGCTTCCTCCTAATAAGACTCACATTCTTTTTTCAACAGATGAGGTTCAAGTTGGATCCAAAAGATGATGCAACTAAACAAGCATGCACTCATGTTTTTCAGTCTGCTCTGCGACAGTATCGGTACCACCTTAGAAAATCTCACTTTGAAGGCAAGGCTAACAATGAAATCGCCCAAAAATCTCCAGTGGAATATATTACAGATGAAGATTGGACAACCCTCGTTAAACACTGGTCTGGTCCAAAGTATCAGGTAGGCTATATGTATTTGATCAGACCACATATTGAACTTGTATTTATGTATGTGCCTTACAAGTGTATCTTCTTCTAGGCTAACTGTTTGAAGAACAAGACCAACCATTCTAAAGTGAAATTCCAACAGACAACAGGATCTCGTAGCGATATTGCACACTGCGGGGCTCTTGTAAATAGCTGCTACTTCCTTCTTTTTTCTATGCCATATTATCGTATCTATATTGACTTGTTCCAAATACAAAGGAAAGCCTGTGCGGACCAAAAAGAACCTGAACCGAATGCAGTGCAAATCTTCAAGGATTGCCACACCAGCAAGATGAAGGGCATGAGCACACCAGTTCAAGCCGCTGTTGTAAGTCCTTACTCCTGCTGCCTTTGAACTGATTGGTACTGTGATGTGTTCATTTAACTACTTGGTTTGCAGCCAATGTCAGTTACTCTGTTCACTTTTATACACAGTTGTCTTAACCTATCGTTTCACCTTACATGGTTTAAAAGAGATGAAGGATATTCTTTTGGTCTTGATCTGTATTCTAGTTGTTATGTTCACGTGCCCACACAATGATAAAATAGCCTGTTTGTTTTATATCTATTTGCCCATGATATGAACGATGTCATACTATGTTCATCCTACTTTAAACCATGTCTCTTTATCCTTAGATGTCAACGAATGTGAGGAAATAGACAATACAGTAGGCATGCTACATGGACATATGTTCCGAAAGTGATTTTATTATGTAGTTGGCACTACAATACATGCTAATGTATTACAGTAGTTCACCAAAATAAGTTATGTATAAACGTGTAACCTACTTTGTTTGTTTTTGTCTCATTAGTAATTTATCTTGTACACTTATCTACAAGTTCAAATTTTCAGGAAGCTATGGAAAAAATGATTGAACAACCACAACCACCTGAAGGAGACGAGGCTACCACAGGCACAATGTCACCTCTTGCTGCAGTGCGTCAGTATCTCTCCACTAACAGTGCAAAAAGCACATTCCTGCGTAATTCTGGGTTGGTTGTCAAGGTAACCTCGTCCAAATCGCCTACTGAACAAAATCTTCCTGCTAGACAGAGTGATATATCTGTGCTCCAGACACAAGTCCAATCCCTAATGGACGTCGTTTTGGAAACAAGAATAGTGGTTAACAAATGTCGTCAAGATATGAATGGTTTTGAAACCAGACTACCAGACATTCGCTTCGCTGTTCAAGAGCAATGGCGGAACAAAGGTGAAGATCGTGCTGCTCCATCAGATTCTACAGCCTGAAACATTAGCACTCAGGTCAAATGATCTGTGCTTCTATACATCTGATGGTGCTTTTATCAGCAAGGACTGCAAACTTTATGCCAACATGCCTTTTGTTGTGATACAACATTTATGCTGCTGCCAAAGGCTGCAATAATTACGACGCTATTTTTGTATAGTGTAGGTTTATCTTAGTAATGTATTCGGCTGAAAGCTTCGTAGGAGACCAACATGCCAACATTCGTCGGGCCCATTCCAATTGGGCTAAAAACGATTATGGGCCGAAACATGTAGCCCACTAAAAATATCTGTGCCTAAATCAGCATAAGATTTCATATTTTTCTGGTAGGCCTGTGCCCATAGTGGGCCTTTAACAGGCCTAAACATAATTTGGGCCCTCAGTAACAATAGGCCGTTTACAGGTGTAAATATCTCGAGCCCATAAAAACATGGGCCTTTAAAAGACCGAAAGTGAGATTGGGCCCATTTAAGATGCGGATTTTTCACAGGCCGAAATTCGAACGGGCCGTAAATGCGCCGACCTAATAGACAGGCCTTTAATAGGGCGGAAGTTCAGTCGGGCTAGATTATCATCATTTTTATATGGGCCGTTAATGGGCCTGATGTGACGTTGGGCCACATATGGCCCATGGATTTCGTCCGACGTTAACAGGCCTAACATCACAACAGGCCGAAAGAGGCCCAAATCTATAGTGGGCCTTTAACAGGCCGAATATCAGACATGACCGAATATGACCCAAATCCTTCACGGTCGTTTATGGGCGGAAAGTTTCAATGGCCTGTAAATGGGCCCAAATGAAGCAGGACCTTTAACAGGCCGGAAATACACCGGGCCGTAATTCGGCCCATATACTTAGCAGACTGTTAACGGGCCAGAAGTGACCATGGGCCGCGATGATGACAAGTTTAGGACATCCCGTTTACGGGCCGATTTGACACTAGCCGTACGGGCCTTAACTGGGAATGTTGGCCTTTAGCTGGGCCAGCCTATTATGGTCCGCAAAATCCCGCGGGCCTTTAGCTGGGCCAACCCATTATGGTCCGCAAAATCTCGTGGGCCTTTAGCTGGGCCGGCCCATTATGATATGCAAAATCTCGTGGGCCTTTTGCTGGGCTGGCCCATTATGGACCGCAAAATCTTGTGGGCCTTTAGTTGGGCCGGCCCATTTAAACTTTATGGGCCACTTTTGGACCGGTCCACGTGTCAACATATCATAGGCGCATCTCGCCCATTGGATGAGTGGCACCTGTGCCAACGCGGAGCTGACACGTGTTTCCGTCAGCCAATCAGAATTTTACACATGGAAAATCCCCATTGGTCCGGGCTGTTAACGGGTTATCGGATCCAAAAACCGGACCCGATAGCTTAACGGCATTCCGTTATGGTGGATGCCACGTGTCGGTCACCCTTGACGAAAGCACTTCTGTTACGCGCGATTTATCTTCATGGAAGTGGACACATCCGTGATGATAATTTTTGCAATGTCATGGAACACTTCTACGACAGCACAGGTATGAATATCTTCATTCTATCATAAATTTGTCATGGATGTACATGCATGACAGAAAACGTGACCTACTGTGACAAACACGTATGATCACGGAAGTGTATTTTTTTGTAGTATATAGGGTTGGTCAAACTTAAAAGAAAACCGTACTAGTACATGTAAACATTAGACTAAGGCAGCGCTTATATTAGTTACCACAGCCATGATACGGAATCTTGTGCAAGCGCGTGAACCGCGGCCGCGCGGTCGATCGAACGGTGCGCCACCGTGTCGCGCTCGAAGGACATCCACCGAACCTTTTTGTGTGTGTGAAAACAATCCCCGAATATTACTCAACTTTTTTTCCTGGAAAAGTTCTTGACGCTACATTATTTCCATATATTTGAATTTAGCTCTGGTTTGTGTTTATTTGGATTTGGACGTTTTAGGTGCGCCCTAGTTTTTTTAATATTGATTTTGTGTGTGTGACTGAGAGAGAACGTGTGTATTTGTCCATATGTGTGTTGTGGCGGAAGGGCAATGTGGAGACGGTGTGCGTGTGATAGAGACATGGAGAGGTGTGAATGTGCAAATGATCATGCATGAGTGAGACATAGACAGATGTCGATACGTTGTGTATACATGAGAGAACGGTCTTCTATTTGTACTTGTGTGTGAGAGAGAGAGAGAGAAAGAGGAGCATCCGTAACACAACAACCATCTCTCTTGATTCGTCTGTCCCTCGCATGATCGCATGTAACACATGCATCAACGCACACATTTTGACACCCTCACCCGGCCCCTGCCCACCTCAAGGCCCGCACATCGCTCTCTATCTCGCACGCACAATCTCTTCGTGAAAACTCTATTTAGCATGTAGCTTTCCGTCACATACACACACATTTCTCTCCATAGGTTTGATTTCTCTCAATACTGACA